>NC_073351.2:27030000-27399166 GCF_027580225.2 Misgurnus anguillicaudatus | reverse complement strand
AATTACCCAACAACAATAACACTGATACTAAGTAGCTAATGACCCCGGTACCTCCTCATTTAAATAGCTTGGTAACCATGAATGCACGCCTCGTGACGTACCTCAGCCAGCAGGGTGGAGATGATGTGGAGCGGTGCCTGATGTATGGAGTCATCCTGAAGTGGTGAGGTCAGGGCCATGTCCACCAGAGCTCGGATCTCCTTCAGTACCACGTCCCATCGGCTCGGGTTGTTCAGCACCTTGCGGTACTTGTAGATCTTTTTCTACGAATGAGTCAACGGCAGATGGATAACCTAGATTACACACGCTTGCCTTTTTAACCAATGCGACCGACGGTTATGAAACCAGCATGCTTTAGTGCCATAATAGAGCATTGCTCATAATGTATAACAGCTGGTATGGTATCGGAGTAAATGAACACAGAAATCAATCATGGCTTTTAGGTTGATTTTTTGCATGATGTAAACTGAAGTATTTGTATACGAAGTCTGTATGAATGCAATTTCATTTGTAAACCTGCCTGTGAAATCCCATTCATTTTTGTGATTTAGTGTTTTCTACAAAAAAATCATCCTATGTTATGTATTCTGTGAAAAAATAACCTTGATATCTTTAATATTGACTGAGTAAGTCCAAAGATTGTAATCAATGTCTTTGATGCTTATGAGACTGTAGCCAAGATTTCACAGGCAGGGTCACAAAAAGTTAGATAATTCTGAAAAAATATTATTTGGTTGTGGATCCCACTTAAAGGTATTGCGGGATTTTCTTTTTCTGGGTGGATCATCAAGACTATTGGCCCTCCTAGTTGTCAATCAGGAGTGTTGCGCAATTGAATTGTTTAAAAAAGTGGAGAAGGCGATTATTTTCTAAAATTCGAGAAAATCCTCCGCTACACCTTTAAGTATCATATTTTCTTAAAGGTGCACCCAAAAAATATTTCTGTCGGGCGACCTCACAGCAAGAAGGTCCCCAGCTAGGTCAGGTGGCTTTTCTATGTGGAGTTTGCATGTTCTCCATGTGTCAGCCTGGGTGTACTACGGGTACTCCGGTTTCATCCCACATGCCAAAAACATGCCAACTAGGTAAATTGGAGATAGCAAATTGCCCCTCCCCCAGACTGTGTATGGATTAACTTGTCTGGATCAACCTGTGTATGGATTAACCAGTTCTCACCATGAATACAGCCATATATGGCATAAAGAATAAATAAATAAATGAAAAAAAAAATCTGCAATCATTTACTCGCCTTTATGTTAATCGAAAACTGTAAATATTTTTGTCTCTGCAATAAATGCCAATAAAAGTGAATTTTGCAAGTTTTTTCAAAAGAAAGTCTGTCAACTAAGTTTGAAACAACACGAGGGTGACTTAAATGTAGTGCTGGGCATAGATTAATCTAGATTAATCTCATACAAAATAAAAGTAATTTTTTTGCATAACATATGAGTTTGTGCTGTGTGTTATTATTGGGTCTCATTCACTAAGCAAGCGTACGCACAAATGTGTCTGTAAAATGTACGGACATTTTTTAACTTACGGATCACGATTCAACAAAAACTTTCATACTAAAATTTATTTTAAATGTATACAACAACGTAAGAATAATTTAGACCACATGTACCTAATAATCATAAACAAGGAAAAAAAAATATAAAATATATAACACAGATATATTATAGGGTTCTTTCTCCTTGTTCATGATTATTGCGCATATGTGGTCTAAGTTGTTCTTACGTTTTTGGATACATTTTAGCATAAAAGATTTTGTTAAATCATGATTTGTAAGTTAAAACGTCCGTATACACATTTTACGAACAAATTTGTGGGTACGCATGCTTAGTGAATGAGTCCCATTATTTATATATATATAAATACACACACATTCATGTATGTATTTAAGAAACATTTACATGTGTATATGTATTTATAATTTTTTTATATTCTATAAATATATATTCTACATATATATATTCTACATATATATATTCTACATATATATATATATATATATATATATATATATATATATATATATATATATATATATATATATATATATATATATATATATATATATATATATATATATATACATATATATATATACATATACATATACATATACATATACATATACATATATATATATATATATATATATATATATATAAATATATATATAAATATAAATATAAATATATATATATATATAAATATATAAATATAAATATATAAATATATATATATATATATATATATATATATATATATATATATATATATATATATATATATATATATATATATATATATATATATATATATATATATATATATATAAAATAATATATAAATAAAACCTTTCCTAAATGTATATATATGTAAGTGTGTGTGTTTAAATATACATAATATGTACACACAGCACAAACTTATATATTATGCAAAAAATTACTTTTATTTTCTATGAGATTAATCTAGATTAATCTATGCCCAAATGTTTTTGTATTTTTGGCTGAGGCAATTTTTGGATCCACTTTACGCAAGGCGATATTTATACATTACTGTAAAATCCGATTCGCTCATAAAAACATGCAAAATTATATTGATGACGTCTGCAATTTTAGGTTTCCAACAACACAAGGGTGATTTAAATGTAGTGCTGGGCATAGATTAATCTAGATAAATCTCATACAAAATAAATAATGTTTTGCATAATATATAAGTTTGTGCTGTGTGTAAATATTATGTATATTTAAACACACACACTTACAAATATATACATTTAGGAAAGGTTTTATTTATATATTGTTTTATATATATGTAGAATATATATAATATAAAATATATATTTATAGAATATAAAACAATTATAAATGCATATACACATGTAAATGTTTCTTAAATACATACATGAATTTGTGCTGTGTGTAATTATTATGTATATATAAATACACACACATTCATGTATGTATTTAAGAAACATTTACATGTTAATATATATTTATTTCTATTTTTATATATTCTATATTATATATAATTAAATAAATAAATAACGATATAAAAATAAAACATTTCTTAAATGTATATATACTGTATGTATGTGTGTGTGTGTTTAAATATACATAATATTTACACACAGCACAAACTCATATATTTTATGCAAAAAATTACTTTTATTTTACATAAAATTTATCTAGATTAATCTAAGCCCAAATGTTTTGTAATTTTTGGCTGAGGCAATTTTTGGATCCACTGTATGCAAGGGTGTATTTATACATTTCTGTAAAATCCGACTTTGTCATAAGAACATGCAAAATTATATTGATGACGTCGGCAATTTTAGGTTTCCAAAAAAACTCTTGTCTTTACCTTCCACTGTATAGAGTGAAACCACTGGTCTCGCAAATAGCTGTTCGCAGCCTGTGAACACACATAAACGTTTCAAAAATGAGTCAGAGCGAGAAGATAATGGCAACGTGTGCGTAATTAAACAAAGGTTGAGGTTACCTGCAGGAGGACCGTCCCTCCGGGGAAACTTAGCTGGACACAGTATTTGGGTGCGTTGTCCCAAGACAACAACTGCAGATCCTCTATAGTGCTGTACGACACAGGGGCCTCCATATATCCTGTGGGCTGCAGAAACAGGAAAACACGCGTTCAGTTTTGCAGTCAACGCTCTGAAACCGCAGCTGTTAAGGAGCTTTTGCATGACTCGGGCCTCTTAGCGCACCTCTAAACGCAAGAATCATACGTCACACTTAGACCACATAAAAGGCGCAGAAAGCCATGATGATGCATTGATAATATAAAGTAAGATCCTGATCTAAACTCAAAAGTGAATTCAAAGTGGCTAAGAGTGCATTGAAATGTTTTTTTTTAAAGGTGCGATCCATAACTGTTTTTTTAGGTAAAAAAGAAAAATCGGTTACGGAGCAATCAGCGTTTATGCGTTTCAGTTTATGGTAAACCAATATTAATGATTTATAGTTGTGAATAATATCAGTTTAACGTCATTCAACTTCGACCCACGTAAAGAAAAGGGCATTACAGATGTCAAGTGACTTTTTGCATTTTTGTTAATGTCAGTATGTGGGTGCCTTTTGCGCTGCAAACGCAATGCTTTACCGACTGAGCTACAGGAAAACAGCATTGCGAGTATACAACCTGTATTACCTAAACTGCAATATTGTATTTAAAGGTGACATAGAATGATTGAACGAGATATTTTTCCTTGTTCTGTGATTTGACATGTAGACAACTAAATTTTGGTTGGGTCTGTAATGCCTTAGAAACTTCCTAAAAACCTCTCTCAGAAAGCTATATTAGCGTGGGGGATTTTAAACGTGTGGTTTTTGCACCTATTTGGCATCCCTTCGGGCTTAACTGGCAACCTCAATATGAAATGCAAGCACTTTACGCTGATTGTCTGCCTTTGCTGCCACTCAAAAGAATGTACTTCAGAACATGGACAGACCAAAATGTTACAGATAGAAGAGCACACCTCGGAACGCGCCTCGCCATTTCGTCATGAGCTTCGCGAACACTGCTGCAATTTACTTCCCGTTGGAGACGAGAGGCCGGATGAATGCCAATTCTTTGAAAGGGAAGGGAATTGAATGAGAATGAAGGAGGAAGTGAGATGCATTTTACGTAACATGTATCCATTGTTCAGATTGGGCCATTTTCTGGCGGATATTTCTAAAAGAGGAATTTCTATGAAATGGAGATGTTCAGAATGTCTAGCACTTTTCGTATGTTCGTGAATGCGGTTAGACTACCCTTAATCAACTAAGACAAGGTAAAAACGTATTTTCATTTTTAAACAGAGATGGCAACAGAGGCAAAAGTTACAGATTGCAGCTTTAATCAGTGTTCGTTTCCCCAGTTTGAACACATGACCTTTGTACTGATAATACAGCGATCTACAGAAATACTTCAACTGTCGAAAATAATTCTTTTGAAACTGTAAATGACAAATGGGACACCCCGCGGTCTTGTGGACTTAACAGAATTGCGCACATGACGGACGCAAGACTGCAAGTCCACCTGAAATGCGACATTTGGGGGCAGGCAATGTGCGTTTCCTTGGACTCGAACCCATGACCTCTGCACTGGTAACGTAGCGATCTACCAGCTGAGCTACAGGAACACTGCATTGCAGTTAACTAACCTGCCATTTTATGTTTTAAACAGAGATGGCAACATATTCATTACGGATTGCAGCTTTAATCAGTGTGCGTTTCCCCAGTTTGAACACATGACCTTTGCACTGATAATACAGCGATTCATTAAGTGAGCTACAGAAATACATAACTGTCGGAAATAACCCTTGAAACCATAAAAGACAAATGGGACACCCCACGATCTTGTGGACTTAGTGGAAATGGGCACGCGGTGGACACGAGACTGCAAGTCCACATGAAGTGGGACATTTGGAAGCGCAGCCAATGTGCGCTTCCTTGGACTCGAACCCATGACCTCTGCACTTTTAACGTAGCGTTGAACAGAGATGGCAACAGAGGAATAAGTTACAGATTACATCTTTAAACAGTGTGCGTTTCCTTTGATTCGAACTCATAATCTTTGCACACTGGTAATGCAGCACTACACCAACACCTATAGCTACAGTAACACAGCACTACAAGTATGTAAAGCAACCCGCAATATTATATTAAAGTGACACCATGTAATTTTTCAACCTTCATAATACATTTTCAAGACCCTTGTGGTAGTACATCGACTTTAAATAGGTTGAATGACATGTCTACCATAGCCTGACGGGGTCTGTATCACTTTTACTCGTATTTTAAAACTTAGGGTTTCTGGTAGTAACCAGAGCACCAAAAAAAACTACAAAATTCGACTGCTTTACGGCATACGTCACTTCCTCCACACAATTTGTTTTTAACGTGAATTTGGCTGGAGGCTACTTAAGGAGTGTAGAGAGCAATTTATAGCATGTGACTCAGTGGCACAGTTTTAATGTCACGGACCTATAACACGGGCGACCCGGGTTCGATTCCCCTTAAAGGCAATTTTTTTATATAAACTCACGATCTTGATTCATACATAAATGCGATCTTCTTTATAAATTACGGCGATTATCTTGCTTATAGTTCGCTGTATTCAGATGCTGTGTTCACGTATTTACCTTTCTTTTACTGTGTCTATGATATTTACATTACAATCCAGGATGCTACAGCAGTCAAACTTGCTCACAGTGTAAAACCAAACCCTACTCATTCACCAATCAGATCCGAGCGTTTCTCTCTTCTCTCGTCCTCATTTGCTGCGCTCCACTGTCACTCGCGTGACGTATTACAAAGCGGCAGACTTTAGGTCTGCTTGGATCACATCGGTTTACTTGGATTTGGAGCGACAATTTTCACACAAAAGAGAGAAAAAACGAGCGCCATTGCGGAAAATCCTGGTTGCGAGGGAGAGAGAGACGATGCAACAATATTTGTTTGGAAAAAGGCAAGGAAATATTTCTGGTCGTTTCTCAATTTGAAGGCTGCAGCCTCCGGAGGTCAAATATGGAGGCTGAATACGTCATCAAGCCTGGTTTATTAAGGTAAACTGAGCATTACATTCGCAAGTCATAAGCATACTGCAACAATTTACGATTAACTAAGTATATTAGTCAACTTTATAATTGTTAATATTGTGAAATAAGAGAGTCTTGATGACGTATGCAGCTTAGAAATACGACATTCGGAGGCTGCAACCTTCAGATTGAGAAATGGCTTCTGCCACGACGAGTTCCTCATCAGAAAGTTGTAACCTGACTGCGTTTCTCCCTGTTGTCTCAAAATGTTGATCGTTTAGCGTTTTAAATGTTTAGTTTTTAGTTTAGTTTTAAGGTTGGCCAGTTCCTTTCCTTTGCGACAGTGCTGCGGCGCTTGTGGCCTCTAGGGGCGCTAGGCGTGAAAAATACATGTCTAGCACCCCCTAGTGGCCAAAAAGTTTCATGGTGTGCCTTTAAAACAGAGATGGCGACATAAAGCTAAAAGTTATGGATTGCAGCTTTAATCAGTATGCATAAAGTAACCTGCAATATTATATTAAAACAGAGATGGCGACAGAGACAAAAGTTATAGATTGCACCTTTAATCAGTGTGCATAAAATAACCTGCAATATTATATTAAAACAGAGATGGCGTAATGGAGGCAAAAGTTATGGATTGCAGCTTTAATCAGTGTTCATAAAGTAAACTGCAATATTATATTAAAACAGAGATGGCGACATAGAGGAAGAAGTTATGGATTGCAGCTTTAATCAGTGTGCATAAAGTAACCTGCAATATCATATTAAAACAGAGATGGCGACATAAAGCTAAAAGTTATGGATTGCACCTTTAATCAGTGTGCATAAAGTAACCTGCAATATTATATTAAAACAGAGATGGCGACAGAAACAAAAGTTATAGATTGCACCTTTAATCAGTGTGCATAAAGTAACCTACAATATCATATTAAAACAGAGATGGCGACATAAAGCTAAAAGTTATGGATTGCAGCTTTAATCAGTGTGCATAAAGTAACCTGCAATATTATATTAAAACAGATATGGCGACAGAGACAAAAGTTATAGATTGCACCTTTAATCAGTGTGCATAAAATAACCTGCAATATTATATTAAAACAGAGATGGCGACATAAAGCTAAAAGTTATGGATTGCAGCTTAATCAGCGCGCGTTTCCCTAAGTTCGAACCGATGACCTCGGTACTGGTAATACAGCACTCCATCAACTGACCCACAAAAACACCGCACTACAGGTACGTAAAGCAACCTGCAATTTTATGTTTTGAACAGAGATGGCGACATAGAGGCAAAAGTTATGGATTGCAGCTTTAATCAGTTTGCATAAAGTAACCTGCAATATTATATTAAAACAGAGATGGCGACAGAGACAAAAGTTATGGATTGCACCTTTAATCAGTGTGCATAAAGTAAACCGCAATATTATATTAAAACAGAGATGGCGACATAGAGGCAAAAGTTATGGATTGCAGCTTAATCAGTGCGCAGTTCCCTAAGTTCGAACCAATGACCTCTGTACTGGTAATACAGCCCTCCATCAACTGACCCACAAAAACACCGCACTACAGGTACGTAAAGCAACCTGCAAGTTTATGTTTTGAACAGAGATGGCGACAGAGGCAGAAGTTATGGATTGCAGCTTTAATCAGTGTGCATAAAGTAACCTGCAATATTATATTAAAACAGAGATGGCGACATAGAGGCAAAAGTTATGGATTGCAGCTTTAATCAGTGTGCATAAAGTAACCTGCAATATTATATTAAAACAGAGATGGCGACATAGAGGCAAAAGTTATGGATTGCAGCTTTAATAAGTGTATATTTCCCTAAGTTCGAACCTATGACCTTTGTACTGGTAATACAGCACTCCACCAACTGACCCACATAAACACCACACCTCAGGTACGTAAAGCAACCTGCAATTTTATGTTTTGAACAGAGATGGCGACAGAGGCAAAAGTTATGGATTGCAGCTTTAATAAGTGTATATTTCCCTAACTTCGAACATATGACCTTTGTACTGGTAATACAGCACTCCACCAACTGACCCACATAAACACCACACCTCAGGTGCGTAAAGTAACCTGCAATTTTGTTATAAAAACGGAGCTAGCCTCATAAACACCAACGTTACGGATTAGAGCTTTGAACAGTGTGCATTTCCTTTGATTCGAACCCATGACCTTGGTAAGCATCACTATATCAACTGAGCTACAGTAACACACTGCCAATAATCTACACTTGGATGTGTTACTCAACACTTCAATCTTGAAGAACTCACACAGCTGGTTCCTCAAAAGCGCGCAACGTTTACTGGGAATTTAAGGTTCCTCTTCGCTTCTGCTCTATAAATGACTGCTGCAGCTTCTTTATTTGCATTATCGGCCCACTGTAGCTCATTTCTCAGTTCCACTCCTGACTGAAGTGCTGGTGATCACATGACCTCAAATGTCAACAGGCTGTTCCCAGTCTCCTTCCCTCTACAATAGCACACTGCGGCCGTTCCTTTATTAGCCGCCCTCCCTCCTCTGCAGCCCGGCAACGAGCTCTTCCATTATTAGAGTGTCCCTCCCTCTGCGTATGCACAAACAGGCTATTGCTATTTGTGCTGCTCTCCCTCTAGACTCAAACCTAACCACAGTTCCTGTTTGTGTGTCAGCCACCGAGCTCGGCAGAGCAAACAAGCTGTTTCTTTCTTGACTCATTCTCTCTGGCTCGAGATCGCTCTCGCTTTTTTCAAACAAACACGCGGATCGTCCTTGTATAACAGGATGAAACAGGCCTGTCTTTTATTTACATCCCCCACTCGTAGGTGATTGACCAACTGGCTGTTCTCCATCGGCTGTCCCTCCCCCCTCTGTTAAAAAGTCAAGATACCCAGCTTGCCGAGGGAGCGTCTTCTTTTTGAAGGGTCGGTGTGATACCTATCTGCTCTACGATATCTCGTTTTTAAAGTAATCAATCACACGAGCAATGTTTGCACTGGACTACAGACCTGCTGCTTGTGGAGTCAACACAGATGAACCGCTGCTCGTCTATCATAAAGTCACAGGGTTCATATACGCAAGGTGAAAACCTGTTTAAAAGGTTGTCATAGCTACAATATCCCGTATGATGATGGAGACATGCGCTGAGCTCGACGTTTTCCGTGCTTATCTTTGTGTTGCTCATTGTCCTTTCCTCTCTCTCTTTATCTGCGTTTCTTTCCACTTCTCCATTCCAAGAAGTCCTCCACTTCTTTCTTCATCTCATTGAGGCTGTTTTTCATGGTGCAATTCTTCCTTAAGGAGGAGTTGAATAGCTCTCCTCTCACCATTGCTATGTTGCCATGGAAACAAAGAGATGAAATAGAGACATATGCTTTTTTGTTACCAAGGCGATCCAGATGGAAAATGATGTGGAGAAAAACATCAGTGTGTTCAGGTGGCATCTCGATAGCTGACAAACTGATACGGCGAGCGAGAGAGTCAGTGGTACCTACTGTACCAAACCACAAGGAACTCAAGGCATACCAAAAACAAGCGTGGGGGAAGCAATGAAAAAATACTGATAGACTTTGTCGGTGGCTGATGGATGTGGGTTATTCAATAGCTAAAAATTAATTGTCAACAATCAATTCTGACCAACAATTTCAGAAATCTTACGCTATATAAAACCTCTTCTCCTTTCTCCTTAAAAAAGAAACAACCTTATGATTTCTCTCATCTTTCTACAGGTACCATCTTTAATATTTGTTAAAACTTGGTAACTTTGTATTCAGTGTATCTGTAGCTTAATCATGGCACTGGCAACTAGGTATCCACCAAATGTTCTGCAAACGAAACTATTTTGTCCAAAATATAAATACAAAAAAACATCTTTCTCTAAAACTTTAAAATGCTTCCACAATGCTGACATGTTTGCTGCATAATAAATCGAGCACATCAGCTTACACCTATTGGTTGCTATTTAAACATCAAAAAGTTATTGTTCTGTAAAATGTATTTAAACTTTTTTTGCTATTTTTCACATAGTTTTGGTTGCTGATCATTCGGTGCATCCCTACTAGTCATGGGTTTAATCCCACACTGTTAAAAATCCTTGTGGCACTTAAATTTATATGTTTAATTGGTAACACTTTACAATATGGCTCATTAGTTAACATTAGTTAATGTATAAAATAACATGAACAAACCATGAGCAATAATTTGTTACAGTATTTATTAATCTTTGTTAATGTTAGTTAATAGAAATAAAGCTTTTAATTGTTTGTTCATGTTAGTTCACAGTGCATTAACTAACGATAACAAAAATTTTATAAAGTATTAGTAATTGTTAAAATTAACATTAACAAAGATTAATAAATGCTGTATAAATGCAGTTCATAATTAGTTCATGTTAACTAATGTAGTTAACTTATGTTAACTATTGAACCTTATTGTAAAGTGTTAATGTTTCATTAACTTGAATTTATAACTAATTTCAACTTTCTTGTCTAGTATGGATTTACTATTATACAAAGTTATTTCAACTTTATTTTTATAATTCATAGCAACACCTCACTAGTCAAAAAGTTGAAATTCATTCTAATTTCAAATTGAAAAATGTTGAAATAAAATTTATTTATAAGTTTATAATGCAACAAGGAATTTTTTACTGTGAAGGGAACACACATACTGATAAAACATATACCATGTAATGTCACATTAAGTCGCATTGGATAAAAGTGTCTCCCAAATGCATATGTAATGCACTTGTTATATTATTGCCTTTGAAGAATTATTGTCTTTGCATTGGATAAAACATAATAAAAAGCTATATTTAAACTTTTTAAACATCTGTATGCAATAATTACAACATACTGTACTAAAAGTGACTAGATGTATTTTTTCATAGACAAAAGCCATATTCAGACAGGACTAGTTTTCCCATTGGAGAAACTGACATTTTACAGATGTAGCTTGTGATTTTAATCCCATCCAAATCTGCAAGGTCTGTTTATTCTCACACAATCTCTGTAAAAAAAATTCCAGACAAATTTACCTGCTGTTTTTTTTTTGGAAACTCTGCAGTCCTCTAAGAAATGTTATCCCGTCTGAATGCGAATGTCTGCTTCTGCTTGCCAATATAATCGGACTTTCTTATGAATTTTGGTCAACTTAACACGTGCATTTCCCAGGAGCTAAACACACTTCATCATTATATTTTTGCCATCAAGCAAAGAGATAAAAACACAATAATAAAGTCAACAGCCAAATCATGTAAACTGTATGACTAGTCACTGTAATGCCAGGTTAGGACACTTGGTTTAATTTGTCCACTCAATTATGCATGCTAATGTTAATATTATAATAGGTTATCGTATTCATTTCAGTGGATTTGTTTTAAGCAGCCAGTTACTAGGCGCGATTTTGACGCCTCAAACGCGGCTTGTGTAAACGCAGCATAAGAGTGTTTAAATCAGAGACACTATTGAAAACCCCAAAAATGAAATATAGAGAGTATACAGCCTGCTATAGGAATGGGAAGATTCCACAATTTGCTCTGTGCTACGGCATAAAAAGTTAACAATGCGATTCATCGGTTTAAAAACTAGGTATCGAATACAAATTAGCATTTGCATCGTGATGCCTCTTTTCTAACATATTTCGCATCTGTAAAAACAGATTTATTTATGTTTAATTATTAGTAAATGCACTATACTTGTATTATTTAAAAAGTAATGAATATTTTAAGATTGCTTTCTCCTCTTGAAACATTCTGGCGTATCACAACCCTTCGGAAACCAAGGCGTGTCATAAAGTCACATGAGTCACAAGAGCATAACATGGCAGAAGTAGAGCTATCCTCCACCAAGTAATTACAAATCGATGACTGTCGGAAGCAAAAAATAATATTGTGGGTGGGTCCAAAGCAGTTACAGGTAGTATATGCCATTTTCTTGTATTATGGTGGCTTTTAATGAAAACATTGCTTTTATAGCCTAAAAGCTTTGCTTACATTGTTGTGTCACGCGAATACTGTTGGCGAAATGGTAATGGGGTGAATCGCATCGTATTGCATCAGTAGCTGCTTCATACTGTATGCATCTTTAATGTATTGCATTGTAGGCTATTCATCGAGATGCGAATCACATTGAAGTTATGGAGATGCACATCCCTACTGGCTATATACTGTAGGTCTATCACGTATTTCTACACTGACAACCTTGAAAATGCACTAAGAAGAATCGCTGACTTGTTAATGCCCATGCCCACAAAAATGTAGCCCTTATAAAAGCTTAACATTTCACCTGTTTTTGCATAATTGTTCCAAGCACATGCACATTTTGTGTGGACAATGCAAAAATTGACCGCAGAGATATGCAAAATTTTCAACAATACGCTCTATTCCAAAGTAAACACGGCTGCTTCCAGCTAAATGCTTTGCTCACGGTATATCAGTAGCAACTCTGCTGAAGTAACCCAAGCCAAAAAAATAAAATCTCCAACCAATTTACATGTTTACATGGTAATTCCCAAGATATTAAACACCAAAGGCTACAGAAGAACTCGGAGCTTAGTTACTGAACAGATGGATAGGACTGCATGCCTAAAGACCAAACAACACTAAAATCCCAAAAGACAGCTGGCTTCAATTAACATCATACATCTTTAAAATATAATAGATGCACATGAACAAATCCAACACACACGTATCCATTTACAAGGCCTGCGAATGAACTTGCATATAAAACCAAAAATGCATCAAGTCCGAATAAATACGGAGTACGATACAAATTTATGCGGTGTGCAAAGACATTGCAGCCAATATAAAGTGAGTAATTTTAAAGTGTCAAAACATTTCCGTTTATGTGGTTATGCTTTTTCTAAAATTTAGCCATAGGTGTATCCTTCACGCTGAACCAGTCAAATTTCAGACTGCCATCATCCATTCATAAGTCAACTTTACCACAAATTCGACGACCCTAGACTGCAAAGGAAATTGAGTGACAGGTGTCTATATTACGGATGTGCCCACATCAGTTTTGTTTCTAAACCTCAACAGCCTGCAGCCTATACAAAAAGCTCACACACGATCAACACAACGGATATCATATTACACATCTGTCATCTTCATAATACAGCTACATGAATTACAATCCCCAATCTGGTGTTTACCTGGAGGGTCTTTAAATCTCCAACAATGGATGCAGTGCTGTTACAGTAAAATCTCTATTTAAAATGGTTTCAGGTGAATCAAAAACAAAGCTGCTTTATAACCAACCCGATCTCATGGGATTTCGTATGTATTTGCGAGGAGGTTAATATGATGATCTGTAAAAAATTAATTATGCGAAATCAAATGATGAGAAAAAACGCATAAATGAAACCTACAAAAACATGCACATTCATATGAATTAACCATTTCGTAAAAAAAATATGAATTGGCGAGATTGTGTGGTCATACTGTCAAAGATTTTGATTAAAAAAAATCATGTGTTGCTTTTTGCATCTAGAAATGTGTTATGCAAACAGAATGTGTTAATGTAAACTAGATCACGTGGTTAAAGGGGTAGTTTACCCAAAAATGAAAATAATGTCATTTATGACTCACTCTCATGTCGTTCCAAACTCGTAAGACCTCCGTTCATCTTTGGAAACACAGTTTAAGATGTTTTATATTTAGTCCGAGAGCTTGTTGACCCTTCTATGTACGGTATACTTTCCATGTCCAGATAGGTAATAAAAACATCATTAAAGTAGTCCATATGACATCAGTCGGTCAGTTAGAATGTGTTAAAGCATCGAAAATACATTTTGGTCCAAAATAACAAAAATTACGACTTTATTCAGCATTGTCTTCTCTTCCGCATCTGTTGAGAAGCGCATGCGTGAGACTAAAGTCACGTGACTGCATTGACGCGGATGACGTGTTATCCTCAGACATGTTTGCAAAGTTTTTTTCCAAACGTACAAACTGCAAACAAAGCCCGGGCGCACATAAATAACAAACAGCTGGGGCGCACCAAATAACACGTCAGCCACGTAACTGCAGTCACGTGACTTTAGTCTCGGGCACGCGCTCCACAACAGACGCGGAAGAGAAGACAATCCTGAACAAAGTCGCAATTCCCGTTATTCCTAGACCAAAATGCACTTTCGATGCCTCAACACATTCCAACTGACCCACTGATGTCATATGGACTACTTTAATGATGTTTTTATTACCTATCTGGACATGGAAAGTATACCGTACATAGAAGGGTCAACAAGCTCTCGGACTAAATATAAAACATCTTGTTCCGAAGATGAACGGATGTCTTACGCGTTTGGAACGACATGAGGGTGAGTCATTAATGACATTATTTTCATTTTTGGGTGAACTATCCCTTTAAACTTGCATATTATTTAGTAAACTTCATCAAACTTTTCTTCAAGGACGATAACCAAGATGTTTACCAGAATATGAGGTCAAAATGCTGAGAATCCCATTCCACGATGCCCCCACATTGTCCCGAAGCGTATCATGTGAACAACTACAGACAAAGACCCATACATCCCATCTGGCCCTCTAACAAACCTCTCCAAAATACATCAACATGGCTCCACAGTGCAATTCACTCACTCCATTATAAACAACGAATATGCATTTTAAACATTTAACTTTTTCTCAGGCCATTTCTCCGAAATACAATAGCATTCTGTCCATATATCCTTGCTGGCACAATAATAAAAAAAACCAACAATATTGAAACACAAACCACTAAGTACATGCGAAACAGCTCTGAAACCGTGCCAGTGTTTGAAAATGCTCTCCTAATGGCTTTTCTGTGCTACAAAAACGAAGCCAGCTCCTACATCTCAATTACAGCGCATATTTGGATGCTAGCCGAGGATCTCAGGGAGTCACAATAGTTTATGTGGCCGGTCTTCGTTGCGGATCTGTTTGTTTACAAAAGTCCAACTGTAGTATTAAAGAAGCCTTTGTTACGGGTGTTATCTGACCTGTTGGTCACCCACTGAGCTCATGACGGCCGGATTTGGGCAACCGTTTAGCTTATAGTCATCAGCATTGCTTAAAATTCAATGACTCTTTTAGATTGCACTGACTACACTGTACATTGGTTAACATGTACCCTTTAACTAAACACGTGAATAGCATTTCCTGTGGATAAGAATCTCTCAAAACATGAAAAGTACACAGGTTTTTAACGCAGGTATCACAAAATATCAAACGCAGCAGATAACACAGCTATCGAGCAGCTCTCACCTTGCAATGTAATGTTTATACAAGAGACGTGTTGTGATATATGGTTTTTCATCTGGCACTCATTCTAATTAACAGGACCTGACATGAACGGCAACAATAGACGCAGACGGCTCTCGAGGGCATCCACGTAAATATGCCTTCAGAGACAAGACTTTTGATGTTTCTTTACCAAAAGAATGAGAGGAGTTATTCATAATGGAGCTCTGTTACGCAAATAAGATCTTTTCTCTGAAAGTTTAGAAACGAGGTGAGTCACATCTTTCAGATCTTTGTGTGAGATCACTTTCCACAAAGCTGACTATATTTATCGAAAATCAAAACGCCAACCGGTTCGTCTTCGCCATCGCAAATGTCCGTGAGACAAAAACCTGGAAATTAGCATACAGCTTTCACTAGTTAGTTTTATCATATGACTGTATTCACCATCATGTGCTAAGTAGGTCTATGAAGCAAACACAGCTGATTCTTTGAGGCATGAATAAGCAAGAAATGATGTGACGTTAATTATTTTGTGTCCATATGGTTTAATTGAATGTAAAAGGGGTTAAAATTTTAAAATAAATTTGCAGGTTACTTGCATACATTCTCTTTTTTGAGGACCAAGTGTAAAATTTCTCGTTTTATTTCATTTTGAAAGAATATTTGGGGGATAATAGCAAAAATGTCAATTTGGTGTAACTGGTCTGTCTCAATTGGTGTATCTAGTATTTTTTTAAATGAAAATATAAATATGTATAAAAACAAATGTGGAATAAAATATAATCATCCAGTTAGGTGTAATATAATTTTTTACATACCTTTATACATCATTTGTAAAGATTATTTAGAAAACAGCTGTTTTCAGCATATGTCAGGACAAATATTACAAAAACGCATTAAAATTTACATTAGAAATAACTAATAACATGTTATCATAATATTATTTTTATTATTATTATTTTGATGATTACACTTGCCATAAAGGTGGATAAAATATTTTATATTTTCATTCTTTGGCACAATTGGCCGTTACACCATTTGACATTTTCAGGTCCATTCAGTCTTAACTTTAAAAAATTACATTTGCACCATTTTTATGATTGCATAAAATTGACATAAATACACTATGTGCATTGAAATAAACCTTATGTGTGCTTTTAAAAGAAGTTTTTTTAAAAGATTTTTGAATTTCTCATCTTGCCAAACCGTTTTTGACACTGCCCCATTAACTGTGCGTTCACACCAGACACGGTAGAGGCGGCAAAACTTTTTTGCACCTAGTTGGATGCTTGAACATTTTGAGTTTACTCGCTTCATTCGCGTGTGAAAGCCGCACGTAAAATTCTAGTCATTCGAGACATTCACGCGGAAATTCGCAGACCTGTAATCACGTCACTACTAGAGCAAGCTCCTGATTGGTGACCGCGAAGCAAATATCCGTCAAAGTTCAGATTTTTCAACTTGCGTGTTTTGCGCGTAACGTGCCACAGCCTATTCGTGTCTTTGCATTAACTTAACATGTAAATCACTCGCACTTGCGGCCTCTTCCATGTCTGGTGTGAAAGCCACATAACTCAAAAAAACTTTACCAAACCAATAGTTTGTTACGTTTTTACATGTTTTTCACACCTTGATCAAAATTCAAACTTAAAACAATCTAAAAACATAACTGAATAAAAGATTTCAACATATTCAAGTTACATTTTGATGTTCTGGAAATTGCTATAAAACATTTTGCCAGGTTTGAGCTGATCTACAAAGCTTTGACTTACAAACCATTTATAAATCAAATTCGGACTGTAAAGTTCCTCCTAAAGCACAATGGTAAAACACTCAATTGAATCACAAACAGGTCAGTCTTTGCCAAAAGAGAACATTAGCCACAGACAACTACCTCCATTAGCTATGGTCAACTGAACACGGGTCACTAGCTAAAGATCTATTAAGGGACCTTTCGACTACAAGCAAACCGATACTGAACGACTGGACGGCTACGGTAGAAAAATGAAATGATTTTATACAATCGTTAAATTCAGTTTCCTATAAAAACCTTCTTATAATTCATGACTTAAACCTCTCCAAAACGACATCCTATTGGAGCAAACGTAAACATAAGGTGTTTGGCTTGGACTATTCCCAGCTAGCCTCACAAATCCCGAGGGACTTCATTCGACAGTCTGACCGTTGTTAAACAAGCAATCTAATTTATGTTCATTTCAGGAAGAAGTTAACCACTAATTCGATCATATCAGAATGATGAAATACAGCTGTAAAATTTAAACCTTTAATTTAATCAGCACATTTGATGTTCGCAGTAACGTCCCTGTCTTTCAGGATGTCCTATACTGATCTGAGAGACTTGACATAGGATGTCAACAAGAGCCTTTTGAATGAGTGTAACAATTATGAATGATCTCAGGTAACCTAGAAAGTCATGTTTGCTTTTATAAATTATCATCAAGTTGAAACATCCCAGGTGGGTAAATCCATCGTGATAGGGACACTGCTTTTCCATTGACAGGCCTCTTGAGCAGCAATTAATGCGTATGGCCTTATGTTTGTGAATATCTGAGCATCAGATGAGACTTAAAGTCTTCAGAGAACTAAGTGATCAAACGTGTCAGGCATTCAAATAGATAAGACAATAAAAATAACAACAAGCATAATAAAATACACTCTGGTACAAAATCTCTCACTGGGACGGTGAAGAGTGCATACTTGTACCTTAAAGGTACATAATGATACCTAAATGGTATATATTAGGAACTATTTAAAGGGTAACCGTCCCACTGACAGCATTTGTATACCTTCTTTTACTGACAATGTAAAAGTTATGCACAACATCAATTCATCTGATAGTTATTCTTACATTGAATATATGGACCATGCACATAAAAAAGATCACACGTTATTTTAGTAACTCGGCTGCCCTAAAAATAACCCCTCATTATTACCTACAGAAAGTAGCAGGCCCAAAACATTCAATATAGTTACATGGACAAAGAAAATGTCCTCAGATTGAGGCCAGTACTCATTACAAGCTCGTGCAAGCCCAGTTTTTCTTTGTTCACGATTCTGCTCCAGTAGTTTTCTGACCGTGATCTTTAGATCTGCCACTAATTATAATGTGACACTTTGAAATATATATTGGAAGCTCGTGAAAAAAAGTAGGCTACAGTTTGTTGTTTAAAAGATGAAGAATGCAATAAGCCTTTCAAAACGAGGGGGCGACTGTGGCACGATGAACACAACCAGAGGCATCTGCGACTACTGTACCATCGACAAATAAACAAGGTAACGGGAAAGATTACGATGGCATTATGACGTCAAAATCACGTTTTCAGATCGCGTTTTGGAAACACACAAAAATTTGTCTTTACTGTTGCACTGTATTAAACATGGCCACATTGACGTTTATGCATCTGGCGCACGCGACTTACAGTATATGCATTCAAGTCACACATTTTGTGAAGCCTATCGAACCCTTGACATTTGCGTAGCTAAAACCAAATGAGCTACATGAAGGCTACACGCCAAGCTTATCTTACCGTGGCAGAAAGCAGACTGCCTTCCGTCAATGTGAGATGGTGCGGCTCCCACCTCCGTAAAAATTTGGAGGTTAGGATCTTACTGAGGAAGGTCCGCGGGTGTTTGACCACGCACACCTGGATGTCTCCTTCCTGAAGGAGTTTATATCTCATGCCGCTGCTGCTATGGAGAAGGCTCCTCTTGCTACAGGGCCCCGATTTATGGTTATTATTGCCCTCCGGTGGCAGCGGGGGCTGTTGCGCGGACATTTCCCCCAGCAGCGGCTTGCTCTCCTCGGACGGATAAAACTGATTGTTATGCAGTTCATTTCCACCGCCGCTCCCGTGAAAATCCATGCTTGAACTAAGCGAAAATCGACGGCGTGGGGTCGGATCAGGTGGATGTCTTTTAATAATGCTCGTCCCAGTGTTCGGCATATATAGGCTCAGACGATCCGCGACTAGACGCTCTTGGCGTTAAAAATACGGCGATCGTTGACGGTGAAAATCGACGCCATTAGGTAAAACCGTCGTGGAGGTAGGTCACGATGAGGAAGGGTATAAATATGTTTCCTTAGAATAATAAATATATATCTTTCCTTTGCGCGTTGCGAGCTATTCAATATGTTCGGGCCATTGCCGTATCCATTCCGCGTCCCTCCGCTGCATGTTAATCCAGTCTTCCCGGTATAAACCAATAACCGGATACAGAATCCACAACGATTCGAGTCTGTATTTTATTTGTTCTTCAGATGCTCACAGTTCCCTTTTCTGTCGTTTTCCTCCCTATCTCTGTGGAGGAACCGAGTGCTACGGTAGGGCTGCGTGGATTGGTCCCGGCTCGTTCATGTGATACCGGAGTGACGTCAATGGGGAGGCGAACGGATGCGCGCCGTGCGTCTCTCTCGCCGCTGCTGTCTGTGTTTGATAGGCAGCGCGCAACCGCGCACTTCCCCTCTCTTGCAAAATGGTGAAGAGGGAGCGCGCAGGGTATTGTCATGTTATAAACATATATGGCTCATGTGTTGCTAAAGATCAGTGGTTCACACGATTTCAGCATTTATAACCAGTGTGCTGAAAAAATAAATGTTTTGAGGTGAGCAATAAATTAGAGATACGTGACACAAGGGCAAGTTGTCACACTGTTTAGTCTACTTATAGGCTAAGTGATTATTTTTCGTTATTATCTATATATAGATATGTATACAAGCTGGCTTTAAAATGGTTAACCCACTAAAAAAAAATAAAGGGCTTTATGGCAACATGTATATTATAGTGTAGCTATTGAATGTATTTCTACAGAGCTTTTCACAGTTTTGAATTGTTGCAAATCAGCTTTACATAAATACATTTGAGAAAAACGTTTACAAACGTGCAATATGTAAATCACAAACAATAACTTGCCCAAACCTGACTCATGTAAAATACTTCAGCACTGTTTTAACTTTTAAAATACCTTTGAAATATTTTTGGCCTTAATGTATGTCACTGTGGTTTATTAATATGTAATCCAAACAGCTATTATAAAATGTGATGAGATTCAAATGAATTTCCGCCATATCACACTTTGAAACACACGTGCTAAAACTGTTTACTACTGCGTACAAATAGAAAGGAAGAAATATTATTAAAATTAAGAAGTTTGAAATTCCACGCATTGTGTTGTGGTTAAAAGGCCTCAGTTTAACTTTTGTTTAGCTTAAACAGCAATGTCTGAAAATAAATAGGCCCACATTTGGTCATTTGAGGTAGATATTTATTCAACTAGGATATTTCTCCTGTCATTTCACATTAAACGGACAAGATTTCCTGGGAGGCTGAAGCAATCGGCCCACCCACACTCTAAACAAAGACTCAGTCACAAAAATGGACACCCCCCCTCCCGCTTGTGACAACATTGTTATTGTGCTAGTAATCTTCTCTTACGTATTACTGACAGCACATTTTATCAGTATGAGCTGTGACAGCGATGAGCATGAAGAAAATCAACAGATAGTGTTTGTTGATACACCCTTTTAACCAACAAATTCAGGTGGTAAAATCTTTTAATTCAAATTCAACAGTGCGTAAAGATTCGAATTAAGTTATGAAAAGACATTTCATATCAGTAAGTTAAAGAGAAGTGGGATTCTTATCCTTTCTTGTCTTCTGTCTGACTGGTGAGACAAAATAGTTTCACTTAACAAGTTTGACTCATGGGTTATCTGACTTTTGTCTCATGGGTTTAATTTCCTAGAAAAAATGATTCCCAACAAAAATCACACGCACCCCAGGGTGTACTTAAAGGAACACATGGACTTTTTGGATTCTAGCTTATTTACCCTTTTCATCTCTGTGCGTCCTGTAACTCTGTCTGATGCACTCACCGCTAACCTAGCTTAGCACAAAGACCGGAAGTAAATGGCCCCAGCCAGCACACCGCTCCCAAAAAGCGACAAAACAACGCCAATATTTTCCTCTATATATTTTGTGATTTGTATATTCAATTATAGCGCTTTTCACAATTAGTAATTGTTTCAAAGCAGCTTTACATTAATAGAAGCAGTGAAAAGCACAAAAAACCGACAGATAGCACAACATAATACACGATAGCATAAGCAGCTAAATTTGCTGCGGCTATGAATCAACATTATAAGCGAGCGTATTATTAATGTAACGTATAGAAGAGGGTGCTAAGTTAAGCCCAAGAAGGCTGCCTCCCCGGGTTAAAAAACCCCTTAGGAGAAAAACCCCCCGGACTTCTTAGCCGGGGAAATAAAAAAAGTCCTAGGAGGGAAAAACCCTTGGGAGATATATATCCATGTAAACGGATAAGGAGATTAAGCGGGTTCTGCCGGTGGTTGTTGGTCAGGCATCAACTGGGCATCACGTTGATGGACGGCCAGTAGATCGTTGGTGTGCCGACTTTCACATTTACCTGAACTGGATCTGTTAATCTCAATGTTCTTTGGGTTGAGGACGAGAGAGGGAGAGAGAAACAAAATCCTATTAGCGTAGGTGCAGTTCACATGTAATGCAAGTGTCACATAGTGATGTGGTTTAAATCAGCTTGGTTCCAGACAGGCGAACTATTGCGGCATAAGTATGTTACCCACAGTTGAGGATTTAGCAAATTGGGGGCCCAATTCGAAGGTATCTATGGTAACTATGGGTCCTCATCCGATCTTTAAAAGAAAATGAAACAGCATGTCACAACATGTACAAATTACAATGTCATATAAGACACAGCCATCTTTTAACATAATAGGAACTATATTCTCAGAAGGCGAAGCACTGCTACTTGGGCGGAGTGATTTGCTCGCAACACCTGAGAAGCCTGTGGTGAGGAGCAATATGCTAACTGGAGCCATTTACTTCCAGTCTTTGTGCTAAGCTAGGCTAGCGGTGGGTGCATCAAAAGGAGTTACAGGACGCACGGAGATGTAAAGGGTATGTACTTATCTAACTCTGGGGGATACGATGAATAAGCTAAAGTCCCAAAAAGGCGGTGTGTTCCTTTAAACGTTTCACATTCAATTTTAAAATCATCTCATTTGCCTGGCACAAAACTTACTTAAAGTTTCAGTATTAATCATGTTCAAGAGAATCATGTTTCAGTTTTGCTTTGTTATTATGAAATATTTGGACTTTCTATGTGAAAAACCCCATTAAGATTAATATCCTGACTTTGGCAGTTCGGTTAAAACAATTTATGAATAAATACATTTGAGTAGATGACATATGCGCTACACTCTCAAAAAACCTAAAGTGGCGGTTTCCTGAACAGGAATTAGACTAGTCCTAGACTAAAATAAATGTAAGAGCTGTCCAAACTGAAAACAACTTGCACTGACATATCTTAAAATACATCAGTGCCCTTTGTTTAACCTCAAAATGCACACAAGTAATGTTTTTAGTAAGGCATGTTTATTAAAACATTTTATATTTCATAATTAAACTAAGGCCTAGTCCTGGTTTAAAATAATTCCTGTCTGGGAAACCACCCCAAAGAGTTCATATTAGTACCTCAAAGGTGCGATTTGGTACCAAATGTCTACATATCTGTACCTGAATGGTAATACCTTTTTTAAGGGTACCCAAGTGACAACTTTTGTATACTGTTTGTGTGGTGAAAATTCTTTAAAACATCTTTAATGATAATGCTTAGTGATATCCAGTATCTGAAACCGTGTTTTTTATTTATGTACAGTAGCCTACCATATTGCTACCATGACTGCCCTCCTTTCCTAATGACATTTAATGATTAATCTTTTAATCAGATTACTCTTTTTCCGTCTATTTGGCTGATAGGTTAAGATCATCATCTCAAAGATTAATACACGTCTGATTCATCTCAGGAGAATCATCATCTTAAGATTCACATACTTTGCCTTTGGCTAACAACATTTTCCACGCATGGTTTCCGGGATAAAAGCATCATATCACTGCTGGGAATACTGTGGTTTTGTTGTGCATTTAGTAAAAAAAGCAGCTTGCATCATTTGACTTGGCATTTTAGTCATTAGCACCTGCTTAACAAGGAAATCAGTCAGGCATGCAAGATCATATGAAGTCATGGTATACCATTCAACTTTAGTCATGTGGCAGACTGTGATACACAAAATATTAAACAGGAAGCCTTTTGTGTTTGGTGGATTGAGGTGAGGGGCATAGTTAACATAAACCGTATAGACTTGCACGTCTAACAAAACATTTTTTTGCTGTGGTCTTTTTTTGTTGCTCAATCTAACCCGTGAATTTTTAAAAAGTTCCACTTAATGCCTGTTTGGACCACAAAATTTGGAAATAAGAGTCACATGTTGTAAACTTAAGTTGAAAGTGAAACAGCTGTCTGTGGTTGTTTGGTTCTCTGTTTATGGGGCCTTTACAAGAAAACTCTCTGCATGTAAGCGCTCTTCCTCGTATGTTGTAAATAATATAAGCAATCTATAAAAAATGATCCCTAGCTGTCACTGGGGTGATACCCTTTTTAAAAACTACAGCTTTGCATCTAAAGTGTTCATGTTATTATCTCAGAGGTGCACATCAAAGAGTACATATTAGTATCTCAAAGTTACATATATCTGTGCCTAAATGGTCCATAGGACATTTTAAAAGTTACTGCCCCAGTGAAAGGTTGGGACTATTTGTGACCATTTTTCTAAGAGTGTGTGCAGTTTTGAAAGATTTATTGAGGAAACATTGCTATGCACATTCAGTAAAGGTTTAGACTGTCCATCTCTTTAAAAAGCTTGATCTTGTTTTTGTTTTTTTAAGTATAATTCTGTGTTGAAGAAATGCAACGTAAAAAACACTTTGCTGCCTTAAAATTTTTTGTTGAATCAACTCGGATTTGCAAGTCATTTCAACTTACTATTATTTATCTTGACTAGAGATGAGTTGTTATAACTACAGGTGAGTTGTTATAACTTATAAAATATAGTTGAGAAAAGTCATCTCTGTTGACCTGACTTGTGAATCTGAGTTGATTTAACAAAGATTTTTAAGGCAGTAAAGTATTTTTTACAGTGTAGTTGTTATAAATTATCTTAATAATTTGCAAGTCATAGTACTCCCTTTAAATGTTTAGTCGTCCAACATAAGTCCAGCTATTCTTAATTCTTATTTAGGTGTGCACTGGATGTATTGTTACTAACCATGAGCACTTAAGTTGCACTTAACCCGAATTAGTTGACTTTACTAGAAAAATGCGTGGAAACCCATTACACTAAATCATTTTAGTTTTTACACAGGGTGAAACTAAACAGGTTAAGTTGTATACCCTGTGGGTGTAGCAGACAAATCAAGTTGCCATGAGTAGTTTTTAATAAAATGCATTAGTTCACATTATGATTTTTTTGAGGATATGTTTTATAAAATAACTATTAAGTTGAACAAAAAAGTACATTTAAATGGACACTCCACTTTTTTTAAAAAATATACAAATTTTCCAGCTCCCCTAGAGTTAAATATATGATTTTTACCATTTTGGAATCCATTCAGCCGATCTCCGTGTCTGGCGCTAACACTTTTAGCATAGCTAAGTACAATCCATTGAATCTGATTAGACCATTAGCATCGCGCTCATAATTAACCAAAGAGTTTTGATATTTTTCCTATTTAAAACTTGACTCTACTGTAACTACATCGTGTACCAAGACCGACAGAAAATTAAAAGTTGCGATTTTATAGGTCGATATGATTAGGAACTACTCTCATTCTGACGTAATAATCAAGGACTTTGCTGCTGTAACATGGCTGCAGCAGGCGTAGTGATATTACGCACTGCTCGAAAATAGTCCCCATGCTATTGAAAGATACTAAGGGGACTATTTTCGGTCAGTGCGTAATATCACTACGCCAGCTGCAGCCATGGTATGACAGCAAAGTCCTTGATTATTTCACCAGAATGAGAGTAGTTCCTAGCCATTTCTGCCTAGAAATTCACAACTTTTAATCCTCCTTCTGTCTTAGTACACGATGTAACTACAGAAGGGTCAAGTTTTAACCATGAAAAATAGCGAAACTCTTTGGTAATTTCTCAGCGCAATGCCAATGGTCTAATCAGATTCAATGGACCGTGCTAAGCTATGCTAAAAGTGTTAGCGCCAGACCCGGAGATCGGCTGAATGGATTCCAAAAGGGTAAAAATCAAATATTTAATTCTAAGGGAGCTGGAAAATGAGCATATTTTCAAAAAAAGGGGAGTGTCCCTTTAACATAACATTTCTAGTTCAGTAAACGTAATTTTAAGCTCTGTACAACATCTCCACTTAGTTAATTAAGTATTTTTAATTCATTTATATTACTTTTAGTGTTATAAATGCTATTATCACACAAAATTCATGACTGACTATTAGTCAATCATTGAATAAACTTGATTCTAAACAATTTTTGACATGCATTGTCAGTACTGTGAAGAGAAATACAATAAAATGTTCTGAACAGGGTTCATGTAAGTAAACACTGATGACCTGAACGGTGACTTCACAAAATGATAATTTACAAAAAAAAAACATCAATAATAGAAGAGCTTAAACCTATATTACATTTTATTAACAAACATTTAAAGTTCTTATTCTGTGATAAAGCATAAATAATCAAAATATTCAGGATTATGGGTATTCCTCACAACAAGTACTGATCATTTAAAGTTCGGTTTACTTGAATGTTTTAGTTTAATGAATTTTCTACGCTTAAAAGTTTAATGAATTAAAAATTGTATGGAAATATTAAGTGATGTTTACTTCATTGTTTAAGTAAAGACAATATTGGTTGACAATGTGGATAGATTTGCCTAGAGATGTTAAATAAACTAACTTCGTATAGAACTGTTATTTTGTCTCCTTGTGCGCAATGCAAGATCCATAACTCCAGTCTGCTTCGGATGAAAAACACCCATAAGAGATTCAGTACTGTTTAAGCAGCACTAGCTACCCATCTGTGTCACAAGACCTCTGGTTAAATTAAGTCCTGTCATGTGAGCAGCCCCGTTCGAGTGAATTTACTCAATCCTTTTTATCTTCATTAATCCTGTTAATCCCAAATCTGTCCTTCAGCGTTTATTCATACACACACGACCCAACATGTACATACCCATGATGAAATACTTTACGTCACAAAAATTCCCAACTTTTGGTGTCGTACCAGTTACGCAACAACCAACACCTCCTCATAGAAAACTATGTATTAAGATTAATATTAAGTGAGAAATCGTGTTACACCTACCATTAGATACTACATTGACCTTCTGCTTGATAAAATGCCTTCTGCTAATGTTTAATCTCTAGAACAGGAAAATCAATAATAAGCAGTGGTAAAGGTTTCCAATCAGGTGAAAGATTTCAACACACTATTTACCTGTGGCATTGCCAAATATTGTAAAAGTATTATATTACATTTACATTTAACATGTAATTCCGAGTAACACGGAGTACAAATGTAGCAACATATATATTTTTTTAATTCAGTAAAAGCGTTTGGATATTTTAATACAAAACTGTGATCGCAGTCAATGACAAATTTAATGTATTTAATACTGTAATACAGACAAGAGATATTTCAGCATTATCTTAAGACACACAGTAGTTCGATTTATCTTCAAAAACAAGGAACAAAAATATCCAAGTCAAAACAGAACCTTTTCACCCGAAACCATCCTCCATAAACACTGTGTTACAATTTTTTAACCACAATGTTCTGGCAGACATCTAGTGTTTAAGTGTTTTGTGCAAATAGAGTCATGACAGTGTTTATAGTAATGTGAACGTGTTGACAATATTCATAAGCGTGTATTGTGGGTGAAGTTTGCCAAGAAACACACATTACATATCATGCAATGTTGACAATAGTTGTTACATCCTGCATACGGCAATAAATCTTGACTGCGTTAGTCATCAATGACAACAGCAATTTTATGACACATAGAAAAACTATTTAAGCACACTTTTTAGTGACCAGTGTAGGAGGTAAATACAGGCATGCTTGGTGGTAAGTGTTTGGTTTGAATGTGACAGTGAATAAATTGAACTTGTTGATCAGACAAAGAAAAGTCTTCCTGTAAGTCCACTTGATAACTTGCCAATGATGTCTATTTAACTTTTACACGCAGTTCCTCAAAGCACAGGACTTTTGTGCAGGTTTGCACACACTGTGACGGACATACCCGCAAACACACTGTACATGTAAAACATGTTGTTTCGACAGAAAAATATGTGTTAAAGAAATAGTCTACTCATTTTCAACACCAAAATATGTTATTACCTTAACTAAGAATTGTTGATACATCCCTCTATCATCTGTGTGAGTGCACGTAAACGCTGGAGCGCGCTGCGAGCCTGCGACGCTTTGATAGCATTTAGCTTAGCCCCATTCATTCAATTGTACCATTTAGAGATAAAGTTAGAAGTGACCAAACACATCAACGTTTTTCCTATTTAAGATGAGTAGTTATACGAGCAAGTCCGGTGGTACAAAACAAAACGCAGCGCTTTTCCAAGCGGATTCAAAAGAGGAACTACATTTTATGGCGCAACAGCACTTCTGGGCGTACTTCGACTCGCCTGAAAAGTACGCTCACCCTCTCACTCTCATAATGGGAGAGGGAGGGTGTTACTGCGCCGAGTCGAAGTACTCCCAAAAGTGCTATTACGCCATAAAATATAGTTCCTCTTTTAAATCCGCTTAGAAAAGCCCTACGTTTTATTTTGTACCATTAAACTTGCTCGTATAACTACTCGTCTTAAATAGGAAAAACGTTGATGTGTTTGGTCACTTCTAACTTTATCTCTAAATGGTAGCATTGAATTAATGGGGCTAAGCTAAATGCTATCGAAGCGTCGCAGCGCGCTCCAGCGTTTACGTGCACGCACACAGATGATAGAGGGATGCACCAACAATTCTTAGTTAAGGTAATAACATACTTCAACATTGAAAATGAGTAGACTATTCCTCCAACTGTAGCGTGAAAGCCATTTTAGGGATATAGAAAAATAAGATGAATACTTTTCCATTAATTTTTAGGTAATTTCCCAACACCGATGCAGAGTTTGTCCAATAAGTATCACGTTTTGTCCTTACAAAAACAGGAAATGGCTAAAGTTGAAATGTTCGTATTCTTTATTTCTGCCGTTGCTGTGAATTTCCACGGTGGTGAATATGCCATGTTCATTCCTTCAATTACAACAGACAGCAGCAGCTGATTCATGCACAGAACAAATGGGGTCACCAGATGCCAAAACCGTCCACACTGACAGGAAAGCCAGTTCAGAGGTCATTTACAAAATACTCTCGCCACATAAGGGTGAGACCAGCAACTTGCATCTATTTCTGACATGTTGTGGTGCTCGGAGTCCTTGGATACGAGACCAACAGCGAAATTTGGTCATTTAAGACAGACAGGCTATCACATAGCAAGTCAGACTCATAAAATATGCTAATTTCCAGCACGCTTACATTCCACAGATAATAATATGACACATGGTTAAAGTTCAGCACGTTATTGATCATAATCTAAAATGTAAACTGTTAACTCAGTAGTAATATTGATATTTCTCCCTCCGAATAGAAAAAAAACATCCACATAACTAAGACTAGTGAAGGTGGTGTGTTAAAGGATTAGTCCATTTTCTTTAAAAAAAAAATCCTAATAATTTAATCACCACAATGTCACACAAAATGTTGTTGTATTTCTTTTTTCAGTCGAGAAGATGTAATTGTTTCTTGAGGAAAACATTCCAGGACCCCTCCCATTCCAATGGACACCAACACGTAACAGTTTTAATGCAGTTTATAATTGCGAAAGAGTTTCAAAGGATCTCAAAGTCTCTAAATGATCCCAAACGAGGCATAAGGGTCCCATCTAGCAAAACGATTGTCATTTTTGACAGGAAGAATAAAAAATAATCACTTTTATACCAAAATTTCTCGTCCATCTCCGGTCATGTGACGCGCCAGTGCGACCTTACGTAATACGTCATCATGTCAAGAGGTCACCTATGACGTATGCGAAACTACGCTCCAGTGTTTACAAGTGTTGAGAAGAGGACCGTTACGACGTTGTTGTATGTCGAATGATACTAATTAATGTCTTTGTGTCAGTTTATTGTTTAAAATGGTCCGCAAATGTGGGTTTCATATATGTAACACGTGACCTTTCCACGGCATTACGTGCTGGCTCGTCACAGGACCGGAGATAGACAAGAATTTGTGGTCCAAAAGTGCATATATTTATTTTTCAACGTTTCACTAGTAAAGACCTTCATGCCGCTTTTGGGATCGTTAGAGTCCTTTGAAACTGAAATTCCAAACTGCATCAAAACCGTTAAGTGTTGGGGTCCATTAAAGTCCATTAAAATGAGAAAAATCCTGGAATGTTCTCCCCAAAAAACACAACATCCTCTCAACTGAACAAAGAAAAACATCAACACCTTGAATGACATGGTGGTGAACAAATTATCTGGATTTGTTTTTAAGACAATTGACTAATCCTTTAACCTTGGAGTGTATTAGATATGCATTGCATTAGACTCCATTAACTAGGCTCTTGACAATATTGTTTTATAGAAAATATCTAAAAAGGGCATTTTAACAAAGAAATAAACTTTAAAATGTTAGTTATTGTACGGCAAAATAGAATTATCAGCATCAATATAGCTTACGAATAAAACACCACTGATGTAAAGGCCTCTAATAAACTGAATTCATTAAAACTTAAAGGGATAGTTCACCTCAAAATGAAAATTCTGTCATCATTCACCCGTCCCCACGTTGCTCCAAACCTGCATGAATTTCTCTTTTCTGATGAACACAAAAGAAGATCCTCCGAGAAAAATGATAAAACACACAGCAGATAGCGACCATTGACCTCCACAGCAGAAATAAAAAAAATATTATGGAATTTAATGTGTACCGTCAACTGTGTGCTTACCATCATTTATCAAAATATTTTCTTTATCATTTATCACAATATTTCCAAAATATTTTTTCCTACTATGGAAGTCAATGGTCACCATCCGCTGTTCATCATTTCTCAAAATATCTTCTCTCGTGTTTATCAAAAAAAAAAAGAAAAAGAAATTCATACAGGTCCAGAACAACACGAGGACGAGCAAATGATGACCGAACTTTCATTTTATGGTGAACTATCCCTTTAAAGGAACAGTATGTAAGAAATGTATATCAATTAATCATAAAATGGCCCTGATATGTCACTAGACATTAAGAACTAATTTTTATTTTAAATACTTATATCACTGACAATAGTGGTCTGGCCAGGATATTGTCATTAAAAAGTGTAGTTGCAGCCCTCAACTAATGTTTATGTTGTCATTTTGTGTATTGGCCACCAGTAGTGTGATTGCAGTACCAGTTTTAGCCACATGTTTTGTCGTTGCAATACCAGTTTTGGCCACAATCCTACATACTGTTCCTTTAACGCACTACAGTTTTCTCAAAAACTACACTTGACTTTTGATTTTGATCTTTAATAGGATGAAAATGCTTTAACAGCCCTAATATTGTCACCCATTGATTTCAATAATCTAACTCTCTTTATACTTTATGTGTACAGTAGCTAGACAGACATAAGCGACAATATTGTGCTTGATCCTAATGTACCATTCAATGTAGCACACATTTGATTTGTTCCCTTACTTATTGCTCCCTAAATATAAAAAAATGCTACTTTAACTTCCCTCTCCAAAGTGCTAGCGTCAAAAGCAGCGATAACCGCCAGGTAAAACAATGTAAACTAAGGTGTAAAACAAAGAGAAGGTCCCTTAAATGATACGTATCTGGTGGATGGGCTAAACCCCTCCCTCACACTACTGAAAGAACCATTTTATGTATTCCCTTACAAAAGGCACCAATATGAAACTTAATAATTCATTAAACTTTTACCAAACTTCAGCTACTGTAATCCCACAATCATCCTCCTTTCAACTAGCACACGATGGAAGAGTGACATGACACAGAACCCAGTGGTGAAGATGCGAGTTCGGTTTATGTGGAAGGAACCCGAATCCGAAACTGGCCCTGTTGTAGTTGAAGGCGGAACAGCTTACAGTTGGCGATCCGAAGGGCGGCGCAGCTCGTCTTACTCAGATCAGATGGTATAAGAGGTCTGGTGGGATGCCACGTCCCTGTGCTTCTTCGAAACTCACGGACATAGTCAAAATTGGTGCCTGTAGACAAAAAGTTTTTTTTATCATATATGATTTACATATAATGTACAACATTATATGTATATATAAAATCGTGATCAGCTCACCAGTGTCGAGTTCGCCTACTACATATATGCTAGCACCAACAGGAACAGCTCCATACACAAAGGATGAAGTGGCTTGAATACAAAGGCTTTGGTCATCTAAGAGCATCCACCTGGAGAGAACAGATGAAAGTGTGAGATTTGCAACATCTCACCCTTTCTTTGTATGAGCATGGTTTTGAAGGAAAGTATGCGTGAACCTTTTCAGTTCATCGTGGTAAAACTCGGATTTGGCGATGGTCATCTGGGTGGACTCAGGATTGTCAACTTCTCTGTTTCTCACGCCACCAAACACGTAAAGCTCTTGTCCAATACCACACGCCACAGCTCCGAATCTGAGGAGAAATAAATGAGACTGGTTCAGTGTGCACAAGTCAATCATCTTTATTACTCATAACCCATAGAGGTTAGAGAACTTTAAGGACACAAAGTATTAAACTGGTATTTCAAGCATTGTTTAAACGGGTGGATTGTGACATTCCTAAAATTCACGGGCGGGGATGCGTGTGGATAATTAACTCCTTGCGGGCGGGTAGTAGCGCGGATGAAAAATATGTTCAGTATTTGTATGTCTAAATTACCATTACACATACGCAACAATATGATATTTGACCCATCACGTCACCACCACTGCGACCGTGCGACATTTGGTGATGCTTCTCGTAGCCTAGTTGGAGCGAACGTTGCAGGAGTAGCTATGGATGAAGTAAAAGTAAAGTTGGTAAGTGGAGTATATAAAATTGTTGACAACGAGTCTTTAAAGGCAAAATCGGATGAATGGAGAAAGTGTGGTGTAATACGAGGATGTATTTTTTCTTGTTCTTTCTTCATTAATAGGTCTATTTGTTTATAGTTATCAGGTTCCATACCCTATTAAAGGCGGAGTCCACGATGTTTGAAAAACGCGTTGGAAAAGGAGACGGGCCGACTACCAAAACACACTTATAGCCAATCAAATCAAATCAAATGCCGGGTTGCGTATGTGTCGGGCGGGTCTATCAACAGAAGGTCCAGATTCTATTGGGGTAGGGGCGTGTTTGTTTAGGTGATTTCAAATATCAACATTGGCTTTCAAACATCATGGACTCCGCCTTTAAGGTGCTGATGGTAGGCTACTTGAATGGTGCAAAACAAAGCGCACTTTAGCCTGTTTCATTAGCCCATTCATGACGCTGTTGTGAGGTTGAGAGAGGTGCAAGATAAAAAATAAAGCACTTAGAATGATTTTAACGTGTGTAATTAACTCTTTTCCTGCCACTGACTAGTTATCCGTCAATTAAGGGAAAACATTTGCATTAAAAAGGGTTCCTGATTAATTTTCATGTTAATCTGCAATACCGCGATTATCCACTAGATACCCAATTCATGAAAAAAACTGAAGCCAAAGGGCTCTATCTTACACCCGGCGCAATGCAGCGCAATGCGCGACGCAAGTGTCTTTCGCTAGTTTCCACCCTAATTTTCACGTTTAGCGCCGCGTTGTTTAAATAGCAAATGCATTTGCGCCACCTTTGCGCCCATGGGCGTTCTGGTCTGAAAAACGAGGCGTGTTCAGGCGCATTGTTGGCGCGTTGCTATTTTGAGGCAACTAAAATAGACTACGCCATTGACCAACAAAAACCTGGTCTAAAGTCTAAAGTCAATGGCGCAATATGTTTTATGTTATTTAAAGAGCGCATTAGTAATATGCGCCTATAAACGGGAGGACAACGCGGGTTTGCTTATCACAAAGTACATAAATGCGCAGCAGCACAAAAATGCTTTTAAATATGAAAGATTAAAGGATTGAATTTAAGAGATTATAATTGAGTCTCTTGGACATATTTATAAATGAGGACTGATTATGAGACGTTAAAGGCGCAAAGAGCTGCTTCACCTGCAGCCTGCAAAGTAAATAAATGCTTTGCTTTAAACAAATGTTTTTAAATGTTTTTTTTTTTAATGCTACCTCACGGATTTATTGTATATGATGTACCTGTGGATATGGCGAGATGAGAAACATTTGTAAGTAATGCTTAAAAAAACTCTTTGCTAAAAAAACCGCTGTCCAAAGTGCTGAAACGTGAGGAGAGCCGTTTGTAAATTCTTTATCTCCTGTTTGTTACAAATAAAGTATTTTTAGAGTACAAACCTTGTCTTACATACTTGTAAATTATTTTTTGATGATATTGGATAGCCATACATTTAAAGCAATTACAAGCCTGCTTTTTACTTCCATGACTAAAAGAAAACGGGTTTTAAAGGTTTTAATAAAAAAATAACAATTTAAATATAAGGGAAAAACAACACAATTATTTAACATTAATCTTAAACTGGGGATCTTCTACCTCCGTTTAGTTTTTCAGTTTACAAAGTCCGTCATCTAAATAGGGATTATAGCGCCAGCGCAACTTGGGTTTAAAGGGAATGAGAGCTGTGACTCTCATTGGTTTACTGCACGTTACACCCAAAATACTCCCATTACAATAGGACCTACCCTTTTCGACCATGCGCTTGGCGCAAAAACGATTTTTCCCGTCGTTAAATTAGCAAAAGTGCATTCGGACACGCCCATTTAGACGTTGCGCTGTGCGCTTTAGACAATGCGCTTAGATCGTTAAAATAGGGCCCAAAATGTTATTTTCTAACTCTGTATGTTTTGATAATGGTTCTGAATCTGATCTTTAACAAAATTTCTTCACAAAAACACAATTTTTCAGCTTTTTGTTAAAAAATATATTTTTAAAGAAATATATCCATATTTAAGAGTTTATATGCAGAGAAAAAAATATAGATTTTGTTTTGTTTGTTTGTTTGTTTGTTTGAAAGCAGAGAGTCTGTTCTTTCATTTTATATCTTTGTATGTTTATATATATATATATATATGTTTATATATTTTTAGAAGAAAATTTTCCTGAAAGGCATTTTGTGAAAATCCCAAAAATGCTGGCAGGCAACTTTTCAAAAAATGGCTGGCGGGAAATGAGTTAATGGGTCTGGGCGGGTGCGCATTTAATTTTTATATTATCACAGCTGATGGGTCGGATCTAATGCTGAACTTTCCAGGGTACGGGGGGGTCTCCAAAAATTGACCCGTGCAAGACTCACCCCAAAATGAAAATTCTGTCATCATTATTTACTTACCCTGAATTTATTACAAACCTGTATCATTTTTTTGTTCGGCTGAATAAAAAGGAAGATATTTGAAATTAAGCATGAAACAGAACACCAAAAATGGAAGTGCTCAAAAACTATTTGGTTACAAACATTGCTCAAATACCTTCATTCGTGTTCAGCAAAACAAAGACATTTATACAGGTTTGAAACAACATGAGAGTGAGTAAATGATGACAGAATTTTTTTTTTGGGTGAAGTATCCCTTTAAAATTTATTTTATTTTTTCACTGTTTTTGCCTAGACAAATTAAAGTGTAAAAAGCAATATCTAGAGATTCAAATAGATTACAGAGGACATTTAAATTCTGTCTGTTTCAAAACTGCATCAATTTCTTTGTTCTGTAGATAAAGATAGATATTGTGAAAAAATGTTAATAACCAAACAGATCTGGGGCACCATTCTCTTCCATAGTATTATATTTTTTCTACTATAGAAGTCAATGGTGCCCCAGATCTGATTGGTTACAAACATTCTTTAAAATATCTTCATTATATTTTGGTAAAGATGGTAAGCACATAGTAGAGGTCTTGATGGGTCCACTTAGATCTGAAAACCCGAGGTCCGACCCGAGACCCGATCGGGTTCGCGTCTTTTAAATTTTCACGTGTGCCTCAGACACTGGTCGGATTAATATTAGCGGCATCAGGTTTCGGGTAATTTAAAATGAATGAGTTTTTTTGCAGAACGGACCCGAAAACCCGAACTCTCTCACGTGTGTACATCAATGTCCTTTTCAAACCTCTCCTCTGTTTGCCAAGAGCGCTTGCGACATTGTGTGGCTGGCGGTAGGTAAATTTTTGTTGAGACAGACATGTCAGTCAATTTTAAATGTATACATTTTAGTGGTTACCTGGGTGTCGTTTTCAGATAAAGTAAAACAAATGGAGCAGCTCATAAAATTGGTTGCGAGACCAGTGGGGTTTGCGGGGGCTGCAGACTGCACACACGTCGTACATTACCGTTTACATTCAGGTCCAGTTGAGTAAAAAAAATGTCACTGGCCAAATTATTTATGCACATCAGGTTCGGGTATAAAGTGATTCGGGTCATTTCGGATCCGGTACATTTATTTGGACCCGAGAAGACCTCTAGCACATAGTACCCCTTGACTTTCATAGTAGGAAAAACAAATACTATGGAACTCAATGGGTACCATCAACTGTGTGTTTACCATTCATGATCAAAGTATCTTCTTTCGTATTTAAGAAAATAAAGAAACTCATACAGGTGTACAACATGAAGGGGAGTAAATAATGTCAAAATCAAAAAGCATTAAAATCATTAGTGTTTAGACATCGGCACTGATATATTTTAAGATATGTTAGTGCAAGTTATTTTTTGTTAAGACATGCATTTTAGTCTGGGACTAGGCTTTTAGTCTGTGAAACTGGGTCTTTGTTTAGTAGGTGATTTTTGTACCAAATCAGCTAAAGTGCAAACATGATGTTAAAAGCAAATACCAAGGTCACATACCTACGTATAAACAATGCTTTCTAACGTAGGACTAGGCGCCAAAGACAAGCCCTTAGATAAACACAATGTCCATCTAATCATATTGCTGTCAAATGTATATCTAGCACAGATAAGTGCCACATTTGTACACTGAAAGTACACTGAACTGTACACTGCATGATATTCTCAGTGGATTATTTCTCCACACATGTTTTGTGTTCTCTATCTCAATCTCTTTAAAGGCTGAATTCAACATAACAGAACTTCCTGTCTCTTTTTAACATACTAGGCCTAAACGTAAAAAAAAGCACACATGGACATTATTATAACCCAAATATGACACGAACACAGAGAAAAATGACTATTTGTGTTTTTCCAGATGGTGATCAAATGTGTTCAGTTATATGGCGTTGTAAGACTGATAGGTCCCTTGCCTACTTTTGTTGAAGGAACACATCTGCAAGACATCACAAGGCGCATCAAAGCACTTCACATTCATCAGATCATCACGATGACGTGCTTAAAATACAATCGTTTAATTTTAACATTCATTTGCGTCACACAGTTAAGAGAAAACACACCACAGGTTTGAAAGGCATGGGGTCAAGTTGCTATAAATGATTCTATGAATCTAATTCTATCCATTTTTTTTTCCATTTAATAATAATAATAATTTAACCCTTTTAATGAAAACCTGGTTACCTAAGCATAATGATTTGACATCTCTCTCTTCAACACTAAAAATTATGTTACACAACAAATCACTGGGCCTGTTAAAAACAGACCTTTACAAATGTAGACCCTTACAAAAATGTGTATGTAGGTCTGTGTTCCTAAATTGGTGCTTTATTATTACAGTATGAGGTAGATGACATCCTAAGTGTTTTCAGGTTTTGTATAACAATGTATAACATTTTACCTCCGTTCCTTTAGGGGGCAGACGGTTGTCCACTGCTGAGTTTTGGGGTCATAGTACTCCACAGAGTCGTAAACTTTCCCGTACGATCCACCTCCCATTACATAAAGCTTCTTTTTCATGGTGGCACAGCTACCAAACTGGAAATTGAAGATACACACGTGGGCATGATATGAGTATTTCAGCGCAGCTGTGTGTGTTTATATGACATATGGGCTATAACTCACCTTGCGCACTGTGCTCATATTCGGTTGGGGCTTCCAGATGTTACAATGGGGGTCATACACCTCCATTGAGAGAAGAACTTCAGTGTTCTTGTTCTCCCCACCCAAGACATAGACCATCCCATCCAGCTCAGCAATACCAAAGTGCTGTCGGGCCTTCAAAGACATTATGACAATACAGTAGAGTAAATGTGACACCTGGTGGTAGCTTTACAAATTGCAAAGAACTGCCCACATAATAACATACTTGGCTGTTACTGAATGGTTTTAGAAAAATTAATTGCTAGTATGATTATATATTTTTTAGCGGTATATACATTGAATCGTGAATCATTCATGTTCACTAGTTCAATATATGAAGAGTTTGGTTCCAAAACGCAATAAATCCATTTTGATTAATTTGGGTAAAAATGTGTTTTCTATACCAAGAAAGTGACAAGATAAAAAACACTTTTTCGGTTAAAACCTTCACATAGCATCTTTAGGTTATAATAACATAAAAAATTCAAATCCAAAATCTTTTTTGGCAGCGATCAGCTGTAAAATGTTTTGGTCCTGCTCGATTTTCATTGACTTTGCGTAAAATAGTGGAAAGTTTTTCATAAGATCACATGGGGTCAATGTGTTAGCATGACAGAAGCTTGATGCTGTCGTGTGAGAACAAGCAACAGCTTTTTCCCTCTCCCGAGTGCCTCTCGCATAAATTACTCGATTTTGATGACTTACGTTTCTTCCCCGCCACAGAAAACCACCACAGGTTTATCAATGCCATCAAAAGTATTCTTTTGATTTTGTTTGTTTGTTGATCACGAAGTACAAAGTAAATAAAGAAAACTAGGATTCTGTGTGTTTTAGGATTCTTCCAATATTTTTTACAATGCGTGGAATGGTGCGCTGTGATTTGTTGAGTGGATTTATTGCATTCTGCAGAAAAGCAGGACTGGCATTTATCGCGGTGAAAAAATGACACAAAAACACAGCGGACATCAGATTTTGCGTAAAAATTAAGAATTTACTTTTTAATACTGACCTGATACAATACAGTTTTTTTAAATGCCGTTTATCGCATTTTGGAACCAAACTCTTCATATATAAGCAAGTTGCTTAGAATAATGCCATCCATCTAAAAAAGAAATGCATATACAGTACTAAAAAAGGCAGGACTACACTGCCCCATGTGGAGACTCATGGTATTGTCGATTTTAAAATTTTGTGTGATTCACATCAGAATTTTGATTTTGTATTTGATTTTGTATTTGTGTGACAGAAATACCTCCATCATTGGCGGGATTGGCGTCCAAGTGTTGGTCTCTGGGTCATATTTCTCTGCACTGCTCAACACAGTTTTATTCTCATCCATTCCACCTATTGCAAACAGGTAACCCTCTACAGATCGATAAACAGGCCATCAATTAATTATACCATATATTAAATTAGGATTACATAAGTAATGCATACACAAGTATGTAAAATAAAACCTTGTATACAGTATATGTAAACATGTTGCATTGCTGTGATCTACTACAGTGCTACGTCAAATGGTAAACAACTCTAAAGAAATATCCTCCATACAATAAAATAATAGTGCACTTTTACTACAACCAATCAACTTTAAATCAGGTTCACTTAAAAAACCCTGACAATTTTATTTTTGCTCTCCAATAATACATTCAAACAATTCAATTGAAAGCAAAGGGAGAACAGCCATCATGCCATACTGTTTCAATCTTTTTAAATTTTCTCGTTTGATTTGCATATGGTTTGCATTCAAAATTGTCTTATATTAGTTGTCAAGCACAAATTTGTGAGACTTTTTAAAGGCAGTGTAACAAGGATGAAAAGAAAAAAATAGAAGGGAAGGAACTATATTATATTTTTATAAATGTGTTATGTTATAATTATGCTTCATTATATGAGGCCAAAAATAGTAATAATATGCAGATGGGAAAACATTACTTGCATATTAACACAACAGATACATGTAATATTTAATCTTTACCCTTTCTCATGCTATAAAGTAATATGGTAAAGAACTAATGGTGCTTTTCCTTTGCATAGTACCACACGGTTTGGGTCGAGTCAGCTTACCTTTGTGAACTTTTTTTAGTCCACCTTGGTCGGGGTTCCAAGCGACCCGAGCTGATATCAAAACGTGACACGAAAACACTGTAGATCACTGATTGGTCTGAGAGAATCGTCACTACCAGCGGCATCGTTATAATGTAAAAGATTAGCTTTGCGCTGTCTTGAGCAAACATGTTGTCATCTGTGCTCTGCTTTAAGTTCCCAACTCCCTTTTAGTGATGAAAAACATCCACAGGTTGTGAATCAGGAACACTATATAATATAATTTTTTCCAGACTTGCAGTTTGTGGCGGCACATTTGCGACGCTCACAACCTCATATATGCTAAAATGCAACTTAAATGAGGCTCAGTGGAGTGCGTCGACTGACGCCAGAGGTGTTTGTACAGAAACTGTCATGTGAGACAGAGGACGTGATAAATGCGATGTGCAAACATCTATTTGTGGTGGTCAATTTAAATTTTGTGGCTGACTGAGAAATAAATGAATGTATGGGAATGTACAACGACGCTTTCACTTGTATGACGTCACAGCAGTAGGCAGTGCAAATATAACGACACGCCTATAATCCCTACCACTTTGAAGTGTTACTAAACTTGATGGAAAAGCTAACCAAGCCAAAGTGAGGTGAGCTTACCCGACCTAACCCAAACCAAACTGTGGGTACTATGCAATGGAAAAGCGCCATAACTAAGCTAGTACTGACCTGCTGACATGGCTCCGTGCCCAACACGCCTCTCACTCATTGGCTGTAGCTCGACCCACATCTGCCTGCTTCGATCGTAAAGAGGACACATGCAGCGTGCCGCTGCTGTGGGTTTCCGAGAGCTAAAATAGAGGGCAAATACAAAAACAAAAGTAATGGTCACACATTCCATAAACAAACTTTAATATTATCCAGAATATTATACAGGTATGCATGCTTATACTCACATTCTATCCTCACCCCCTACTATTACAATACACTCGGAGTATCCGCGAGGTTTAAACGCAGCGAGCAGCGCCTCCCCCTGCTGTTCTGCTTTTAGGGTCTCCATACAACAATTCCCTATCACCTCCCTCATCAGTGGTTCGCCGAGCATCTGCTCCTGGAGGTACGTCTGGTCCAAGCCTTGAATCCATACGGCAGACATGACTTCCTTCATGTGGACCTGTAAGTACAGAAGTAGAGGCAATTTGCATATTTGCGACAGCACCTATTGTCTGATTAATGATTTTACATTTTCTTTGGTGTGTAAGTGTGTATTAGTACATGTTAACGATATGCAAAAGGTACAAACCCCAAAGTAAACGATGACGCAAGTTATTGTCTCCAACATAAATCTCTTTTCTTGAACTACAACAAACACGCAGATTGTAGGCAACAGTTTAATTCCTGTGATTGGTGATGTAGACAAGACCGACATTATCATAATTCCTCCCGCTTCGGACTCACAGCCTGTAATTTAACTCCTGTTAGCATTGTATTGTGCGCCAATCTTTCAGACAGGGTTAGGATTGTCACATTTCCGGCTGACGTCAGAGATATTTAGGCCAATCACAAGGTACAGATTAGAACAGGTGTTTTTTAACTACGCAAACACATTGTATTATTCCAAATACACAAAATAACGTTGTTTTTTGCAATGAAATAGATGACAGTAATTGCATGGGTCAAATTTATTGATTTTTCAATATTTTTCAAGATATAATATAAAGATCATGTTCAATAAAGATATTTTGTAAATTTCCTACCCTAAATCTATCAAAACTTTATTTTTGGACTTGGAAATTTTAAAAGGCAATTTTCTTCAAATTAAATTTTTTTTGCACCCTCAGATTCAAGATTTCAAATCGTTGCATCTCGACCAAATATTGGGTCTCGTTCATGAAGCATGCGTACACACAAATTTGTTAATAAATGTACGGACGTTTTAAATAACAAATCATTATTCAACAAAAACTTTGCGTAATACAATTTATTTTAAATGTATGCCAAAACGCAAGAACAACCCAGACCACAACTACGCAACAATCATGAACAAAGAAAAAAACATAACAGGTATATATTATAGAGTTTTTTTCTTGGTTCATGATTACTGCGCACATGTGTTCCAAGTTGTTCCCACGTTTATGCAAACATTTAAAATTAATTTTAGTACGAAAGTTTTGGTTGAATTATGATTTGTACGTTAAAACATCCATATGCATGCTTAGTGAATGAGACCCAATGTTCTATCCTAAAAACCATACATCAATGGAAAGCTATTTATTCAGCTTTTTAAAATGATGTATACATGGTCCAGGGTCACATTTGGGTAAACTATTTCATTAATGTTTTGCAGTTTGAAAAGTGTGGTCTTATTCTCTGCCAAGTTTAATTACTAAACCATTATCCATCTCTTTTCCACTATGATGATTTAAAGCCTCATTTTCCTGTTCAAGTATGTAAAGTGTTCATGCAAATTTTAGTGTGAACCGTAACGGATACATTCATATCAATTACAAACAGACAGCTCAAAACTTAAAAGTCTGTGTCATTGTAGAGAAATTTCCTCCTTTCGCATCTCACATACAGAACATTTCACTCACTCGCCGAGCTTCAATGTCATGACTGAGCCAGCGGACCACGGCTTCCAGCGCGTGCCTTTCATTTCCTATGTTGAGCTTTTCCATCCCCAGCAGCTCGCACAGGCGATCGGGCGGCTGCTCCAGGAACTCCTCTGTGTTGGCCACATCTCGGAAATGCGTCTGAAGGAACTCCGTGGCCACATGGTGAACGTGGTGCAGGCAGTAATGCATAGAAAAGAGCCGAATACCGATGCAGTTCTCTGCATTGATGCAGCCCTCCAGAAATTGACAGCACAGAGATTTTAGGTCAGTGAGGAGCAGAAGATCAGCAGCTTGGACCACATCCTGGATGGTGTCTTCACTCAGGGCAATCTAAAAACCAGAGCATGAAAACTTTATGGCGGCATTTTGAAAAGTCAGAACCTTTGGTTGATACAGCTTTTTTGTAGCTTAAACAAATAGTGCATGGCGCTAACAACACCAACATCATGGGTTTGATTTCTAAAGAATTAATAACTGAACGAGGTGTATTTAATGCTACTAAATAGTTTGACTCACATTCGTGTATGAATGAAATGAATGAAATCACCTCTCCACTGAAAATGTAGTCGAGTATCTGCCTTATGGTAGTGACGGAGATCCCTTCCAATTCAATTCTGTAAACAGACCCATCCTCCTTTGGGGGGTTGTAAGTTAATTTGGTCCTAGAAACATTGTAAAATCATTTTAACCACAACTTTCTTTGGGCTTAATAGGATTGTTAAATATCTTACTATAAAACTGTAATGCAAAATTTCATTAAGATTATTTACAGAATCTACAACTGATCATTACATTTTTTTCCCTGTAGCTCAGTTGGTAGAGATCTGAATTAGCAGCGCAAAAGTCATGGGTTCGATTTCCATGAAACACATATATTGATCAAATGTATACCTTACATGCATTCTAAGTGTCTGCCAAATGTATACATGTAGACAACATTTTTTAATTTTCCTCTACAAGCATTTGAGCCATTGCATGACTAACATGTCCCACAGATGAAAGTCATTTTTGGAATGACATGAGGGAATAATGAGATCATTGTAAACAGACTGAATCTGCAAACGTTTGTACATTGTTAAAATTAAGGGCGTATAAAAGTAAGCCACACTGTAAAATAAGTGAACAAACCCAAAATAGCAGACAAGGTGGGGCTGTTGGCACACCCACGTGACACATTGCTCAAGGGTCTGTTACAAGTCTGAGCAATCACACCAGTCCAACATGATATGCAAAAGATATTGAAATGTCACAGTTTGCCCTTACCTTATGTATGGACTGGCAGCAGCCAGAATGTTCTTCTGAACCGGTATCTCTTCACCATCCAAAACCAGCACTGCATCTTGAAAAAAATTATCTTGTCTGAAAGACTGAAGGGCCTTTAGAAGCTTTTGGGAATGTTGAGGGTCCGACACCACTGATCCAGCATCAGCCGCTGTAGGGGTTGACATGCTGTTGAAGCAAGCCAATGTAACAAATGAGTTATGCAAAGTGTAAACACATTCAACATGGCAAGACAGTTTCGGGTGGATCTTTTACAACTTTAAGTTAAATCACTGCACTTACTCTCACTGTAGACGCAACAAGCGGCTCGAATAAAACTTGTCCTTTATGCGGTCTGTAACTTCAGTCAGGCATAATAAAGCGTTAAATCGAGACCTGTCTGTCACGCCTTTGACGGCAGTCTATCCACACGCACTAGAGGAAAACAACTTCAACGTCGCGTGACGTCACCCGGAACCAAGATTTTATGTTTTTCAAAATAGAAGTCTAATTTTTCAAAATAAAATCACCCATATGGTTTATGTAAATTTAGGTCAAAATGTATAAAATGTACAAATGCATGAGTATTATTAATTAAATAATTAATTTTTATTAAATTGTATTTTGTGATCTATTTTGTATTAAGCAATGATCAGATTTTTAAGCGTTTGTTCATTTTATTGTACCGCGGATTTCTTTGTAAAGCCACAGGTAGACGATGGATTTGCACAGAGACTTCGATTAAAAAGCACTGCTGGATCCAACAGTACTAGCGCAGGAAACTTATTTGGGGAAAACATTTTATTATATCGCGTGATATGTTCTTATTGTGTGTAACCTCCTCACTGAATGGACTTTAGACTGTTTTAATTTACTAAAAACGTTGAACGAATAAGGTCCAAAATTTGACAAACTGGTTTTTATAATATAACTGTGGTAACGTTACGTAACGTTGCGTGTTCATAAGATCAACCTCACAAGTACATTAGATATACAAAGTTAGTGAGTGTGATAAGGACTTACCACGCTTTCACACTCTTGAGCATCCTTTGTATTTCAGATCTAGCGTCGACGTTAATCGGTTCATCATCGTTTTGAGATTCCGGATCAGACTCTGGCTCGAACATATATGGTTGAATCCCATATTGAAACCTACCAGCTGCCATTTTTATCTAAAGTTTTTAAAAAATTTCCCACATGCAGTGACTTTTTGTGGGAGTGGGTTCAATCTTCAGCTAGCTGACGGGAGCAGCCTGCCACTGGTCATTTCGTCAGTCAAGATATCGAGCCTCCTGGAACTGCACTTTTGGCGCAAATTATATGAATGGTTGGCTGAGATCAACATTATGCCTGGCTGCACGTGATTACAATATTGTTAAATTTGGTACCTTTATCCTAAAATTAATAATATTGTGAGTGTAAAAAAACCACACATGTAGATTTCTAAAGTTTCTCCATGTTTTGTGGTCTTTGAAAATTATTTAAAAAATATTATTTCAAACCTTTAAAAAAAACAGTGCGTTAAACTGTGAATTATTGGTTGTATATATGGATTATTCCCCTGTGATATTTAATCCCCAGTAATCTTTATTTTATTTATTTATTTATCTTTTATTGTATTTGTATTTAATGTTATATAATTATTGTATTTATTTTAGTTTTCTCTTTTTCCTAAAAAACAAGAAATTGGCGGGTGGCAAACCATCTTGAAAAGTGCCACCTACTGGACTGGAGCGTGAGCAGCAGTTTAACCTATTATAGTCGTTCAATTAACCCTGTCATTTTTAGGTCATTATTACATACACTTTTTACGGATGCATTTGGATTCCTGCCCTGCCTCATACTACAGTAGGCTACTCGCACCTTCTTGTTTCTGTATATTGTATACAAAAACACAATATACATGTATAAATATATATGTTTTCTTTTTAATGTTTTCTTTGTAAAGCACTTTTGGAGCAATGGCTGTTGTTTAAAAATGTGCTATATAAATAAAGTTGCTTCCTTGCTTGCTATTGTAGAAGTGTCTACAGTGTCATGTGCCAATATTCCTGCCATATTTTGAGTGTGTGACCTTTAAAAAAAATTATTTTTTGCTTTTCAGTTACACAGTGATACCTGTATGTCAATGTTCAATGCTCTATTGAGCTTTTTGCCAAGACATCTACAATTTCGTTTCCTTCCACCCCTACATGACCGGGAACCCAAAGAAATGAAACCTCTAGCCCCCTGTCCAAGAAGCAACTGAATATCTGGTAAAAAAGGTCCCGTTTTTTTGGACTGTAAACTTGATTATGCAGATAAACTAGCAATAATTTCCTTTCAACCATTGTAATGCTCATAAGATACACTGTAAAAAATGTCTGTAGAAATTACAGTATTAATGGGTATTACTGGCAACTAGCTGCCAATAACTTACTGTAGATTTTACATTTATGTTATTTACTGGCAACATTTTGTTCAAAGTTAAATGAACATGAAACATTTTTTGACTTTATCTTCTACAGTAAGTTACTGGCAACCAGCTGCAAAATTACAGCAAATTTTTTAGAGTGTACCAAATAATTCTACAGTATAGACTGATAAGTGATCTGTTGCTCTCCTTTTAACTCCTATTACATAGCGAGGAATGTAAAAGGCAGCCCCTGACCCTGGTTCCTTTGACCCATCCGTATATATGAGTAACTTATTTTTCCAATCATAGCAGTGGGCATTTACTTTCAGGTCTTAAATGCGGCCCACCCATCAACACCGTGCATTTTACGAGCCGCCCTCAAAACCAGCGTACAAAATAGCCTACTTTGGATGTTTTTGAATGTAAAAAACACACAAACGTCACAAGTAGACCTCAGACACCAGTATTAAACAATAAAAACAGCAGATTCACTGCACCTTTAAAAGAAATGTCAAAAGTTGATTCATTTCTGTTTTCATTTCATAGCCAATATTGATTTCTTTAAAACACCCACTCTTACACAGGTGTTATACATTTTAATGGCACATTTATAGGACAGTAAATCCCTCTGTTGCTTATCAAATGTGTCATAAATCACAGGGTCCTGTCAGGACATAATGTGGGAAGCACTTCAGAAAGAAGATAACCTACTTTGCACAAATCTGTGCTTTATGCGTGAAATAAGAGTGAGATTAAGCTGGCGCACCGATGAAGCAAGACAGAAACCGAGGACAGGTTTTGATTTATGAGCACTGGTGACCTCAGAGATGTGTATGATGTGAGACGAGTAGGAGGATTAAATTAATCTTTCATTTAGAGAGAGCTATGTGGTGATTTAATACCCGTTTGTGCCACTGATCAGACGTGCCAATTATTGTGGAGACCAGAGCAATTCCTGTTAATTCCGGTGATTCATGTGTATTTCAAAGGATTATGAAGAGAAGATTTTAATTAGAGTCTGTAGGATATACCCTTTACCACATATAAAACCTTTTATAGTGTATTAAATTGGCCCAGAATTTGCATGTTCTCCCTCTACCCACCACCAGATGGAGCTCAAAGAACATTCATGTAAAAGTTCATTTTAAAAAATATATTCAAGAAACAAATTAATAAATCACATTATATTAAATTATCCATATTTTTAATAGTTTGTGTGCCCTTTGTTGGTTAAATTATTACATTGATCTAAAAATGTTATGAAAAATTGTGCAACATAAAAATGACGGCTCAACTAAAGAAAGTAAAATAATATCAGCTAAAATATAAATTCAAATATTTTTGGTAAAATAGAGGTAATTAGCCTATATTTTATCCAGTATACAGGCTTTTAAACCACAAATACTAAGACATGTTAATTAATTTATACATATAAAACATGTTGAACAAATCCACAACAATTAACTAATGAACCATAAAAATTAACTTACGATTATCAAAGATGTTATTTTCAGGAGTTATTTTTGTTTAACTTTATTTAAGATTTTGTGTATCACTTTAATTGCATATTGAGATATATTTGAGAGATAAATGTTTCCATGTTTATGTTTTGTGCTTTTATATTGTATAATAAAGCATTACTTAACTACTACTAATAGACGGGTTGCACGGCGACGTCACTAACTGGTTGCGCGCGCAACCGAGGGGCAGAAAGAAGAGAAGTGCATTGTGTTGTATGCTATTAGCGGTGTCTGTAAGTCAAAATGGCAAGGAATTGTTGCGTGGAAAATAGTACCAACAGAGTCAGTGCTGGGTGCCTGATGTTAACATACAAGTAGATGCGACTATTACGTTACTAGCATTATAATTATAACATTATAATTCATACATGTATCACAGTAACACTGTAAAAATATAGACAGAAAAACAGATCCAACTAAAATCAAGTCTTATTTATATACAAACAATAAAGAACGCTTCAATAATTAAGGTTGTTGCAGTAGCAGATCAGCTCACCAATCGGGCTTTCTGCCCCCTGGATGCGCGCGCACCCTGCAATGTTTGTAAACTTGCAACCCCTCTATACGTAACTACGTAAACAGGTACGTAAAAATGTTGTCCGGAATGTAGCGTCAGTCTGATAATAATATCAAGTGCATGTTTTTTTTTCTGTGCACTGCCAACGAAAAGTTTTTAAACTTAGGTAAATATGAAAACTTAACATTTTATTTTGTAAAGTCGCCGTTAACGAAGCTGTCTCGAACACGCCGTTAATCGTTTCTGAAGGACGCCATTTAAAATCGGCGGGATTTACGTCAGTCGAGAAGCGGGTAAGATGTTAACTCTCATAATTTCAGTGACTAAACTTAATGTTTGTTTTCAATGTAGAAACGTGCTGTCCTGAAATGTAAGGACACACAAGCAGACGTTGGCAGCAGTTACCGTTTAACTTAAGTTAGTGACTGCTAACTTACGTATTTGCATTATCAACAGCTGGTTCTGGTCATGCTGTGTGTAGTCTACACTTCACATAATGTTTAAATACAGCGAAGTGTTTTATATATGCTGAAGACGTATTTAAATAGTCAATGCTCATTTGGTATTCACAATGTCATACGCAGTTTTCATTCTATACTGTCATAAATGTGTGCGTTTAGCTTGTCACTAGGCAGTACTTTAAAAGGTAAAGTTCCCTTAAGGGGGTACATAGAGTACAAAGGTAGAGCAGATGTACCTTTTGAGGGTGACAAGCTAAAAGTACAGATTTTCCACAGTTTGGTTAATATACTGTCTGTCTTCTGAAGCGAAACAATACACTTGTGAAAAGAAACAATATTTTGAATTTATTTAGTGATTAATATGTCACGTTTCCATGGCAACATACAGATCAGCTCTCCAAATGGTAAGTTTCCCATATAACATATAAGATAACATGACTGTATTTTATTTTAATCATTTGAGTTTAACTGAAGAAAGGAAGTTAGACTCGTATGTATCTTTAATGTCGAATACATAAACATTAAGAGATTTCAATGGTCCCTTTTTTCTATATTTATAAGTATGAGTTTTATTCTGTCAACTACAGGCAACATTTCTGCCAAATTCTTAAAGAGCACCTATTGTCCGATTCACGTTTTTAAATTTCCTTTGGTGTGTAAATGTGTATTAGTACATGTTAACCATATGCAAAAGGAACCTACCCTAAAGTCGTAGACTGTAAAAAAAGATGGATGACGCCCATTTGCTCTCTTCCATTGGTGAAAAGTGAAGCCGTCAGTGTCCCAATACGGCGCTGATATCTTGGGACTTGAGTCTGCGCAGTAGCGATTTCGGGACCAGTTCTGCACAGTAGTGAGCAGGAAGTAAAGCCGCGAAAGCAAGGCCCCGCCCTTGCTCTCGCAGAATGCGCATATTACAGCTGTCAATCATGACGTGACACCACCGTTTATATAGCATTAAGTAACTAACTAAAAACAAACTTATTTTATAAACAAACACTTGAATTTACATCAGCTGATAAAAACTACAGTAAATGACAGAAACCAGATTCGGAAAAAAGATAATTGAAGTGTAAATAAATTGTTTAGTTGGTCTCAAGTCCCATTGAATAACATGGGGAGGCGGGTTTATGACCAGTCACTGGTCATAAACTGGTCACTGATTGAGACGTTTTTTCAGGGCTTGTGCGGCACGCTTGCCTAAAGTAAATGATGACGCAAGTTATTGTCTCCAACGTAAATCTCTTTTCTTGGACTACAACAAACACACAGATTGTAGGCAACAGTTTACTTCCTGGGATTGGTGATTGGTAAGACCGACATTATCATAATTCCTCCCGCTTCAGACTCACAGCCTGTAAGTTAACTCCTGTTAGCAACTGAATCTTTCAAACATGGTAAGGAGCGTCACATTTCCGGCTGACGTCAGGGGTATTCAGGACAATCACAACGTACAGATTAGCTGGCCAATCAGGGACACTGAGCTTTTCATATCCGTGCGTTTCAGGAAGAGAGTGAAATCTGGAGCCACAAAAATTTATGGTATGTGGAAAATAATGTTTTTTACCATAAACCACACGAACACATTGTATACCAAATACACAAAATAACGTTGTTTTTCAGCAATGAAATAGGTGCTCTTTAATAAAAGTAATGTTAAAATTTAAATCTGGAAAACATGGTCAAAATAACAACCAAAAAAAAGAATTGTTTTCCGATCTTCAATACTTTAGAGAAAACAAATTCCAATTCATTTCCCACTAATGTTTTACATGTATTTTAGGGAATTTTTTTTTTTTTTTTTAGTCACATATTTAACGGGACTTGCATGCTCCCAGTTTTTAACATTTGCTGTTGGGTGACTTTATGTCACTCCCGAAGTTTTCTGTTGTAATTCAACAGACACTGGACTGAAATGGTCACAATACATCTAGAAATGATGATTAAATCTAAATTAAAGTGATCTCTTAATTTTTTCTGCAGCTGTATTTATATATTTTTATTATGACTAATGAATCCCTGAAATATTGAAATGACATCATCACAGTCGGGTCATGTGAATAGTAAAGGGTTGAGAAAATCAAAGCGAATAAAACATCAAAAGGTTAGGGAGTGTTAGTTTATAGCCTAGATGATAGCTTTAGAGGACATTGTGTTGATCCAGTGCTTTCAAGTTGATATGCATCATCTTGCAACTGCATTTAGCTTTAATTTTCTTTTATAGGACAGTGTATGACATGCTGCTTTAATCCCAGAGTTATTAGATTCCCTTCACATGAAATCTGATTGGCATTTTAAAAAATGCCTAATTATTTTTCCACTGCTATTATCTGTGTGCGTTCCTCCCATTTTTAAACAATTAACTAAAAGGAAGCAAGTGAAGTCAAGGTCATCAAGCCTTTTGAAGGTGCTGTGTGGACCAATTTTCTCTTTGCTCAGCCTAAAAGACAGAATAAATGTTTGATAATTAAGTGAGGCTGGGATGTCCAGAGCTCCTTAGCAGCAGACAGACTGACAGAATGAGAGCAACCTTAAGACAGAGGCCTCGACGCATTAGTCCATCAACTTCTCTTTCTCATCTCTTATTATGATTCATGATGAATGAATAAGACTTTAAAGTTCCAGATCTGTCATATGAGGAGTAAATTTAGATCCACACATTTGTTTCTTTTCATATCTCTGTGTAGTTTTTCTCACTTCCCCTCTCTTATTAGGCATTAATGGGTTTTCAATGGACTACAATATCCTCAACCCCTTCTCTAACTTGTCAGGCTTCGCTGCCCATAACCAGGAGAATTAATTACAATTGATTAAACTCATTTTTTGTGGGAACCCATTCCACATCTAAAATTAATTCACCGTTTCCTTTTGTTCTTCAATCAGACAGGGAAGTTTTCAACATCCCAGAGGAAATTGCCTGACAAAAGAGGGATGTCTCTTTTGATTAGGCGGTCAGGGAAGACAGTAGCTGTTTGGATTTTATGTCTTTTATGTCTTTCCATTATGTGAAGCAGAAACTTATATGTAAACTCTCCATGCACCAGTTATAATTATGCTATTACTCTAATTGGGCCATAATAAGCTCTCAAACCGTGCATGTAAACGTAAGCAACGTGTATAGTTTCTCCTTTCAAGTGCATAAAACCCAGCATGCTTTTAAAGCGATAAACTTGCAAGCACTTGCATTAAAATCAATGATTGCATTGTGCTATGCTTTGTAATGAGTTTTGGTTCACTCTCGTTGCTCATTCAGTTGCTAGTGCAAGGTCGTGACCCGTTCGATGACTGTTGTCATCTTCCTCGCCCGTCTTGTTTTTTCCTCCTTTTGAATGGATCAGAGTCAGTATTGTCTCTGGAGAAGACATTTGTCACGACTGCAGCAAACAATCTTGATTTTTCTTCTTACTGACATCTGCACCTTTCTCAAGAGTATAATAGAATTTGAAGCAGCACATACCATCACACATTATTATATCTTGTCAAAATCCTGGCCGTACATCATGAGAAAATGTTTTTCTATCATAGAAATGTTTCCCAAATTCAAATCTATGAAAAACATTCAAGCCCCAAACCCTCCCTTTCAGCCATCATGAATACACGCTAACGTGATATTATGATCGAGCTGCCTGTGACCGCAGACCACATGCAATATAATTCATTGGCAATCCAGTGCATTGATAGCACTGAAAATAACGTCTCGGTTACATATGTAACCCTCGTTCCCTGAAGGAAGGGAACGGAGACGTCACGTCGTGACCGACGAATTGGGAACCGCTTCGCGGGTGACCTATCTGCTTCGAGAAACCTTTAAAACGCCAATGAACTTGGCATGCAGATAATTGCATCTGCCGGCGCCGCCCCGCCGCATAGCTATTTAATGAGCGGCAGGTGCAGTTATCAAATCAGCTATTTTTTGCTGAGAAAGCTGGACAGAAGGAAAGGGTCCGGCCAATATCAGCAGTGGAACAGCAAACTGTGGCGACGGGACGTGACGTCTCCGTTCCCTTCCTTCAGGGAACGAGGGTTACATATGTAACCGAGACGTTCCCTTTCAGTCGGTCACTACGACGTCACGTCGTGACCGACGAATTGGGAATCCCTACCAAAGCGCCACTGAAGCTGACCCTTCCAGTGCCTGCATAAACCCTCCAACTCTCCTCTTTAAGGGAACGGAAATGGGGTTGAAGCAGAGGCCGGTCACTACTTGTTCCTTAACCCACGATAGTGACTAGGCGAACTGGGAAGCGAACTCGTCAGGCGGGACTAAGATCGCTGCGGAAGAAAAACCCTCTAGGGGTCTACCACTAAGGTGATGGATAAAAAGACACGAGGTCTATAAAAATACACTCTCTTAGCAACACTAGAGAGGCGCGGAACGAACTCCGCTAAGGGAAACGTGGTAAATCATAAACTTTCCACGGAAATACTCACAAAGAAACCACTAGGGGGCGCAATGTGGGCGCTAGCCTCACCCAGATAGTCAAGAATACATCTAGTGAGAGGCTGGCAGCCGATGCTCCGCAACATCGGTCACCAAGCGGTGGAAAAGACAAAAAACATTTTTTGTAACGTTTTTGCCTTAATGGCCTTCCATAATGGTGCGGTTTCTGCGCAGCCAAAAAGAAAGGCTCCAAGCCGACACAGGAGCCGTTCCTCGATGTTCTCACTGATCTGACGAGAGAACTCGAGAGGATACCGGCTCAACACGAACACTGTAGAATCTAGTGAACGTATTAGGTGTCACCCAGCCAGCAGCTCGACACATATCTGAAAGCGAGGAACCACGAGCCAAAGCCCAAGATGAAGCCACGCTTCTGGTTGAATGGGCTCTCAAACAAAAAGGGGCAAGGAATGCCCTGTTTCTCATATTTCAGGGCGATTGTGTCTACAATCCAATGAGACATCCTCTGTTTAGTGACAGCTGTCCCTTTCTGCTGACCACCGTAACAGACAAAGAGCTGCTCTGAGGTCCGAAAGCTTTGAGTGCGATTCACATACACACGTAGTGCACGTACAGGACATAACAAAGCCATAGCTGGGTCTGCCTCTTCCAAAGGCAGTGCTTGTAAGTTCACGACTTGATCCCTAAAGGGAGTGGTGGGAACTTTAGGCACGTAGCCCGGCCGGGGTCTCAGTTTAACGCTGGATTCAGCCGGCCCGAACTGAAGGCACGAATCGTTGACCGAAAATGCATAAAAATCCCCTATCCTTTTAATAGAAGCCAATGCGAGGAGCGTCAAAGTTTTCATAGTGAGAAACTTGACGCTCACCGTCAGCAGAGGCTCGAAAGGGCAGTGCTGAACTTTCAGCACCATGGACAAGTCCCAAGGATGAATAGAGGGAGGCGCGAAGGATTCAGCCTCCGTGCCCCTGTTAAAAACCTAATGACCAGATCGTGCTGACCCACAGATCTACCGTCTATAGGTGCGTGATGCGCGGATATTGCCGCGATATCTACTTTAATAGTAGATGGTGACAGCCTCTTCTCCAAGCGGTGCTGGAGATATGAAAGCACAATACTGATCAAGCATTCTCGGGGGTCCTCTCGCTGAGAGGTACACCAAACAACAAACAGGTTCCATTTCAGCGTATACGCCTGTCTCATAGACGGTGCTCGCGCTGCAGCGATGGTGTTAGATACCGCCTGGGGTAACCCACCTAAAACCTCCGCGCCCCGTCCAAAGACCACACAAGGGGGTTCCACAGATCGGGGCGAGGGTGCCATAATGTGCCAAGGAGTCAGCCAGGGAGGGACTGTCGCAAGGAGAGTGAACTCTGTAAAACCAATTCCTAGTTGTCCGGTACGGCGCAACTAATAGAATGCGCTCCTCGTCCTCCCTGACTTTGCACAGTGTCTGCGCAATAAAGCTTACTGGGGAAAACCCCGCGGCCAGCTGTGTGCCAGTGCATCCACGCCGAGTGTTCCTTCGGATAATGAATAAAACAGGCGACAATGGGTTGTCTCTGAAGAAGCAAACAGATCTAACTGCGCTCTGCCGAAACATTTCCAAATCAGCTGAACCGACCGGGGGTGGAGTCGCCACTCGCCGGAGCGCGCTGCTCGTGAGAGCGCGACTGCCGCTGTGTTCAGCGACCCCGACATGTGAATGGCACGAAGAGACCTCAAATACTTCTGACTCCAGAGGAGGAGATGACGGGCGAGATGCGACAGGTGACGAGAGCGCAAATCGCCTTGGCGATAGATATGCGCTACAGCCGCAGTGTTGTCGGTGCGCACTACATCTTAAGCATCAAATCACGTTGACGAAACGGACGAGCGCAAGATATACAGTGCACAGCTCGAGGCAATTTATGCTAATGTCGCTGGAATGTCGAACAGACCCCCGAAGCGACGAGCCCGCCGTACGTGGCTGCCCACCCCGTGGTAGAGGCATCTTTGCCAACAATAGCATGCCTGGAGACCTCTCAGTGGCACCCGCACCCTGAGAAACGCTGGGTCTGACCACGGGGTGAAAGTGTGACGGCATCTCGATGTAATTATAATACTGTGAAAGCCGGTGAGCCACGCTCTCCTCGGGACTCGGTCATAAAGCCAAAACTGAAGCGGTCTCATATGGAGCAGCCCGAGCGGTTTGTCACGGCCGCGGCTGCTGTCATATGCCCCAGAAGTTTCTAAAATTATTTCAGTGGAACCGCAACCCTGCCTTTAAATGTTGAGGCAAGCCAGAATTGACTGAACACGCGCTTCCATGAGACGTGTTGCTAAAACGACCAAATCCCGTTACTTTCCGAGAAAAGAGATTCTCTGCACGGGGCAAAGTTTACTCTTTCCCCAGTTGGCCTGAAGACCGAGACGAGCGAGGTGTTTAAGTACACGATCTATGTGTGTGCACAGCATCTGACGAAACTGAGCTATTATGAGCCAATACGCCAAAACGCAAACACCACTCTCTCTCTCTCAGGGGCTGCAGTGCGCCATCCGCAACTTTCATGAAGACACAGGAAAAGAGAGAGAGAGAGAAAGCCCGAACGGTGAAACTTTGTACTGATATGCCCTCCCCTCGAACACAAACCGGAGAAACGGCCTGTGTTGGGGGAGTATGGAGACATGAAAGTACGCGTCATTCAGGTTGAAGGCTGCGAACCAATCCTATGGGCGGATGCATTAAAATATGCTCCTCTGCGTAAACATTTTGAACAGCATTCTGTGAATGTGAATTCTGTGAATTCTCGATTCAGTACGCGCAGATATAGGATCGGACGCAACTCGCCACTCTTCTTGGGTACAATGAAGGGCTGTAAAGCCCCGAATTTATCTCGGCTGGAGGGCCGGCTGGATCGCGTCCTTTCGCCAATAGGACAGCAATCTCCGCACGCAGTACGTGCGCATCGACAGCCTTCACCGTGGTGAAGCGAATGCCTGAATATTTGTAAGGTAGCCGGGCAAATTGAATGCGTAACCGAGACGGATCGTGCGTAAAAGCCAACGCGACGGGCTGGGAAGCTCTTCCCAGGCCCCCAGATACCGAGCGAGAGGAAATTACCGGCACGATGTGTGTACCCGTGGCGAGCGGAGACGGGGAGCTCAACGACGCGTGCTCTTTGGCCGCATTGTGAGATGTTGTGTGTAATGAAACACTCACCCGAAACCGCTGATGGATGCTGAGCAAAGGCTCCTTTGTAGATGTCCCGCTCGATACATCCGCTGGCGAAAGAGGAAGAGGAGAACTCAGGGTTTTGAGCCCGTCCGAAACTCCTATATGCCTCCGGTGATCTGGAGAAAGAAGAGGAATTCGCTCTTTGAGGTTAGTGGGTGCCGATTGAAGTCGGCGGAACACAAAACGAAACCAAGGATTCCCCACCCGGCCCTCCTCCGGGGTGGGGGGGAGAATGATGCTTTCACCATCTCCTGAAGAGCGATCATCTTCAGATCGCCCGACTCAGAGCCGCTAAGTTTCATTTTCCACCTCTGTAGCGGGCTGAGTGGGCGGGTGTACTGCTTACGACAGGTTCCTCAGAGCTGCCGGGATGAAGGAACAAAAAAAGCCGTAGCAGGACGCCCTCGGCGAAAAGCAGACCAATATACTGACGTAACGGAGGGGGCAGCTAGGCTCCGACGTGGCATGATGCCTCAGTCTGCTCTAAAGCGGCCGTTCATTGTTGGACACTCTCAGCCGCGTCGCCGAAATGGCTGGTCTAAAATTGAACATTTAGGACGATTATTAACGACCTACTTAATGCCCGCAAGACACAACCAGAGATGGCGTTCCTGGACCACCGGGGGTGGGCATAGCACGTCCGGCGGCCTGTGGGGTGAACCCAGTCGCACGTAGCGCCAGGTCAAAGCCACACAGGATTTTTTAGTTGCCGGACCGTGACCTCACCTGTGCAGATCCTTCAGTGCCTTAGCCTGGCGGACCTGCATCACGCCATGGCGCGCACGGCAGAGGCCGCCTCTCACAACAAGCCCGTGGGTCTGTGAGGGGAGGGAGGCTGGTCTCTTGGAGCAGCAACCTTAGCGGCCCCGCCGTCAGGAGAGGTGAGAGGTGATGGCTGAACGATCGGTTCCGGGAGGAAAACGAGTTTTCCACGACCGTGTCAACCAACATGCACCCCGGGAAGAAAGGCACAGAAGGTCGGGGCTGTTCTTGCAGTCCTGAAGTGCCAATCATCTAGGCGGGACGGTGCAGTGGGGGAGGAGCTCTCCGCTCCACGCAGACCGTCTCCGCGCTCCCGAGCGTACATGGCCGCCACTCGGGGTCGAGCACGGAAGCCCCTACCCAACCCGAAGGCGGGAGTGGGTCCGAGTCGGCGACCGAATAGACGACCCCCTCTCCGATGCTGTGACAGACATAGAATCCTCGTGAGGACTGAAAGAGGACGAGAGCGCGTAGAACACGCGCCACCCGTCTCTTACGGCACCTCTGGCTGTGGATGGGGGTGCTGAGAGTCACTGGACGAACCAGCTAACCGATTCAGCACCGTTTATACGGAGATAAGATTTCCGGAGTTTTGCCACCGCACCTTTAACGGGGCTCCGCAACGGAAAAACAGGGGTAACGTTCCCGGAGGTACGAAACCCGTCTCCGCCATCCAAGAGGTTCATGCTCTCTTAGGAGTATGAACCCTCCACGATCGCAGCCTCAGCATGCACTCTTGCGCACGAGAGAAAATGATCGTGGCCACCCGGGGACCCATACATTTGCCGCATCCAGAAACACGGACGGAAAGACATCTTTAAAAAGACGCTCCCGTCTCAGTGCAAGTGAAATGCTGTCTTTAAAAAGACGCAGAACACCGCAATACTCTTTTAGAGGAAATACTCTTTTAATGTGCTGATGTTGATGAAGCACACAGGGGAACGGCTACGCACACACTCAACTAAGAGTGAGAAAAAAGTCAAAAAATTAAAAAGAGAGGCGGAACACCCGCCAGCCTCCGCTGAAATGCCTTTGCCCAACCAAATCGAACACGCAGAGTTCTCCAAAGAGCAGAGAGTAGCTTCTCGTGAGCAGTCAGTCTGCCAGCTTTCGAAGCTAAAAAGCTGATTTGATAACTGCACCTGCCGCTCATTAAATAGCTATGCGGCGGGGCGGCGCCGGCAGATGCAATTATCTGCATGCCAAGTTCATTGGCGTTTTAAAGGTTTCTCGAAGCAGATAGGTCACCCGCGAAGCGGTTCCCAATTCGTCGGTCACGACGTGACGTCGTAGTGACCGACTGAAAGGGAACATGCTGTTTCTATCATGTTTCATTACACAGACGTCTTTTTTCTGCTTGTCAGTGTCCAAATTTGTTACTTAAAAGGGATGTTGGATGTTTTCTTTTGCTCAGAGGTCGCTCTTTCATAGTTCAAAGTTCTCACTTTATTTCGTTTATAAGTACCAGCTTTATTTCTGAAATGCCACTTCAAGAATAAACACATATTTGTTGACATACAGTGTGGATATATAAAAAAGCATAGCATAGTGCTGTTAATAGGGATGCACCAATACAAAATTTCTGTGCCGATATAGATATTTAATTACTTAGACTGATACATACTGATAGCTACACACAGTATGAGTTCTGATGCATTTTTCTATTTGTTTCAAATTGCCAGTATATTTACACGTAACTTTAAAAAAAACCCCAAAAAAACAACTTTTTGTACGTTTAAATGGATGCTAAAACGTACAATGTAGACAGATTTACAACATTTAAACGTAGCTTTATTACGTTTTTACAGCCAAAAAACATAAAACATTTACGTATCTTTCATTCCATAAAGATTGCTGTATAATTTCCCTTTAACCATTTTAGCGCTATGTTACCACCTTAACCTACTCCAAACCTTACCCTAAACTCAAACCCTACCCTAAACCCAAACCCTTATTAAACAAAATGTTTAAATACGTAATGTATTCTTTTTATATTATGCAACGTAACGGACAGATATGTTTAGGAACATTTTAGTAACAATAGTACAATATAGCATTCAAAAGATATTTTAAGCCACTACAGTCCTACACAAAACAGTTTATTAAAATCATTTAACGTTACTGTTACAAAAAGCATAACAGACAGACAAGTGTAACCACAACAACTTATTTATTGTGAATATTAAAATCAGTACCAAAAGCAGTTTAAATGACGATGTGCTGCAGTCAAGGTCCTCTCTGGAGTATAAGTAAAGTAAAGAGAAGTATTAATCCAAGAGAACAGTGTTGCCAACTATTTTCAATGGAAAGTAGCTAAAGCTTGCTTGGAAAGTCGCTAAATGTCGCTAGATTACGTCACTGCGTCATTAGCATAATAGTGACGTCATCACGTCATATTTGCATTCTTTCTAAATTGGCTTTTTCAAGTTTCTCTTTCTCTATGAACGGTCACAAATGTTATTTTAATACACATGAATGAATAAAAATGTTTTCTCATTCATTTATATGCATTGTTCTCATGAAACGAAATATGTTCATGTTTATATGACCAAATAGTCCAGTTTTAAAACATTTGATGATAAACGATGGGAAACGTTGTTTAAATTGCAGGTAACATATATAGCTAACGTAACGTATGCTGCTGCTCAGCTCATTCAAATACATTTATTTTTGTACAGTGATTTATTTTATTGAAAGACCATTTATTTACATCCCGCCATAAATGTAAGCCATCGCGGGATCAGGCAACTCCGGGTTCCTGCATACACGATTATGCCGTCTATGCGGAGAGATGAACAACATCTCCTGCCCTGACTGCAGCTGGGAGAGACTCTGCTTTGCTGCACGAGGACTAGACCACCTCTGAGTGCTTTGGGATGGGGGTGGAGCCCACGGAAGCAGCGGTAGCTGCTCGTTGAGAAGAGTGAATGATACGTGCTTTCAAGTCAAAACGTCTCCAACAAAGCCAGAAAAAGTCGCTAGATTTGTCGCTAGTCGCTTTTTGGAAAATAAGTCGTTAAAGGGGTCTGAAAAGTCGCTAAATCTAGCGACAAAGTCGCCAAGTTGGCAACACTGCAAGAGAACGTTGATCCGGCTTCCCTCTGTCACGGCGCGCTTTTTTAAATTTCAAAAGTACACCAACGGAAACAGAAATGACGCAAATATGTCACGTGGCACGGAAAGAGCCAATGAGCTTTTGATATCACTGCCGTAAAGCTATATGTCGTATTTGAAAAATATTTGAAAAAAAAGAGGCGGGATTTTTAATTTCAAATTTATATTAGCCTGTAACAAACACGTGATCTGACTTTATGTTTGCTGATGAGAACTCGGATCAAGATCGCTGAATAAAGGTCTGAATTTGGATCTGTTCCTCTCAATCATATGAACTTTAAAGATGTGGATTACAGCAAATGAATAAAAGTAACATCTTTTGTGAATTTATGTTGTATTTTGGTGTAATTATTGCTTAATAGTAATAATAACGTATTGCATAGAAGACAGCATAGGAGAAAACGCGTTTTTGTCATGGCAAACAAACTAAATATTAAAAAATTGTTAAATAAATACAGAAATGTTATTCATTTTAAAGTTTTAAAATGTTCAATATTGTGAAATTCTCTGAATGTCATAATCATTTCATTAGGTAAACTGTCTTAAATAAATAAGTCAGAAAACATGACTGAAAACATGTCATTAATATGAGTAAGAAACGCCAATGCTCGCAATTGTAATATTTATGAATACGAATAACTTACATACAAATTTGTACGTTTGTAAAGCTGTAAATAATTTACGTAGTATTAGTCCTGTCAAAACGTTGATATTATATGTTTCAGTGTGTTTTAAACATAAGTAAATGTACATATGGTACAACCACACTAAACATAAAAATACACACGTTCTCATGAGATCACGTTGGTTTTTAAACAATCAGCCAATGTCCAATAATGGAAAAGAATGCTTTTATCTCTCAATACCGATTATAGGCAGATATATCGGTGCATCCCTTGTAGTTAATGCATTTATTTTGGAATTTAAATACAGAATGTGTTTAAGCAAACCTGAGCATGGTTTTAGACACTGGAGTACTGTAAGCAAAAGTCTCTATTTGCTTCCCATTTAATCTCATTGCCATCTAGAAGAAGCTATTGAAATATTAAAGAGATGTTTCTTCCTATGGGGGTACTACACATTACGCTTTATGTGGATCAGACTGCATATACATCAAAAGACTCACTGGAGAGCTGAAGATATTTTAATTTACACTACGGGGGCTAGTTAATATACAAGCATACAGTTGCTGTTACAGCAAGGTTCAGGTTAGACAAGCTTCATTAACTCCATTAACCGCTCTTGCTTTGGGCCAACAAATGCATATGAGGCTAAAGAGGGGAAAACATTGCAGGACACAGTGGGGGTTTTGTGTCTCATAAGCGCATGCAAAACATGTGCTTTTCATAACTTTCATTCGCCGGTTCACATTTTGATCGAATATGTGCATAAAGTTATTCGCTTATCTATTCATTTATGCACATTTGAGGACTCTGCTGATATTATTCCAGACTTATCAAAACAGTTCTCATACTGTTGTATCCGGGGAAGTACAAGTGTCACCAAGATGTACGATACGTTGTTGAATTAAAATTCTGGATTTTAGCTTGGCCTGCTGTGAACGCCGCACGTGTGCTCTCAGTGGATTTGTGCATTTATGGTTGTAATGGTTATAAAGAAATTCCCAAAGGGGATTAATAAAGTACCTGTCTATCTGCTGTATCTCTATGGTGCAGTCAGCGCAGAGCAGAATAAGAGAATGATAGATTGCTTTACTTTTTACAGTATATAGTCTTCCTTAGGGATGTAACGGTATTATAAATTTCGTGGTATTGCGGTAGAAGATTTTCCCGGTACCACCGTGGTCACATGATCCCATGCGTGCTACTCTGACGCCTCTCTTCAAGTGGAGCGGCAATGGCGGAAGCAAAAGAAACACGGATTTTAAATCTGATGTGTCAAAAAGTTCGCGTTCGCTGTGACAAGGAACGAGTAAGGACAAAATGTGATGGACATTCAAAAAACGAGTGAGTAAATCCGTGAATGAGCAGAGTGTGTATGCCGTTTCTCAATGACAAGGTTGCAGCCTCCTTAGGTCGCATATGCAGGCTGCATCCGTCATTAAACGCCTGGCGTACTAGTTAACTGAGTATTACATTCGCAAGTCATAAGCGTGTTACAATAATATACGATTAAATAAGAATAATAGTCAACTTGAAAAATGTTAATATTTTGAAATAAGACGGTCTTCATTACGTATGCAGCCTACAAAAGCGACCCATAGAGGCTGCAGACTTCCGATTGGGAAACGCGCATCTGTATTAAGTGAGCTGACCTCAGCTCTAAGTCCAGCTACAATAAGTAAGCAATTTTCATTTTTTACTGGGTTGTTTTTGTTTTCAGGAATTGACCCATCTTAAAACCTATCATCTTTTCTTGATTCTACAATCACAACCGTTGCTTTCATAGGAGTACCAAGCATTAGCATTAATATTAATAATAATAAAAACTAGGTCAATTGAGGGAGTCACTCAATTCTTAAAACCTGACTGATTGGGAGTTGTTTAAAGTCGACAAACTAAAATGAAACTTAATTTTTTTGTCCTTTTTATGAAAATGTAAACACTTCACTACACTTTGTACATTGTAATGTTCAGTCTTGTTTAATAAACACTTATGGGAGTTTTTCTAAGTCTTCATTTGTTTTTTTTTCTTCCTGCAAATGTTTCAATAATTACCGTACCGTGGGCATCATACCGAAATACTACCGTACCGTGATTTTTTGATACCGTTACATCCCTAGTCTTCCTTGATGGGTTGATTTCTTTTTTAAATGGATCAGTCATGTTATTATATTGTGCTAAAAAAATCCTATTTATTATGTCTTTGAAGTCACTAGCCGAGATTTTAGATGATGTTGTTTGTTAAAATTATACAACTCAATGACTTTAATTTCATATTTTAAAAATGCATTTAATAGTCTGTGAATAATTGGTTCACAAATGCCAACTGACACAAACGTAGTTTGCAAAACATGCGATACTGTGATAAGTCCCGATTGGATTGGTTCATACTGCTTTATTAAAATGTTTTATCAATGTCTTTCTCCAAAATCCCTTTGGAGACAATGAATAAGGAAAATATTAAAAAAAAATATCGGTCCCCTTTGGGCTTTATTCTGGTGCCCATATACACAATGGTGCCACAGTTTCAAGACCACGTAAGCATTGCAAGATGGGCCATGACCCCCAAATGAGCTACAGAGGGCAGCAGCGCTCCACAACCCAAACTCTACGCTCTGCATCAGAAAGATTTAAAGCCTTTGTAATATTTGGTTCACCTCTTCGTACTTTACTCTTCTCGACTCTCAGCGGTATGTGGACAGATGTAATTAACGAAGCACTATTTACATCCAGCCTTTTTACCCCCAATCTCCTTTATCTCCCCCAGCCTTCACCTGACAGTGGCAAGTGTAAAGATTGACAGATTGGCTATTTCTGGATATCAGTTGTAATTAAAGCTCATTTAGGATGCTGATGGCATTTTCCGCCCCTTTCATTCGCACCAATTAGAGAGAGTATTAGGTTCCAAACATTGTGGATCAGATAGGCTTATTAAAAGGAAAGCGCAAAGGCAACAATGCACTCCTGTGTCCTGGTAAGTTTCCGGAGGCTAGCCGAGGAGTTATGGATGTTCTATAATGCACGATGGGTGAGCGCTCTGTATTGATCAGATAAACACTCAGACCTTAGGATGCTATAGATCACACAGAAGATAAATCTTTGGTACAGCTAGTTTTTGCATCTGTGTCTCTCACTGTTACAAGGATCAGAGAATTTGCTGTTTTTTTATATGAAGTAAGGTACGTAGTGTTTTATAGAAGGGGCTTTAATAGGCTATATGTGGTGGACTCAGCTGGTCAAAGTGTTACTAATTTATTTCTTTAATTTGTCAAGTTTTTTAGCAAAAGTCAGTCCTACACACAGTAGACATAGCAATGCTTGGATTAATTGGCATGTAAAGAAATGTGATTGTAAACAGTGATAGATCTCATAGTGACACCCATAACTGTGGCTTTTCCATATTAGAAACTTTTGTGATGTCTGTCAAACTTTAAAGAGGGAGTAAAACTTAGGTATACTAAACAGGGTTTTTATTTTTTATTTTGGCATTATAACAACATAAAACCATACAAACAGACAATAATGAAAAAAAAAATTAATTGTATACATACATAATGTACCCCAGACTCATTCCCTTTTTTACACAATGGTACATCTATTTGCAAGTCAGCAGGTTTCTTGATAGTAAAGGTAATAAAAACTAGGGATGCTCCGATCGATCGGCCGCCGATCGGTATCGGCCGATAATGGCATTAAATGACTCGATCGGTGCTCGCTAAATCTGCCGATCTCATAAACCGATCTTTCTGTTTACTTTTGTCATCAAAAGGATCCTGAATGCGGCGGCAATTAAAATACATTTTTTACGTAGCGCGAGCATTTTTACAACCTGTTGCTCATGTGCAGCGTGCAGATTTGTATGTCTCTCTTTGCCTTTACAGGGATATGCGTATTTACCGGAGGACGCGCTCCGGTAAACAGCGCGAGGCGTCTTCACATCCCCATCAAACAGCGTATACAACACATATCTATCACGGACAATTGCATCCTCATGCCAAAAGTTTCTTATTTGCATGCGTCTTAAAGTTTTGAGCGTTTAAACTTTTATTTTCCTCACAGCTGCCTGTCTGCGTTCAGCCGCCGCCCACACACACAGCAGCCTGTCATCAGTGCACGTGAACAGAGCGATCTCTCTCTCACATCTTAAAGCTGCAGTAACCTAATTCATCTCTCAATAAAATCACTCTCTGCTCTTGACCAAAGAATTTTTATACTTCATACAAATGCGTGTATTTAATTAATTAATACAGTAAAGTATGTGAAGTGTTTTATTTTCAGTACTTTTAGGAGACATAAGCCTTTTTAAAGCCATATTAAATTTCTCTTTGCAGAATAAATATTTGTTGTGCTTATTTATTTGAGTCTCTATTAAAACAATAATATACCTAATTACTGCAAGTAATATAACAAAGGCAACATCCGTGGTATTATTTTATTTAGAAAGATTGTAACAGTTACAGTCATCAAAGAGCTTGCATATCAGCTTTAAAAAAATCGGTATTGGAATCGGTATCGGCCGATCACGAAGATTACAAATCGGTGATCGGTATCGGCTGCAAAAATCCTGATCGGAGCATCCCTAATAAAAACCATACCTTTAAGCTATTGGTGTTCGATAAATGTTTAAGAAAAGGTTCCCAGATGGCCTCAAAACCAGCAATGTTATTAGAATAGTTTTTTTTAATTTTCTCTAGGCTTAGCGTGGTAGAAAGTTCGGATAGCCAAGATTTAAAAAGAGGTTTTTATGCCTTTTTCCGCAGGCAAAGAAAATAATTTTTAGCGACTACCATACCATAGTGGACAGCTTTTTAATTTGATGGCCTAAGCCAGGGGTGTCCAAAGTCGGTCCTGGAGGGCCTGTGTCCTGCAGAGTTTAGCTAAAACTTCCCTCAACACACCTGCCTCAAAGTATCTAGTCTGCCTAGTAAGACCTTGATTAGCTGGATCAGGTGTGCTTGATTAGGGTTGGAATAAAACTCTGCAGAGACACCGGCCCTCCAGGAGCAGTAGTGGACACCCCTGGCCTAAGCCATGGAGAAAATCAGACCAGCCAAAAACAGCAATTGTTGGGTCGACAAGTCACAGGAATATACATCTGAGTAAAAAACAGGGCTTTTTAAACTGGGGTTTGGGAACCCCAGGGGGCCACCAGGAGGTTCTAGAGCAGGGTTCCTCAGGTCTTGCCCTGGAGGTCCGGAGCACTGCGGAGTTTAGCTCCAACCCTAATCACCTGTGATTTTCTAGTGATCATGAAGACCTTGATTAGCTTGTGCAGGTGTGTTTGATCAAGGTTGGAACTAAACTCTGCAGGGCTCTGGACCTCCAGGGTAAGATTTGGAGAAGGGGGTTCTAGAGGGTCCCCAGAAAATTTCAGAGAAAAAGACAGACAAAATGTTCAGAATAGGTACATTTTTTATTTAATTTTCTCTTGTGTCTTGCTACATACATTACAATTTCATTTATATTTGCTTTGTATCCCTTTATTGTTATAGGGTTCATATAAGGCAGAACCCCTTAAAAAGCTACTATGAAATGAGATTTATTTTAAAAGCTGCTGTAGTGCAAATAAATTTGATTTAAAAATGTCATCTTCGTACATCCAGCTTTACTGTAAGTGTAGCCAATTGGGTGATTCTCACGAAATCCAGATTTAGAAGGTGTCCAGCATCAGAATTTTTAAAAAGCCCTTTAAGGCAATTTTTTGCACATATAAGATTAAGGTCTGAACTTACTATAACAATTATTTTTAGAGGATTTAAAAAGTATTTCCTATAGAATTATTTATATTTTTTAGATTGTCATTATCAAAAATTATCATTACCGCAACATGATATTACATTAAATATATGCATTTACAAACTCATGTTTCGGTAATGAGAACTAAAAAGTTGTCTAGGTACTATGACAAACAACGTTTTAACTTTTATCTGGAGAGAAAATATAAGAACTGCTTACCTGGTAGCCATCTTGAGTGTCACAGTCAATGATGTCCCTTCCAACTATTAAAAAAAAACGTTATTTCTCTGAGGGCTTAAACAATGATTGAAAATTGTTGTGGAGGATGAGCAAATTGGTCTTGGACACATTTATATTCCTTATTATTGTCACTACATTTACCAATGATCACCAAATACCACATGTTTCTTTACTGTAAATGTTATATTATAACATGCTCTGAAGCTTTTTATTTTTTAGAATTTGTAATTATAAATATTTCCATGTCAAAGAACCCAAATCCAGTTATGGACACGTTGCGGTAATGAAAATTTTCCCCTTAAATGTGGAAAAAACAACAAAATTGGTTTGTATGATGAAATTTGAAATCATGTGCAAAATAGTACATGAAGAGATGTTTGTAATGTATGCTTCATATTTTGATGCTCTTACTTTGCATTTACTTTTTTATCAAAATGTTTCACCTCATAAGTCTAATTTCACGAGAATCACCCAATTATGTTTTCGTCATAAAATTATGTAAATTGTTATATATATTTTAGGAAGGTGGTTCCTCACCAAAGATGTATCATATTTGGGGGTCCTTTGCATCATAAAGTTTGAAAACCTCTGTACTAAAACAGCAAGTCTGGAGATACTTTTGCGCATGTTATAGCAGCACAGCCTTGTTTCCAGTAAATAATTGAATCAAAAGATTTTTCCCCTGCAGATATTACAGTATATATCAATATTTTGTACATCTCTCTCTCTCTAAAGTATTTACACTAATATAATGCATAATTCATTGCTTTAATTTAATCTAAGATCATACCCATTTCCAGTATGTGTACACCTACCATCCTAAACTCAGTAATGGATAATACCAGTAACACTCTTTTGGATTCCAGGTAGACTTTAATGTCTCTTGAAAAATGTATGAATTTCAAAAAGCATTCAGGGTAAAAACTGTCTCCCTCAGGCTTTTTCCACAACTTCCATTCAAAAACACTTTGTCATGGTAAACAATTGAACACTTTCGATCATGCCGATCATACCTACAAAACACAGCACCTGTAAAGGGCCACATGCACTTTCTCTAATGCTTCTCATCAGCTGACTTGTTGAATGCATGGAGAGGAAAAACAAAGCTTTTTTCTCCATCTCTTTTGCTTCTTGTTCTTCCAATTCACTACCTATTGCTTTCACTGTACCTTGCTTAAATTCAGTGTGTAATACATGTCTTTTCTCTTTCATCAGCAGATATTTTTCCAATTTTCTGTTTTTGCCTCCTCTTCTGCCCTCTGTTTGCATGGAAAAGGTGCAACTTCCAAAAGAGTCTCTTTCTCTTATAGCTCTGCCGAGAGAGACTTTCATATAAATGCTAATTTATTTACAGCCATTCAGGCTTTTAGTGATTCACTGGCACTTTCTAATGTGACAGTTGAATGGTGAAAATGAAAAAGAAACAAAAACGTTGTCGTGACACAGTATGTGATCTACAAACACTGTCTCTGTTAATGAAAATATTAGAGCTGAGAATCCAGGCAAAAATAATTTGGTCAATTTTGCATGTAGAAAAGTTATTTATCCTTAATCAAAGTGTGTCTGCTTATTACTCTGCATATTTATTTGTTTGTTTGCTTATTTTGCATACAGATAACAAACAGACTTTCAAATAGCATAACACGCTAAAAAAGTGTAAACAGACAATCAGTCACAAAGTTCAAGAACTAGAAAATAAAAGAAATTAATGACACTGTCAAGAGTCCCGATATCAGCATGCATTACTGCAGCCCTCCCTCCCCTCACGACACATCTCAATCAAAGCCTCAGGTGACTGGTCGCGCCCCGCCATCAGCGTTGACCTGATGCATTGATCACAGGGAAGCAAGCTTTTAACAATAATGAAAGTCCAGTGGGTTCAAAGCAGAGAGGAGAGCCAATAAGATCTTCTGGCATGTAAGAGAAAGTATATAATATATAAGTGTATGCACTTATATATGGACATTGTGCGACTGCGGATGATGGAAATAGGGTCTGACATAAAAAGTTTTTTGTGTGCACTGTTGTGTGTGTGTGTTTGAGCGTCTGGGTAGGCTTTTGGATCAATAAAACAGCATTAGGTGGAGGGATTATTCTGTGATGTGTTGCACTGTGCAGTTGAGTCCAATGGCTGGATAGTTGGTTGGGTGTGATAACAAGCCTGCTGGTGGAAAGCGAGTGATGTTGATTTCTCTTTAACGCCACACCAATCCGCATCTGTCAGAAACGAGTGGGCATATCTGCTGTATTCAAAGAACGTCTGGGTGTGATTGGATGGACATGCTTTCATCCGGAGCCTCAGAGACATCTGACTATGACATACAGGACTGTGTGTCTGTTGTTTTTTTCCAAGCGTGATTCACACTTGTAAATCAAATGATCAGTTACACAGGTGTGTTATCGTTGTATGGAATATGAAACTCACCTTTCATCTTTTTTCCTAGAAAAATATTTACTTTGCATAGAAATGTATGTTGACCAGCAGATTAACCCTGAGACTAGTGCATTACTTGATTTAGAAAGCTTTTATATTCTGCCTTGTAAACATGGTAAACCTTTTTATGACACAAGCCTAGAGGGATTAACCTATCACGGCAGAAAGGTTTTAAATGAATTATTGCTCTCTTGGGCCCCAGAAATGTCCCATTTTGAAAGTGGAAGCTGTCAATATGCGATATGCAGCTTAGTAAGACTTTTTCTGAAACGTATCTTACAACTGTTCCTTTGGCTGACCACAATAACAATGTAAAGTCTTGGTTAAGGCTTATGGAGACAAAGCTTGTGGTCAATAACTGTCCTGTTCATCTAGCACACCTTGTGCTCACCATGCCTGCAATCTTACATAAGCCATATACTGCAGATAAACACAGAGGCATTGGATCTTGGAGAGTCTGGTATGAAACCTTGGGTGTACATGTGAGCTGGATGTTTGGAACAGTATACTTCTGTACTTTATTACTTTCAGTTTATACGCCTAGTATATTTTATTCAAAGTTATTGACCATACAGTAGCACTCTAAGGCTTGAAACATTGCAAAATGCATACTATTTTGGCCAATGTTTGCTCTGCGTTGAGCAGCTTGTGTTACCTTACAAAGCTTAACCTCACAGTAGAAGTATCTTGTGTGTTTTACAGTTTATAATTGAGGAGTTCAGATGCAAAATCCTCTAAATGTGTCTGACATGTTTTCTTGTAAATGAGCATTTTTATCAGGCTGTAATGTCTAGGTTCAGTAATGTCACTTTTAATTTTACAATAATTAGTCGGTAAAAGAAATTCCTTTTTTTCCACAAATGTCATTTTAGTCATTTCATTGGAATTTAACGAATTTGACTATCTTTCTCTGCAAAACCCTCTAAGTGCATCCAAAAATTCTGGCAAAAAAACTCAAAATCCACTCTTTAGACAAGACATAGTAAACTGTTGCAAGATCACCAAAAGATGCAACTAAAAACATTGCAAGTAATGAAAGTAAAAGTGAAGAAACTTAACCACACAGGTGGCGCTGGGATCCATTTGACTCCCACATTCGAGTTGTATTTAGGTCCAAGCAGTGGTTTAGTGGTGCCTGGAGAAGTGGGTATACTCTTAATTCATGCCACCATTTTTTTTCAAGTAGAAGTGGGTATACCCCATCAAGGCTTTGAACCAGTTCATGGAACGAAAACGAAAACCAGAAACTTTTGATGTTTTGCAAGGAACAAAAACTAAACCAGAAACTTTAAAAATATAAATGTTTTGGAACAGAATCGTTTATTAAAAATAATGGTAACTGCTGGTGGACAAGATTTCTGTGCAGTATGACTCGGTGAAGTTCACATCCGGTCGCCGTTGACTCATCGAAAAAACGAGAAGCTTGCCACCAGCAAGTAGCCTACTCAAGCCTAAGTCTCTAATGCTCAATCATAAGAGGTAAATATTACTGTGTCAATGATAATACTGTGTCTCATACTGTAGTCGATCAAAAAACATTTGGCGAATATAGATGAAAAACAACGTGATTTTCACTTTATGTGGAGCGACTGCTTATACTGCAGATTCTTCCCGAAGTGCCATTTGGAATTCGTCCTCCGTCTTTGTGTGTGCGCTAGGGGTGTCACGATTCTCTAAATCCTCAATTCGATTACATTTTCGATTCTGATGTCACGATTCGATTAGATTCTCGATTTTTAAATGGATTTTTTTTAAGACAAAAAATTATATGCCTTTATTATTATTATTATTATAGTTTCACATTAACATGCACATTGCGTGCTTTTCCTCGCATGGGGGTTTGTGGGCTTTACTTTACGCGATAGAGCTTGTAGAGAGAGGATTCCTTCTTGCACGCAGATGGACTTAATGTGCGCGTCTTCTCCTATCATCTGAAATAAAACCGGCGCGTCATAAGCAGCTGCGCTTCTCTCTGTCTCACGTGCACGCGCTCTCGCATATGTCCAAAGTCTAAACATCAAGTAAAGTAGTAATCCTTACATATTTGTTCAGTTTTATGCGTTTCATGCGAGCTGAGGCAAAATATCCCTTTTGTTTAAAATATAACCCGCTGCATCTTGGCGGCTCTCTCGTGCACGTGCAGAGAGCTGCACTCTGTCCGAAGGCAGATCACTAGGTAGTAATCCTGTTTATGATATGCATTTCAAGGAGTTGTAGCAATACATCCCTCATGTTTAAAATATAAATCCGATGTTTTTAAAGGCACTTCTGAGAGGTTTATTTTCCCCCGCTTGGCAAGCCGACTGGACGTGACATGGGGGCGTGGCAGCATCGACGATCCCATTTTTTATTTCGAAGTTCGAGGTTGTGACTTAATTTCGATCGACTTCGATTTAAAAGAAGTGTACTCAAAAGTGCATACACGGAGAGACGCTTTTCAAATAGCAAGCAAACAATCTTTCTGTTCTTGACAGGACACATACAAACAAAATGATTTAAAAAAAACCACAGTATTCTTTTTCTAATAAAACATTTGTTTAAGTTGTTTGCCAATAAACGACATAGCAGAAATTGTCCTTGTCTTAATTCATGTATAATACTGAAACAAATGTAGGCGTGTCAGATTTACAGTTATGCCGCTTACATAATGTAGCCTTTTTTAATGTTTGATGACAAGATAGAGACTTAAGAAAAATGATGTAGACTAATAATTTAAGTTTAATGTCCTAATGATCAGCCTACTTATTTGTATGTCCCACAGCTGACATGGAACGTTATTAACCAGTTTGGGAACTTTTGTTCTAACTGGTTCAGGAACGTCAATTTTAGGGTTGAACCGGAAACGTTAAAAAACTATTTCTGTTCGGAACGAACCAAATGGGAAAAAATCTGGTTCAAAGCCCTGTACCCCATGCCATCAAATAAAGAAGTGGGTATACTCCATAAACCTGTGTATACCCTGCACTACACCAATGGGTCCAAGTACTCACAAGGGACACAAGTTTGATATGTGACCCACGGTCGATTCACGCACCATTGTTCATCCATTTCATCTTCCGACTTAGCTGAAAAATTGGCGTGGCGTTTGTTGGAATCTGCAAACAAATCTGTATTTCTGAATGACCTGAGGCTGGGATTAAGTGGATTTGAAGCAAAGGAATTGGATGAACATATAATACTTGTCAAGAGCATTCGCTTGATATCGTTATGTCATTTTTTAAAGGGTCTAAGCTTTTTTGCAGGATTTTTGGTACAATGTACGAAGAATTATATGCATTTGTTGACTTGCACTGAAAAATTTTGTAAACCCCCAGTGTCTCATTCAATGTTCTTATTAACATTTAACATGCCTCCTTGCCAATGCTGTTTTCCCAAGTCCTTCGCTGTCCACACATATAGAATGTTAAGATTAGACTCATATTATAAATCAGGTTCACATCAGATCAATGTAAGATAAAATGCCCAGAGGTACATCATATTCAGTTATCATTTCATTATTTTCCTGCTGAAGCTAGTGGATGGTACCCATCACATTCTGTTTTGTTCTCTCTCTCTCTTTCACTCTCTCTGTCTCTCTCCCCCTCTCTCTTTACTTGTCTCATTCTTAGCTTGTCTTTTCAGGTCAGACTTGCTGAAAAAGACACACTCACACACCACTGCACAGGAATGCATTTACAGCTAATGTGTCCAATTTTAATGTTTTTTTGAGGCAATATTACCAACGTGTGTAAGCTATGGATCATGCAGGGAATAACCAAGGACTATACAGCTCTCCGCTGAGACAATGGATAATGTGCTATCACTCTTATCTCTGTCTCTATTATGCTCATTTTCTTTTACACATCCAAAAAATTGCCATAAAGCCCTTGATGCTGATAAGTCCAGTAAGGGATTTTAGAGGTATTTACCTATGTGCGTCATAACGGTATAATCATATTATTACCTTGATGTAGGGGCGTTTTCCCGGAAAGGGATAAGCTTAAGGCAGGACTAGGCCTTTAGTTAAATTAGGATATTTAAGTCATTTTAAAGGCGTAATTTTTAAATAAACATTACTGTTGTGCATCTTGAGACACAACACTCATAATGATATATTTTAAGATACGTCAGTGCAGGTTGTTTTCGAACACTAACATTAAGCTAGTCTGGGACTAGGCTTAAGCCCTGTCAATCAAACTGCAGTTGTTTTTTTATTTAGGCCCTCATAACTAAAAAATACAGCTAAGTAGCACAATAAACACACAAAAAAACATGATAGAATTTGCTTTGCGATTACTTTTGTGATGCACAGTTGTGTGTATAACATAATGCAAAGGGTCATTAAAAATAATATTTTAGTCTGTAATTGTATTTTATTTGAACCCAGGACAGTTTTAATCTTAGTTAGTGTGTCCTACAGGACATGAAAGGTCTACACTGCAACAAAGAGAATGAGAAATCAAAGAGAAGCAAGTTAATGTGTAATTTTGTTCTCTCTCCCCTTTTTAGATCAGTGTTACATCACTTGATTTTGTATCAATATGTGTTTGATGAAATGACCCAAGACTTCTGGAGAGCGAGAGAGCACAGGTCATTATGAAGAATACTGGTAAGACAAGGGGGGCCACACACATTCTAAAAAGTAAAGCCAAGGCATTTTTATGGCCTCCTGACGGCTAGCTGCAGTATAGGTCATAAAACGAATGGAAAACTCTATTAAAAATCTATTTACACTTCAAATCAATGTTTCGCAATGTTTCTTTCAACATTTTTTATTTTGCAGATTTTTCGGTAGCACTTTATTTTTTACAGTACGTGTACTTACCTTGTACATATATGGTAAATAAGTTGTACTTACCGACAAATGTGTGGTACTTACTTTTAGGTAACTTCATGGTAAATAACTGGTATCATTACTGTACTTACCAGTGGTAAATGCTTGGTAGTTATTATGTAACTCTAGATAAGTACTGGGTAATAACAGATACATACTTATAGTGTAGGTAAACTGTAACTAACGAAAAACATTACTGTACTTACAAATAAATGTATAATATAAGTATTTACAGGCAAGTTAGGGAAACTGACAGGGATTTATAATGTACATATATGAAAACTTATATCAAACACATTTGTACTTACAAATTGTATATACACAAGTGTGTACTAGTGAATGTACCCAGTAGTTAATGCATATGATAGTCAATAGTTGGGTTTGCCTCACAGTGACATGTATATGATGCTATATCTTAGGTGGTAGGTCCTTTGTAATAACTGTGTAAAAAGCAACACTTTATTTTACAGTCCTGTTTCCATGCAGTTATCATGGATGTACTAGTGAATGTACCCAGTAGTTAATGCATACGGTTATTTAATGCTTGGTTTAAAGGACAAAGATACTGAGTACCAAAATGGCACATCAGTAATGTTTGTTCTTAGTTATCATATACATATGGTATACCGTAAGTATAACTTACACTTGCCTGCAGGTACCACACACTTATCGTGTATATACAATTTGTAAGAACAGTAGTATTTCTTGTTAATTACAGTATACATACACCATATGTGCCGGTCATTAACTTACACTGGCCTACAGGTACCACACACTTATCATGTATATACAATTTGTAAGTACAGTAGTGTTTGATATTAGTTATCATATATGTACACCATAAATAACTGTCATTTACCCTAACTTGCATGTAAATACTAAATACTTATATTGTACATTTATTTGTAAGTACAGTAATGTTTCTCGTTAGTTAAAGTATACCTACACTATAAGTATGTATCTGTTATTACCCAGTACTTACCTACAGTTACATAATAACTACCAAGTATGTACCACTGGTAAGTACAGTAATGATACCAATTAATTACCATGTAGATACCTAAAAGTAAGTACCACACATTTGTCGGTAAGTACAACTATTTACCATATATGTACAAGGTAAGTACACGTACTGTAAAATAGTGTGACCGATTTTTCCCTAATCCTAGGGACTACCCACAATCCTCATCTTTACATCAAAAGAGGGACAAAACTCATGTTTCCACGATGTCCTTGGTAATGCATTATCACCATGCTGATAGAAAGCAAACATGATGTGTGTATGAGATGTGAATAAAATCCTTGTCTTTCCTATGCATCACTTATGTCAATACGGATGGGGGAAGTCAGGCGCTAAATTACCCATTACACTGTGCATGCATGAAATCTTTCATTTGCATATTTAATCATGATATTCAAGGTGTTGCCCTAGTCTTTGGTTCTCCCTTTAGAACCTCTGTAGTTGTTCAGAATATGGTTTATAGAATATTGCATTATACTTTCAGAGCTGCCTTCCTGCCTGAAAGGACACCATGAATAAAAGCCAAAGCCGGACTGTTTTTATCGATTTTTTCCCTAGTTTTTATGTTTTTCAAAGGCCTATTGTGTTCGAATCAATTTGCACAAATTGTTCTAAGTGAAAATGGCATTGTGCCGTTCCACTGGAGTGTATTCACATATTTTGAGATGATGAAAGGATGACTGAAGATGTCTGCTGTCATATAAGTTGAAATTTGTATTTGAACAAACAGCGCATTTAACTCCTTAATTGTGTTTCTGTTGACGCCTGCACCTGAGACCAGACATCAGAACAAAATATTACCCTTCAAGGGCATCATAGTTGTAGGAAAAATGCATAGAGGATCCAACTGCCACTTCGTTTAGGATGTTTTCACACCTGAGTGTTTGTTTTCGAAACTTGGTGCATTTTCTTCATTGGTTTGGTTTGTTTATGCATATGTAAACACAGCAATGATGCTTCGATCCGCACCAAAACAATCGCTCTGAGACCGACTGAACTGAATTTCTTCATGCTTTAAAACAACTTGAATGTAACCCCTGATTTCCACTAACTGCGGAGGGCTGCAGATCGGCTCCGCTGCGTTACGGCTCCGAAATCCACCGTCCGCCAATACCCACCAGTTCCGTATTTGTTGCAGAGCGGCTGCGTGCTGAAGTGACGAGGTCCCATGATGTCTCGCAAATTCACGTGATGATCGCGCGATATCTAGTTCTGTCTCCGCCCATTATGACGTTAAATTATGACGTTTTGCTGGACCAGCCCAGATCTAGCGAATTCAGGTATGATTACGCGATATAGTCATGGCTCCGCCCTGCAGAGCTGTCCGGCATCCGTCAAAAATAGAAGCTCTGCGTATTTGTTCCGGAGGGCTGCGGATGGCCGGAGCTGTGACGGATTCGGAACTCAGTCAGTGGAAATACACACATTGACTTGTATGGAAACCGATTGAATCCGCCGCCGTTCCACAGTGGATCCGCAGCCGTTCCGCAGTCGGTGGAAATCCGGGGTAACTCTACACCCTAGCCTCATTTAGGATATGCGGACTTATGAACATAAAATTAGTCCCCGCCTCTACTCAATCGCACAACTCGGGCCCCATACAGAGCCCTAGGAAGAGAGTTACGTCAACTCCACTCACTTCAATGGAACCATTTTTACACCAATGGCGGTTCATGGAGCCTCTCAAGAGTTCCTGGAAGTTACTGTCAGCCCCATAGAGCTGAATCAGATAAGAGTTTTAAGCCTAATAAAAGTTTTAAGCCTTAAGATTGTATAATAGCACTACATGTGAATCACTTTGCTCGTGAAGTTTCTCATTAAATTAGTACATTTAGGGATAGGGGACATGCTAAGTGTAACGTTAGCAACAGATAACAAACCACGAACAGCCTTTTAATGGTAAATTTTGTTTTCCTAATGTATACAAGTTGTTTTCCAACTTGTATACTTAAATGTTCTGATTTCTTTGTATGAATTTAATATTTGGCTTGATGGCTACATCTGGTGAAAATTTTTGTGTCAATAGCCCACTTAGAAATCCCCTTACTGATAAAAATGCTGATGTGTCAAATACTTATTTTCCCCATATCTAAATAGATGCTACATTTGGCAGTTTCAGACACGTAACTGCTAAGTTCAGTTTTACGCAAAGCATACGTTAACTGCGCGTTTGCAGCACTAATCTTAAGGCACTAAACCCTACATGTGTGAGCAGCATGTTATCAGAGCTGAGGCAGCCAGTAGTGCTGTGAATATTTCATCGTCGGGTCTATGAGGCATTCAAACATAATATCTATGACTCGAACTACTGATCCACGCTTTCAACAATGTTGATAGAATTGGTTACATGTTTGTGATGATGGAAACAAAGGTGATTTGAAACAATGGGAATGAGACTCCAATTTTATGGAGCAATTACTCAGCAATGGTGTAATTTGCCCATGGTTGGAATTAAAACATATTAAAAACACCACATAGACATATAAACAACAATAAATCCCGATTATCTCCACAGTAGAACTTAAAAAGCTGTACTTTTTGAAAGGGTACAGCCCCAGTGACAGGGGTACGTTTTTAAAAAGAAAACAATGTACGGCTGCTTTTAGTCTTTTACTGTTTTTTTATAAAGTTGCATGGCTTCTTTTATCATTTCTGTGTTGACAATACTCAACAACACATCTCATTCTTCATGTTACTCAGAGAACAATATGTACTTGTGCAGTATATATATATTGCAGTTATATTGTGAAGCCGCTGGCAAATATACATTCTTATTGTTAGTTATATTATGAGTTTTGTTATATCAATAACATGGAAATTAATTCAATTAATTTAATAAATGCGTATAGAAATCATAAATGTTTGCATGAAATGACAGTGGTGATTTATGTGTGTGGATTGGGTCTGAATAATCAAAAGGCAGTTAAAAAAGATGAGTACAAAGATGTGACAGATAATAAAGCACTCTTCAATTACATTGCTGATGAATCATACAGTATAGAAGTACAAAGAAACAAATGGTCTGTGATGAGAATTGATGAGTTGCTGGGAAAATGGTATTGATTGGTTTGAACCAGACAAGTGGGTGGATCTTTATGTCTTCTTACAGAACTCGGGTCCTCATCTATTAATCATGAATACATGGTGGAACATCAAGCTTAACTTGTCTCATTACGCATGTCTCACGAGGGGCTATGCTTTGGGTTAAATTATATCTTTCTTCTTCACAGATTTTGCTTCATAAGCAGAGTTGTTAATGAATCAAGGGGTTTGCCATGATGTAAATGATGAGATGTGAGAGTTTGCCTATATTCCATCACAGAGACTCAACAGATATTTCCGTCCTCTGAAGGTAACTGATGAGGTTTCTTATTGCTCTATAGAGATGACTCCAGTCTGTAATGGAACAAGGGTCTATAATGTTTAAAAGATATTTTTTATTCCCACTATGTCAAATCAAAGTCTGTAAATATTAATTTGCTTTGGAAAAGTGAAATACCACAACCAAAAAAAATAATTCAATTTGATGAGAGAAGAATTAATATAAATTTAAATCATTAAGTCATTATTTCCTCACCCACCATTTGTTTCAAACCTGTATACATTTCTTTGTACGGGTGAATACAAAAGGAAATATTTTAAGCAATGTTTGTAACCAAACAGTTTTGGAGAACTATTGACTTAATTTACATAAAAAAAGTCTACTATGCAAGTCAAAGGTGCTCCTGCTTCCTGTTTGATAAAAAATATTTTTTGTCATTTACTGTATATAGGGTGAGTAAATGATGGCAGAATAATAATTTTTGGGTGAACTATCCCTTTAATGCTGATATAACATTGGCACAGAATCATTTGATAGATGTCCTTCGGTGCACTTTGTTGCAGTAAATGGAGGATCAAACGACACACTGTGCACACTGCAGTACTTTACTATATTCTAAAGCATAGAACCATGTATTCTGTGGGCGTGACCGCATTAAAGATAATGAAGTCAACCAAGATAAACAGTACTCTCTTTACTTCAATGCAGATTATATAAACAGGCAATATTTGTTTTCAAATATAATTAGTTTGTTTAAAAGTAGACATTTCAGGCTTTCTTTGAATATGTGTATCATGTTTGTGTGACGAGTTTCAACTTTTTTCATTTTTGTAACATGTTTTGAGAGACAGCTGGCGGAGACAGAAATGTCTTAATGCACACTCTGTTTATTTTCTTTATTTAACAAAAACACAAAGATCTCTTGTTATTGTGAATGTACACAAATTTAAGAGGACCCTTCACAGTTTCAAATGATGTCAAACACGCAAGTGTATGATTATTAATGATGGAGTATTTTAAGTTGATTCTGCTATGATAAGGAGAAAACAAGTCAAAACGCGGCACCGCGTTTTTGGACCCCTGGGGGTTAATATTGCATATTAAAATGTATTTAATACCTAATTACATTAAAATTGTGTACTTGAGTAAAACTACGTTAATGTACAGTGGACGTTGGCATGAACGATCAATTTACTTCTCCATTCTGTGTTTTTTGGCAGTCTGTAAAACGATAGCTCAGAATTCTTGTTAAATCTGTTAGTACAGTCTATCGCAAAACAGCTTTTTCCCATTTATACGCGTTTTCCCCGTGTTTCCGCTGATTTCACATTGTACACAAATTCTGCCATTCTGTATTTTGCCACTCAGTGGGCATACCCGCAGTCACTTTCGCCAAAAGTGACATCATGTGCATACCCTCTATAGTGACGGTGACCGTTGGCGACAAGAAGTGGGCATGTCCAGCTACGTGACAAAGTTAAGAAAATGCTGCGTCTTTTAAAACAACTATTATGTACTAAAGGCGGTGACGTCACTGCCTGTGAAAAACCTGAACCTGAAAAACAGTTTTCTATAATAAGCAGATTTTTGATAGTTATCCTCTTATTCTATGTAAATGCACTCAATTGACAGAGATAGGCGACACACATTGAGTGTGTTTACATGCACAGAATAAGCGGATAACTATCAAAAATCTGCTTATTATAGAAAACTGTTTCCATACGATTTAATTAAATCTTACATAAAATTCATTTTTCTAATTTGATCTGTATATTAAATTTCAAATTCACTCCACTTAAAGAATCGTTTTCAAGTTTAAGGCTTGCACTTGACCCTCATATAATTTAATTCCATTGGAACGCGACTTTAATTCCAGTTTAAGTGAAGGTTATACTTCTCATTCCATTCAGTCTTATTCAAATGACATTTTTTCCATCTCATTTTGTCATTGCGGCTAAGATGCAGAATTATCTCTGATAATAAAGATGCAGCCGAGGTTTCATTTGATTTACAGCTCCTTAATGTCTTTATATAAAATCTGATCATTTGATTTACTGTAATTGGGAATGTGAATTTACCACGTCTCTCTTCCTAGTTACATGTTTATTTTCATACAATTTCTTTCATGTCCATAGAGCTATAAATGCATAAACGTTTTACCATTGGCAAGCAAGAGACAGTAATCTAATCACGGTGAAACAATCTAATTGTCTGGAACAAACACACTTTGCTTCATAAACAAAAGCAGTGATATAGAACTAAACAGAAACAAAGATGAAGAAAAAAAAACCAAGCCAGCCAAATCTAATTTCCACTCCCACTTCTGCTCTGGCAAGAAAAGACATTTCTTCTGACAGCTACACCTTAGGTTGCCTATCACAATTATCTCTAGATAGTCAGTGAAGTTTTGTCGCCAAAGCGCGTCTCCTGCCAAACGCCTTGGCTGATTTCTGACACTTTGTCACCATTTAAGGTATCGCAAATGGTCAACTCGAAGTAAATGAGGCCAAGATCCATGATTTCTAGATGAATCAGACTGTCAGTCTAAATGAAGTCTAACAGATTATTTAACATTCCTGGGGGAAGAGAAGCTTGAGTGCCAAACCATGTACTGGATGTACCGTCTTCATTGTGGTTCACTATAGCTGTGCTGCCGACTTACTAATCCCAGACTATAGGGTATTGAATATGCGGTTAAATCTCTTGCATTGTTACACACAGATGCAGCTTGTTCTTTGCGGATCAGTGACGATGGTAAGAATATCTTATTCAAGGGCAACCACAGCTTAGCCATACTTTACTTCTCAGACTAAGCATGAGGGCCTGATATGTTCCTGTGGGAGAGTAATCCAGTGTGTGCCAATGTTAAAGAGTTAATTACTTGTAGAGGATTACACCATTGAAAAAGTATAATGAATCGGAAAGTTAAAAGCAAGATATCAGAGTAGAAAAAATGGTCAAATATGCACCCCAGTGATCACTGGGGCAGTACCTTTGAGAAACTAATACACATTTGGTACCAATATGTAGGGCTGCACAAAGTGGTGCCCAAACATACTGTCAAAATGCACAGAAATGTTTGTGCAGCACTACCAATGTGTATCTTTGAGGTACTACCCCAGTGACAGCTGAGGTACATATTTTGACCGTTTTAGATTATGCTCAGTGCTTTCTTGGCCTCTTTCTGTGTGGTGCATTATTGCATTAATGGTTTAAGAAGGTAGGTCTTTTTGTTTATTATGAGAAAGTTATTTTCAGTCAATTTTGAAATCTGCGAAAAATAGTGTTTTAGCACAATACCCATTTTTGTTGTGACAACAAAGTGGCACCAAATTTGCAGTTGCAATTTGCAACATTGGTGCTGTAATTTATTTATCTCCTGTTAAAGAGTCTTGCAAATAATTTCAAACAGATTTACCAAACAATCTTCCCTTTTGACTAAACAAATAGTCCCACCCCAAACCCATGCTGTTGGCAGAAAGTGACCTCCAAGGTTTTCATTATTGGTTTACATGCAACCATAGGTAATTTTTTGTTCTTTATTGATGAATATCAGTCATGTGACTTTTTACGTCATTCCAGTTGCCTGCCACCATTTTGAGTACCTACTGAGTACCAGTAGACTACTGACAAGCATTGGCTACCTTGCTACGATTTACGGATTTCTTATCTTTTACGTTCTATGATTCTTACGGATACAGGAAATGGCTACGAAAGACAACATTTCACACCTCGACTGTCACGAAAAGAAATGCTACTTGGTTAGGGTGTGATGCCTACTTGATCCCTGATGCGTTCTTCCAGCCCCTGTCCGCTGCTTCTGAACTACCACTATTTTTACAACACTAAGAAGGTGCGACACAACATGAAACTTTGCTCGAAGGATCACCTGGATCTCTATACATGAACGCGAGCATTGAGAACATTGTTTGTGTACCCAGAGTTTACTAAAAAGAAAGGTTTTGAACAACTGACTTTGGCTGATATGGTGTTCGCTCGCCGTCTTTGTCAGACATAAAAAATCGATTTCGGAATGAATGAATCTCATATGAGGCTCCTTTTTTAACTAGAAAGTCAATATTGTTGAATTTTCACTTGGGACAAAACAACGAATTTTCTGTGAATTTATATGGAACAATGCTTTAGGAGCTATCCATCTTTACTCTCCTCCCTCCTTACGTCGCATTCGGAGATGGATACATCTTGACTGGCAAGATGGCGGCGAGCAGACACCAAACCAACCAAAGTCAGTTGTTCAAAACCTTCTTTTTAGTAAAGTCTGTGTACACAAACAATGTTCTCAATGCTCGAGTTTACGTGTAGAGACACAGGTGATACTTTGAGCAAAGTATCATGTTGTGCCGAGCCTTCTTTAGGGCTCGTTATAGTTGTGCGTAGATCTTATGGCGTAGCCGCGACAGCGTAGGTTCTGCGTCGGCTTTCATTTATACTTTTGCGTCGTCGTCCGCGTCGATGTGCAAACACACGAGCAGACCGCTGGTAGGCAGTAACCTCGCCTGTAACCACAGTAGCAGCGCGACTGTCAAAGAAAAAGCAGCTTACCAAGTTAACCCACAAACGAAGAAGAAACAGCAACTTGTTGTGTATAATTTGAGAAGACCAGCAATGATGGAAGTAAATAAACAGAGACTTTTGATGCAGTTTGAGTAAAATCACTCCTCAACTTGGCTCATCTTTGTTTTCACTGTCACAAACGGAAATCCCTATGACGCAGTTTTTTTACCTGACGGGAGGGATTCTGGTGGACCAATCACATCGTTTGCGGTCTGCGTACTGACGCGCTGTTAAAAATTTAGCGAGGTGCACATCAGGCTACGCAGAGCTACGCACAGGCTACGGATAACCTACTGCGTAACTACGGCGTAGACCTTATGCACGACTATAAATCGGGCTTTAGTATTGTAAAAATAGCGATTTTGATGCTAACAACATATTGAAGGCATAGCTTCTAGTTCTTTTGCGACCACTTCTGGTACTCAAAATGGTGGAAGACAAGTTTGAGATGTGACTGATGTCAGCTAATATTCATGAATAGAGCCTAGAGTCAAAAATAATCTTATTTTTCAGTAATGTATCAAAGAGAAGGCATGTGTTTTTGTAGTATTTAGACAAACATACATTAGCTTTTCTGTAAATGCTTGATATCGGAACGAAAAACATAAACAGTTTTTATTGATGGCCAATCTGCTTTATGTTCTGTGATGCCATCACATAACCATGTGCCAGCATTAGCAATACCAAAATGTTATTATGGGCAGGCGGTCTGCACAGTCGTAGTGCCGGGTCTGTCACGCAGGCCTCAATCATAACTCATCTGGGAACCGCATGAGAGACATTAACCTCGCCGTGTTGTTTTGTGCCGTGCTCCTAATGGAGGGTAATGAAGCGAGGCCATTAGACTCTGTGTATACCATCCAGAGTGCAGAAACAGATAAATAGATAATTAAATCATGTCCTTAATTGCGTAATGGTGCTGAGAACGTGGTCAGCACGACTGACGCCTGGATTCGATCTGGGTGTAACAAAATTCGTTCACAGACCCTTACGTCCAACAGAGGCTCCACAGTTCTTTAAGGGGAAGTAACTGATGAGTGTATTGGGGTTTTGGGAAAACCTTATCACTGCCAGTTTTTGGATTATATCCTACTGTTTAGCTTTATCTTAATGGGACACTTCACTTTTTTTGAAAATATGCTCATTTTCCAGCTCCCCTAGAGTTATACATTTGATTTTTATCTTTTTGTAATCCATTCAGCTAATCTCCGGGTCTGGCACTACCACTTTTAGCATAGCTTAGCATAATCCATTGAATCTGATTAGACCATTAGCATTGCGCTCAAAAATAACCAAAGAGTTTTGATATTTTTCCTATTTAAAACTTGACTCTTCTGTAGTTACCACATGTACTAAGATCGACGGAAAATTAAGAGTTGCGATTTTCTAGGCAGATATGGCTAGTTACTATACCCTTATTCCAGCGTAAAAATCAATGACTTTGCTGCCGTAACATGGCTGCAGGAGGCGCAATGATATTACACAGCAGCCAAAAATAGTCCCCTTAGTAACTTTCAATGGCAGGGTACTATGTATACAGCCCTAATGCTGAGTGTCTTCGAGCAAAACATACACTGACAGCCTGTCAAGTCATGAACACAGACAACTGCAATGATACAAACAGTAAGTGCCCCATGTGATCTCTGCTCTCGGGATGCTGTTGTGTAATAATAAATAACCACTTTAACTTTTAGATTTTGCACGCTATTGAGTCACATATCTGAAGTATGGCTTCCCCAAATGCCAAAACACACATGAAAAATGCCTGGTATCATGGCTGACTCTCCTTTTATCAGGTCGTGTGTGTGTGGCCTGTGAGGCCCTGACTCCGCTATTTCCACACATTGCGTTGCAAACGACAGCCAGTCTCCTAATTTGACAGGAGCACATAATGGGGTTTATAATTAGCCCCGAGGTCATGGAAGTTGTGCTTGGCAGTTCCTGTGCTGTCAGGTTAATAGATATGCCTGTGGGTGATGAGGATGAGAGGAAGAAGAGAGAGCAAAGACCGGGTACGGGTGCACGACCTGCAGTGTCAGGTGCGGTCTGACAGCCCACATGTATAAGACCTAGCACTTGCAATAGCTTGCCAGCTCTTTTAAATTGCCTTTGTACTGAGGTAGTAAAGTTGATACAAAGCAATTAGTTTAAATCCATAATAATGTGCACTTGAGAACCATTAATTATCAGTTTATGAAATGAGAAAGTGGAGATAGGGTGGCAGTCTGGGAAATGTAAGCAGTGTTGAGTCAATGGTTTTCTCATAGAATTGGGCGACTTTGCAGCGGGTTGAAGGTAGAATGATTTTGTTCATCTGCTGTCCCTCTTAAAGCGGAAGTCCACCCTAAAACAACAATATGCTCCAACACTATATTTCATCACATATATGTAGTTGATTGTGCTGCCATCAAATGTACTAACTTCATATAAAACTTTAAGCGTTTAACTGCTACAGTAACGCGTTGTCAAATCACCGTAAGAAAATGCACGACTACATCATTCTGAACGTTCTAAATGGAGGCTGGTCTTGAGGCGAGATGATTGACAGTAGATGATAACGTTCTTTGATTGACAGCTGCACAGAATGGGCTAACGTTAGTCCATCAAAGAAAATTCGCTTCAACACACTATCAATCTAATTTATTGAAATCATGCAAATGTCTTTTTTTCATGTAAATTGTTAAATGGAAATAAATTACCCCTAATAACAGGCACAAATTTCTAGGGTTCAATTCCGCCTGATCTTATTTATGAAATCAGACTTCATAATGTGTTTTTAAGTAGTTACTTAATATACAATGAGTTTTAGTAAGTGTGTGTATATGCATTAAAGTAAATGTAAAATATGTATTTTAGGTATAGAGGTGGCATATTTTGAGGCTTGACATTTTGCGATCATTGGGCTATTTTTGGGCTAGTTTTGACCGGCGATTGGGCTGGTTTTGTTTTGCAGACCTGGCAACCCCCAAAGTTTGCCATCAAAGTCGTTTGTAGAATGACTTTCCAGATCTTTTGGCATTCACACCAGACACGGAAGAGGCGGCAAGCGTGAGTGGTTTACATGTTAAGTCGAATATTGCATTTTTGCCACCTCTACCGCGGCTGGTGTGAACGCCACATTACAATACAGCTTTCCCAAAGAGCAGTTATCCACTTCTAAAAGCAGAATCACAGAATCGTGTTTATTGCGTAATGCACATAAAAGTAATTTGGTATATATGAACAAAGACCTACAGTGATTTCTCTTGCAGTGACTACAGTGATTTTTTCCACAAATGTTTTATGCAATATTTAACTCTTTCCCTGCCTTTGACTAGTTAACTCTTCAATTAAGAGAAAACGTTTCCCTGCCAATGACGTCTTTTTCCGGCAATCCATATTTCCACTATTATCCACCCAATGGTGCTCTTACCCAACTTATAAATCCTGTAAGTATCCTCTTATGGCAAATTTTTAAAACTCTGTGTATATTTTGATGATCGTTCTGAATCTGATCTCTATTAAAAGTCCATTGCAAAAACGCAATTGTTTCAGCTTTTTGCTGAAAATTTTGTATTTTTAAGAAACCTACCCATATTTGAGAGGTGATAAAAAGATAACAAATAAAGGTAGGATGAAAAGTTTTGTTTGAAAGCAGAGTGTCTGTTCTTACATTTGATATATTGTATGTTTATATATTTAAAGGGACACCATGAAACTTTTTGGCCACTAGGGGGTGCTAGACACGTATTTTTCACTTCTAGCGCCCCTAGAGCCCACAAGCGCCGCAGCACTGTCGCAAAGGAAAGGAACTGGCCAACCTTAAAACTAAACTAAAAACTAAACATTTAAAATGCTAAACGATCAACATTTTGAGACAACAGGGAGAAACGCAGTCATGTTACAACTTTCTGATGAGGAACTCGTCGTGGCAGAAGCCATTTCTCAATCTGAAGGTTGCAGCCTCCGGATGTCGTATTTCTAAGCTGTATACGTCATCAAGACTGTCTTATTTCACAATATTAACAATTACAAAGTTGACTATTATACTTAGTTAATCGTAAATTGTTGCAGTATGCTTATGACTTGCGAATGTAATGCTCAGTTTACCTTAATAACCCAGGCTTGATGACATGTGCAGCCTGCATATTTGACCTCCGGAGGCTGCAGCCTTCCAATTCAGAAACGACCAGACGTATTTCCTTGCCTTTTTCCAAACAAATATTGTTGCATCCTCTCTCTCTCTCTCCCTCGCCACCAGGATTTTCCGCAATGGCGCTCGTTATTCCTCTTTTTTGTGTGAAAATCGCTCCAAATCCAAGTAAACCGATGCGTTTAGGTCTGCCGCTTTGTAATACGTCACACGAGTGACAGCGGAACGCAGCAAATGAGGAAGAGAGAAGAGAGAAACGCTCGGAACTGATTGGTGAATGAATAGGGTTTGGTTTTACACTGTGAGCAAGTTTGAGTGCTATAGCATCCTGGATTGTAATGTAAATATCATAGACACAGTAAAAAGAAAGGTAAATACGTGAACACAGCATCTGAATACAGGGAACTATATGCAATATAATCGCCGTAATTTATAAAGAACATCGCATTTATGTATGAATCAACAGTTTATATAAAAAATTGCCTTAAAGGGGAATCAAACCCGGGTCACCCGTGTCATAGGTCCGTGACACTAAAGACTGTGCCACAGAGTCACATAATAGAAACTGCTCTCTACACTCCTTAAGTAGCCTCCAGCAAAATTCACGTTAAAAACAAATTGTGTGGAGGAAGTGACATATGCCGTAAAGCAGTCGAATTTTGTAGTTTTTTTTGTGCTCTGGTTACTACCAGAAACCCTAAGTTTTAAAATACGAGTAAAAGTGATACAGACCCCGTCAGGCTATGGTAGACATGTCATTCAACCTATTTAAAGTCGATGTATTATCACAAGGGTCTTGAAAATTTATTATGAAGGTTGAAAAATTACATGGTGTCACTTTAAAGAAGAACATTTTCTGGAAGGCATTAAACTTTTGTGAAATTCATAAAAAAAGCTGGTGCTGGCTAGCCACTTTTTTTTAAAGAACGCTGACGGGGAAAGAGTTACATTTGTGCTTTAGTTAAAGGAATAGTCTACTCATTTTCAATATTAAAATATGTTATTACCTTAGCTAAGAATTGTTGATACATCCCTCTATCATCTGTGTGCGTGCACATAAGCGCCGGAGCGCGCTGCGACGCTTCGATAGCATTTAGCTTAGCCCCATTCATTCAATGGTACCATTTAGAGATAAAGTTAGAAGTGACCAAACACATCAACGTTTTTCCTATTTAAGACGAGTAGTCATACGAGCAAGTTTGGTGGTACAAAATAAAACGTAGCGCTTTTCTAAGCGGATTTAAAAGAGGAGCTCCATTTTATGGCGTAATAGCACTTTTGGGAGTACTTCGACTCGGCGCAGTAACACCCTCCCTCTCCCATTATGAGAGTGAGAAGGGGAGCGGACTTTTCAGGCGAGTCGAAGTACTCTCAAAAGTGCTATTACGCCATAAAATATAGTTCCTCTTTTAAATCCGCTTAGAAAAGCGCTACGTTTGCAACTAACTAAACTGTTTCCTGGACACACCAGAATTACACATTCACCTTAAAAATATTAACTGTAATTGTAACTGAAACCTTATAAGGACAGGATTACTTTAACTTAGCCATACAATTATAAAAGTTTCTCATAAAAGAACATTGCATTTTGTGCTGCTTAAATATCTTTCTTAATGTTGAAAGAGAGATTATTTGTCTGTGGAATTAATAGGTGTCATAAAATCATTTTTATTTTCATTTTAGAGGCTATTGAGAGATCATTTCTGTTTGTTCTTTGTGGTCCGAAATGTCATTGATCGATCAACTGCCATTTTCCCGACGCCGACCAATACGTCCTCGCCAGGCTCACAAAAACTCATTCTCTCATGCAGTTTAATTGTCTTTTCAAAAGGAGCACCGCTCATTAAAACAAAGTGCTCTGTCAAATCAGACAGCAAATCACAAATATATGATATCAGTCTGAAGTGCACCCCATGACAGTGTATTATGCGTTATTTCTTTCCATATCCATGAATAGTAATTATATAAAATTCAAAGGAATTCTGATGGTGTTTATCATTGAGAGATCTATGTTCTTAGGAAATGAAGCATGGGCACTATAATGCACCACAGTCCATTACTGTGTAATTTACAATCAACTTACCAAAGTAAAAATGAAAGCGCAGGGAAAAACAGAGCAATTATTCCAGATATATGAACATTTCACAAGCGAGATCAAACAATTGCATTTAATGAAGTCAACGAGTCACTCTCTCACAATGTCAACCCAAATGCCTCTGTCTGTGACAATAATACTCAACACCAGCCACTTAAACTAGGACCCAAACTTCAAGAACAAATGTTATATGAGTCTCAGACCAATGGGTATTTTATTAATGTTTAAATGAGCATTTAAAATACTACCGTTTTTCATTTTACCATCTTGCCTGTCATGGCCCTATTAGACTTTATTGGCTATAAACCTTGTGACGGCTGCAAAATAGCCTGATAGGATTATATAGTCACTTTCTGACTTCCTCCTGGTATTTTAGGTCACTATATTTACACGTCATCTCTAATATGATTTCTAACCTATTGAAATCAGTGTCTAATGAAATATAGATTACAAGAACCATGCAGATAATATGATTTGAATGTGAATGCTGAATTACTTGTGGTTCCTCCAGTTTAGTTACATCAGATATATTCTTCACCTCATGGGCCCTGGTTCAGGGCTAAGGGCAGTTAATAATAACAGCCCCTGTCTCTGGGTGGGTTGTTTTTTATGCTCAGGGCCGCTGTTGTTTTATCTCTCTGAAGCCTCACCTGGCTTTTGATTAAATTCTTTTCGTTTTAGTTGACTACTCTCTTTGAACATAATTGCAGTGTGTCTCGCCATATACTGTAGTGTTCTGCCAGTACACGACACATCTCCTTCTCAACCTCAAAGATCTGTTGCATTGCAGACAGCTATTGCTTTTATATTATGAAATGATGGCACAACGGGTGTTCAGAGATTGAAAAGATGAGAGAGATAAAAAAAGCATATTTCGAGGGGTGTCATTAAAAGAATTCATGAGACCCATATTCATTTTTCGAGTCCGCTGTGATCCATAACTGTTGCTTTGTACAGTGTAAAAAAAGGCATTTTTATACCATATTTTTATGCTACTTTAACTTAAAAAATTAAGTTAAACAACTTCAACTAGTTTTTAAAAGTTATGTCAACTATTCATAGGTCAAAACTTTACACTGTAAAAAGATCTAACTTATAAAAAGTAAGGCAAGTGGCTGCATTGAATGTTTTAAGTTGAGTCAACTTGCAGCCTTCTAAGTATAATAAACATTGTAACATTACTTAAAGGGACATTCCACTTTTTTTGAAAATATGCTCATTTTTGGCTCCCCTAGAGTTAAACATTTGATTTTTATCGTTTTGTAATCCATTCAGCCGATCTCCGGATCTGGCGCTACCACTTTTAGCGTAGTTTAGCATAATCCATTGAATCTGATTAGACCATTAGCATTGCGCTAAAAATAACCAAAGAGTTTTGATATTTTTCATATTTTAAACTCGACTCTTCTGTAGTTACATTGTGTACTAAGACCGACGAAAAATGTAAATTTGTGATTTTTTTAAGGCAGATATGTCTTGGAACTATACTCTCATTCTGGTGTAATAATCAAGGACTCTGCTGCTGTAACATGGCTGCAGCAGGCGCAATGATATTACGCAGCGCCTGAAAATAACCCCCTTGGTAACTTTCAATAGCAGTGGACTATTTTCAGGCGTTGCGTAATATCATTGCGCCTGCTGCAACTATGTTATGGCAGCAAAGTCCTTGATTATCGGCCTAAAAAATCGCAACTTTTAATTTTCCGGCGGTCTTCGTACATGATGTATCTACAGAAGAGTCAAGTTTTAAATAGGAAAAATATCAAAACTCTTTGGTTATTTTTGAGCGCGATGCTAATGGTCTAATCAGATTCAATGGATTATGCTATGCTAAAAGTGGTACCCTCAGACACGGAGATCGGCTGAATGGATTCCAAAATGCTAAAAATCAAATGATTAACTCTAGGGAAGCTGGAAAATGAGCCTATTTTCAAAAAAAGTGGAGTGTCCCTCTAACAGAAACACAACAAAAATCAAGTTGAGTTACTTACTTTTCTTGGTACAGGTAACTGTTTTATGGTTTGTTGTTGTTTCCATAAACATTGATTTATGCTTCATCTTTCTGTGAGATGAGGGCACGAAACGTTTATTCAATCAACGTGCCCGCCCAGTTTCGTTCTGGGCAGCTGTAAAGCGCAACATACTTCAGTATGCAGTCTATCCACAAGCACCAGTCTTCTGAACAATGGTAGAAGAAACAGAAACTCTCCTAAAGTTTGAAGATAAATGAACAATAAACACTAACAAGTCTTTCTTTTCAGTTAAAAACACATAAAATAGCGTTTAAATTCAAATCTTACTCTCCAAATGCAGTCCCATGCAAAGCATGCTGGCAACTATGAGTCTACTGCCTAGTTAGTTATGTTTACTAAAATCATTTATGTAGTTTCAACACAAAATTATTACGATTTCTTTCTTTCTTACAAATCTAAGTTTATTATACATAATAAAATGAAGTTGAATTTAATCAATAATGTGTTCATTTAGAATTACTTGGATAATTCAAATTGTTATGTTATTTTAACTCATATTTTAATAAAAAAAGAACTCAATTTTTTATAGAGTTTACTCATTTTATTTTTGTTTAATTTACAGAGAACGGAAACACTTTTTACAGTACATTAAATTGATGTGCAAAACAAAGTGTAGTAGCACTATACATTATAAGCAGTAGTTAAAATTAGGATTTTAGAAAGTGGTATTCCTCCAAAATAATGCAAATAATTTTGACATTAAATTGTACAATTAACACCTTTTTTGAACTATACATATAAGTAAATTTAAATGTGAACAAGGATGTTTCACATCTAAAAATGTATATCAATGTAATGTTAAACAATGTTCTTTTGTAAATGATATCTTCACTTAGTACCCACATTTGATGCCTATATCAGGTCTGCTATTGACATGAGAAAATGAATATTAAAATGTCATATGAATTGTAAAGCTTTTTTGACTGTTTACTTTTGCAGAAAGAAATTGTCAAACAAGTTTTTTCTATGAGAATTTAACCATTGTTGGTGTAATGGATTTTGATTTAGATGCTATCATTCGGAGTAAATGCACCGTTTGAGAACAAGATAGAGGTCTGATAAAATGAAAGAAAAGGGCACACGGTTTCACCTTAGATTTGCGAGTATACATCAGTCAGAGGCCTGGTGATAAGGATGAAAAATGGAGCAGCATTATACAGTAAAGTATGTTTTTTAGAGTAATATACTCTAAATCTGTGTGAATGAGAGATTGAGAAAGAGAGATACTCGTGTGCAAAAGCTAAAAACAGCACATCACATTTCAGTACTTCAGGCACTCTGCGGTGTCTTGAGATGTGTTTACCGATCGCAGCAGTAATAGAAGGGTTTTTGAATGGGAAGAGGTTGTGGAAGGGTCGCTGACTAAAAGCCTTGATTTTGGATCCAGTGGGAATGAGTGTGCAGTAGGTGGTTTGGGGGAGTTTAGATTGCAGTGTTTTTGCAGATTGTTGATGGTGTTCTCAATCGAACTCCTGGCTCTCAAATTGAGGGGTTGGGTTTTTTAACCCTTTGCGTTTTTTTTTAAATGGCATTTCCTAGGAGAGGTCACTGTCTACCCGACCTGCTCCACCATATACCTTCTTGAACATTTTAATGGTCCACTATCTCCATCTCAGATGTGGGCAATATTGGCAGCTGTAAATGTCATGGTGGATTCATTCAGTTTAAATCAGAGAGTGCTGTCCGGCTAAGTGCACCTTTCGCTCCTCTGTAAATTAGGTTATTCTAAACTTTTAAAGTTTGTTTGCCTGGCCTGTGCAGATTTAACATTACGCAGAAATACAAATGGTAAGCACCATACAATATACTTGCCATTATGACATAATGTTCATTTAGATTTGAGGAATACATATATCACTTGATCTTCAGTTATGGAAACCAAATATATTATTTTATTTAATAAAAAGTTTTTAAGTTTTTCATCATTGGAGACTGAGTGCTGCATGTCCCTTATTAGTTTTGGATTGAATACTACCACATATGGAACCTTTCATTTATTAAACAAAAAGAATGGCTAAAGGACACATCAACTTCTGATTCATCACTGTATTTGGTGCTCAAACATACTGCCGAAACGCAAAATGTGCACAAATGAGGCTTTTGGAGTTATGTAATTGTTTCACCCATAATTGTTATCAGGATTACTTTTTCGATTAATTACCGTACCTTCAGTTGCAAATAAGATTGTGTTCACACTCGGCAGATTTTATTTGATTAAAAATTTAATTTGGTGCGATTGCTCAAGTTAGTGCCGTTCATTTGAGTGTGAACACACTTTGCATCTTTTAGGCATTTAATAAGCTCTTCTGGAGTTAAAATACCCTCATATGTAGGTCTACACGCATACAATGAGCACATTAGTGCTGGGTACACACCAAAAGATAATCGGGCTGATTTTCGGCCGATTTCCCCCCTTCCGACAATCCCAGCTATGTCACGATTATATGGCTTTACAGATTATTGGAGCCATCCCGATTGTGAATTTCATGTTTAATATTTACGATCAGAAATCCTGATGTGTGGGGGGAACCCCGAGGACAAACGAGCGCATGCTCTTGAGATTATCACGTGAAACGATATTAAACAATATCCAATCAGAAAGCGAGATGATGTCGCGGGTCACGCTCCTCCCTCTTCTTCCACCCCGAGGAGGTCCCAAAACACCCCAATGACCAGACAGACAAAGGAAATAAAATGTAACAAGTTTTATTAAAGCTTAAAACCATGGTTAGGGGGATTTAAATACTTAAAAGTCTCGATTCTCTCTCCTCCAGGGAGGTACATTGGGCTCTTGGCTTTGGGCGTACAGGTGAGTATGCAGAGGGATACGCTGGCTCTTAGCCTTTGGGCCTACAGGTGAGTATACGGAGAAGGTACAATAGCTCTTAGCTTTTTGTGCTTACAGGTGAGTATACAGGGAGGTACAATAGCTCTTAGCTTTTTGGGCATACAGGTGAGTATACGGAGGAGGTACAATAGCTCTTAGCTATGGGCTTACAGGTGAGTATACAGGGAGGTACAATAGCTCTTAGCTTTGGGCTTACAGGTGAGTATACAGGGAGGTACAATAGCTCTTAGCTTTTTGGGCATACAGGTGAGTATACAGGGAGGTGCAATAGCTCTTAGCTTTGGGCTTACAGGTGAGTATACAGGGAGGTGCAATAGCTCTTAGCTTTGGGCTTACAAGTGAGACTTCAGAAAAAAATACACTGGGCTCTGGGGTCGGGCATCCCTTACAGATAGTCCGTCGCCGCCAGGCGGAGGAAGGGATTACAAGTCGCCGTCCGGGCATGTATGAGAGTAGCAGTCGTCCAAGTTCTCCTCTTCGGCCTAGGGGGCGAGTGCTGACAACATTTACACAACACCGCACAACAATCTTCTCATGTGTAGACACAGCAACAAAAAGACTCATCCACAGCAATCCACACACTCACTGAGACTTAGGGCCGCACCACCACGTTGGACTAAGGGTAGATCCTGAATGCTAGACAGAAGGGCTGACGCGAAGGATGGCTAGATGGACGTCACCCCACGACAGTAATCCACACTGCTCGTCTCCGTTCGTGACGTACTGGCACACACCGTTCATACAGAGGTACTCACAAAGCAGTAACTATGCATACTCACTGATTCGTTGTCACACGGCGGTTTCCTTCTTCCTCCTGATGTTCAATACACACAAGGCAGTCAAAACACTCTGCTTTGTTCCCTCCAACGTGTCCCACAATGACGCCGTTGATGAATACGGAGACTACAGAGCGAGCAGTAAATGTAAACACAAGGCCTCACCAAGAACTTCTTCAATACTCAACTCAATCCTCTATTAATCCAATCTTCCGTGTGTGCTGCCAAATCCACAATATCTCCACTACGTCTCTCTCTCTCAGCCCACTCGTCACTCCGTCTCACCTCAAGCCTCGACCGGAATAACAACCACTCACTGTGAATCAAACTCCACGCTTCATTGAAGGTTACGTCACTTTCGGCCATAGGCCTCGTCCTCCAAACGCTCGTCTTCTATTACAGCTTCGGTTTCCTCTCCATTTTCACGTCCGCCCCTCTCCTGTAGCAAGCCCAGCGTGAACTAACGGTGCCAACTCCCGCCTCCATTGTTCTCCAACGGCCTTATTTATGTTCCTCCTTCACACTGAATTGTCCAATCGTCGATCGCCACGTTCGTTTCCACACCTGCACACAATAAAGCCCCAAATTTGGTTGAATGCTAAGCAAATCAGGATTTTTTTCTCTCGTTTGGACCAAAAGAACCAAGTGAACTGAACTACAAATGTGAACATGGAGTGTCACAGTAGAATTTAATTTCATATACAGTCATACAGTCATTTCATATATGTACATAGTGAAACGAAGTGCTACACAAGAAAACGCAGTACTCAGTGCTGGATAAGACCACACAAAAAACACACTTAACTATACATAATTATCTAAAATAGACCAAAAGTGCAAACTAAACAATACACTAAGCCAATCTAAACATTAGACACAGATTACACAAGACAACAAACGTGCACACTTTTCACAATTGTTTAATTACACAGATTTTCTCTGAAAGAATGTCAATGGACTTTCCATAATTACATGCATTTGGTTGTTATCTGTGAACATCTTTTGTTGGTTAATGCAGAAATAAAGAATTAAAGAGAGCAAGAAGGTCAGCGTAAGAGGGAGAGATGACCGTTTAGTACTCTTCTAAAGTACTGGTTGTAATTACAGTAAGGTCTTGCATTGCAACAGAAGGGTGAGAGGAAAGAGTAGAGCTTGTTTCATCTCTCTATCTGCTGGCATTCTCCTGACAGAGTTTAAAACCACTCATCTCCATTAAGTTCATATCTAGACAAGGATGGGCATAACAAAATCAAACTTGAGAGAGAGCAAAAGAAAGTGACTGTTACAAAGAAACTTAAGAACATCAAAAGTTATGATGTAATGATAGAGCTGAATGATGTGTCTTTCTTATCCTGGCACCCATTACAAGATGGTGCATGATTTAGCTAGAGGACTTTCAAAGTACAGATCACTCCGACCTGGTTGCACAAAACAAAGCTATTTATTCTTTATAGCATTACTTTAAAATGTGACCCTGGACCAAAGCTAGTCATAAGTAGCATTGGTATTTGTAGCAATAGCCAACAATACATTGTATGGTTCAAAATTATCATTTTTTTATGCTAAAAATCATTAGGTATTAAAGGATTAGTCCAGATAATTTACTTACCACCAAGTCATCCAAAATGTTGATGTCTTTCTTTGTTTAGTCGAGAAGAAATTATGTTTTCCAGGATTTTTCTCATTTTAATGGACTTTAATGGACCCCAAAACGTAACAGTTTTAATGCAGTTTAAAATTGCAGTTTCAGTGGAGTTTCAGAGGACTCTAACAATCCCAAACGAGGCATTAGGGCCTTATCTAGTGAAACGATTGTCATTTTTGACAAGAAAAAAATGCACTTTTAAACCACGACTTCTCATCTATCTCCGGTCCTGTAAAGCGCCAGTGCGACCTCACGTAATTGCGTAATGCCGTGGAAAGGTGATCACATGTGAAGGGGTGTGATGTTGCCAACCTACTTATTTTGTCTTTTCAAAATGTTTGCAATTTCATCTAGCACATTTAATGAAAGAAAAAATTAATGAGTAAAAAGTACTGTTTAAATATATTTTTTTGTTATCACCCCAACACTTAATTTTTAAAAGGAAAAACTTTCTTTACCTTTCTTTTCTGTTTCCTACACATATCCTTGTATTAAATATGTAGGTATTCTGTATGCACTTCTAATTCTGTTCAAGAATTGTCTAAACAGATTTTGTTATTTACAGAAACTCTCTCTGATTAAGCTGCCCAAGCCTTGCTAATATATCCGTAGACCTTATGTGATCATTTAATTGCCTAATAACTGCTAATTTGATGCTAATTGGGAACAAATAAGCTGTGCTTAAATCTGAACTAAAATTGCTCATTAATTGCTGATGTGATTCAAGTTGTCACAACTGTCAAGCTCGATAACACCAGGTCGACTTAACACCCGCGCTCTCGTTTTAGGTCCAGTTTGTTAACCATTCCTACCATGTGTTAACCATGTTATCACCGCATGTCTCTGTCCGCACTGTCTACATGGTGTCACGGCTCGGGTCTGGATGTCTGTTTATAGCTGCATGCTGCCAGGGAAAATAAATCTGAAGATCAGTTTGCAAGATGAAATTCTTCCAGTTTATTTCTGCTCCAGCTGATAAGAGGAAGCGTAAACAGAGTGATGCAATGCTTTCTGCTTCTTTTAGTCAGGATCAAAATTACTTTTATGTGCCAGTGTAATACTAAATTAATGTCAGAACTGTCTGTAATTGTTATGTTGTAAGAAGCGACAGTATCGCTGCTTGATAGTAGATATGCAAATACAATTGGGCTTAACTCAAGGGGAATCTCAGTCGTAACCATAGACTGTATAAAATAAGAACGCAGTGTCCGTGACGTCACTTGTAGGTTTCTGAAGAGCATTTTTGAAGCCCAAAGTTGGCAGAGCTTGCCATCATCATCTTAGCCGAGGGTAACTTCCGAGACTCACCTTCACTGATGAAGCCAATACGGAAGTGATTTAAACTGCAATTTATTGACTGGCCGCTAGAGGCTGGCTCCAAAATGGAGTCAATTCCCATACATGTTAAAATGCCCAACTTCACAGTAGAAATAAATGTGTTTACATCCAGGTACAAAGAGTGTTTTTGGTCTATATAGCTAATTTTGCCCTTCATGACAACTGTGAGGGGGTGATTTTTTTGTAACTCATCCGTTTAAATTATATTAATCCTTAAAGTTCTGCATAAATAAGGGCGTGGCCACATGAGTGAATAAGGGCTTGGCCACAGATGAACTGCCACTGCCGTCACTACCGTCAAGCTAGGCGGGCGTGGTTTCAGCAACCAGCCACCTCAGATTCACCCACATCCCGCCTCTTTACCAATTTTTGGTTATCTATGAGTGATGCCCAGTGACTCGTTGCCAAGATGGCGACAGCAGGCCCTGCCAACTATTTGCTTCAAATAAGCTCTTCATAAACCTATGGGTGACGTCACGGACACTACGTCTGTAGTGGGGATAGAGAAGGGGCATAGAGACAGAGCGCAGTTATGCTAATTTAAAAACCACGCCCACCAGGGGGAAACAATCCAACCTTCTCCATTGACTTTGTATTGCAAGAGGCCGCCTCCTTGTCATTTCTGGCTTATAACAAAAAACAGAATAATGCCTAAAAGCTGCTGTGTGACAATATGTACAGCTAACAAACAAAAAAAAAAAACAGAAATAAGTTTTTATAAGCTGACGAGCCGTAAAACCCAGACTTTAAGGAGAAAAAAGTGGATCGCCGACTCCCTCCAGTGGGCGCAGTTCTACTAATAGTAGTACTGTGAAAAGTTGCCTGTTTCCACTTTTGTGTCTTTAATTGTCGTTTTTTGGGGTCTACAGCTTATAAAAACGTATTAATTTTTTTTTTTTTGGCTTGTTAGCTGAACACCCTGTCACACAGCAGCTTTTAGGCATTATTGTGTGTTTTGTTATAAGCCAGAAATGACAAGGAGGCAACCTCTCGCAATACAAAGTCAATGGAGTCGGATAGATTGTTTTCTCACCGGTGGGCGTGGTTTTCAGGTTATGACACAGTGCGCTCTGTCTCTATGAAGGTGGAACGTGGGTGGAGCTTAGGTGCCTGCTTGCTGAAGCCACGCCCACCTAGCTCAACAGAAGTGACAGCAACTGAAATTCACCTGTCATTCAAGTGGCCATGCCCTTAATTATGCAAAACTTTATGACTTAAAGGTATTGCAGAGGATTTTCTTTTTCCGGCTGGATCATCAAGACTATTGGTCCTCCTTGTTGCCAATCAGGAGTGTTGCGCAATTGCATTGTTTAAAAAAGTGGAGAAGGCGGTTCTTTTCTAAAATTCGAAAAAATCCTCCGCTACACCTTTAATATAATTGAAACGGATGAGTTACAGAAAAATTCACACCACTCACAGTTGTCACAAGGGGCAAAATTAGCTATATACACCAAAAAATATATTTGTATCAGGCTGTAAACATATTAATTTCTGCTTTAAAGTTGGGCATGTTAACTCTTTCCCCACCATTGACGAGTTAACTTGTCAATTATGAGAAACCCCCTGATTCCCTAGCCTGGCTCCGCCCTCCTACGTTCTTCCGCTTAATTTTCATTTCGCTTCAGAACAACGTCTGGGACTGCTCTGTAGAGTTTCGTTTTCTCCGGCAAAAATCTGCAGGTCCAATCAGCGAACAGCGGGGAGTGGCTAAGAACGCAGACGTTGAGGTCGTTCGCCAAACTGAGTGACATACGTCACGACCAAACGTTAGCGATTGGTTATGGCAGATTCAGAGTAACTCTGGGCAGATCCAATAGTTTTATACTTCAACAGAGGACCCTCCTTAACGGATGTAACGCTTGGCAATGGAGCGTGGCCAGACTCTCTGTACAAATGAAATGAATGTACGAGAGTCTGGTTGCACCAGGCTACTGATTCCCTGCACAGTGATTCCCTGCACTGTAAAAAAATTGCTGTAATTATGCAGCTGGTTGCCAGTAACTTATTGTAGAAGATAAAGACTGAAAATGTTTCATGTCTATTTAACTCTTTCCCCGCCATTGACGAGATATCTCGTCAATCAAGAGAAAACGCTTCCCCGCCAATGACGAGTATTTCCATCTTTCCGCAATACCGCTATTAGGTGGCGCCCTTCCGCAACTTTTTAAACCCGGAAGTATTGCCCTATGGCAAGCTGCTGCATGTCCGTGTCTGTTTTAAAGATCGCTCTGAATGGGATCTCTATGAAAAGTCCGTCACAAAAATTGAATTATCTCTGCTTTTTGCTCAAAATGTGGTGTTTTTGCAGAAAGCTACCCATATTCAAAAGCTCATTACAAAAGAACTGCTCAAGGTAGGATGAAACCTTTGTTTGAAAGCAGAGGGTCTGTTCTTTCATTTGGTATATTGTATGTTTATATATTTGAAGAAGAACATTTTCTGGAAGGCATTAAACTTTTGTGAAAATCATGAAAAACGCTGGCGCTGGCTGGCAACTTTTTTAAAAAACGCTGGCGGTGAAAGAGTTAACTTTGAACAAACTGTTGCCAGTAAATAACATCAATAAAATCTACAGTAAGTTACTGGCAGCTAGTTGCCAGTAATACCCAGTAATACTGTAATTTCTACACACTGTAAAAAAACTTTGCTGCCTTTAAATTTTTTTGTTAAAACAACTCAGATTTACAAGTCATGTCAACAGAAATTAGTTGTCACAACTTATAAAATATAGTTGAGAAAAGTCAACTTAAATTTATAAGTTATAACAACTCAACTGTAATTATAACAACTCATCTCTAGTCAAGATAAATAATAGTAAGTTGAAATGACTTGTAAATCCGAGTTGATTCAACAAAAATTTTAAGGCAGCAAAGTATTTTTTACAGTGCAGAATTTTTTTACAGTGTGCCAATGAGGTAATGCATCCTGGAAGTAACGCCTCACATGAAAGAGTAAGAACTCTGTGTATGTTTTGAGCATCGCGCTGACTCTAATCTCAATCAAAAGTCCTTCAAAAAAATTTAATTATCTCAGCTTTTTGCTTAAAAGTTGGTGTTTTTGAAGAAACCTACCCATATTTGAGAGGTGATTACAAGAGAACTAATAAAGGTAGGATACAATTTTTTTTAAAGCAGAGGGTCTGTTCTTTTATATGATATATTGTATGTTTATATATTTAAAGAAGAACATTTTCTGGAAGGCATTCAACTTTTATGAAAATCATGGCTGGCAACTTTTGCTGGCTGGCAACTTTTTAAAAAACGCTGGTGGGGAAAGAGTTAACATGGAGTGTTTATGGGTTTGACTGCCTTTTGAAGCCTGTCTCTAGTGGCCAGTCGATAAATTGCAGTTTACCTTCCGTATTGGCTTCACGAGAGAAAACGAAAGGTTGCCCCTTGGTTGTAACCTGCTGGCCTTGATTCTCAAACCAACTTCCTTTGGCTTACAAGCCCGACTCTCTAACCACTAGGCTACCCTGTTACCAAGAGTCTCAAAAATTCTCAAACTCAACTAAAAAAATCCCTATAAACATCTTTCAAACATTCAATGTCTCTAAGCTCACAAAAAGCTCACCATTCTTAAGTCAGAGACTGCGAGTTGAATAAGACTGGAATGTGGATTGGAAGATCACTATCACGCTATTGACATTGACAGAGAAGCAGTTGTAAAAGATCAGTAAGCGCCTTCAAAGGACGGTTAGTAATGTTACAGTAAAGACGAGCTGATGTCGCTGAAGATGAAAAGATTTAGAAAGTGATAGGAACACATTTAAAGTGTGTATAAAGTATGAACCCTGCTGGCTCTTTGAAATGTGTATCTGGAATCGTATTGTTTAATGTCTCTTTAAAGTGTTGAAATGTAATGGAAAAATGACTCCAGCGCCTCTTTTCTATTCATCTCAGTTTAATCAGCCTTATTGCTTTGTGATGTCTATGCTTGAGGGCTGTTAGCATGAAGGCCATACAGATACAACTGTGTTATCATAAAACAGGTTTTATTTGATTATATCATCTCCTCTATGCTTTAAACTAAATGAGACACACTCTGATTCTTCCAGATCAAACAACATCAAACATTTGTTCTCTTGCGTGTTTGTCATCGGCATCAAACGTGAATCACTATATCTGGATGTAGTTAATGTGAATGAGTATATAAGATTGTTAGTATGACGTAGCTAGTTTTTTTTTTTCAGTTAATCTGCTACTAGTATTCTCAAAGACATCCCTGAAAGCAGTGAATGATGACACTAAATCTTTTTAATAAATGTGACAAATTTGTGTATTGGATTAATATGTACTCATTACCATTAATTAGACAAGAGAAAATAGTGTTGTGTTTTGAAACGGCAACAAAGACGCATGACATATTACTAAAAGCACTCATAAATACTCGCCGCCTCCTTAATTTAATTAAAAACAAGATTGGTCTGTGACAATAATCAGCGGCGATCAATCTGAATGTTTGTTTTTTTCTTCAAGGCAAAACTTGTGACACCACGAGTCTGGTTTGTCACTTCAACACAATTAACACCGGAGTTCTTGTGCAGCAAACAGGAACCCTGTTTTTCAGGAAAGTATAATTAAAATCTGGAAAATAAATGGATATTTCTGTGTCTCAGTGATCTGTAAAAACGGGAACAAATAAGCAGTGTGAAGTTAATTAAAATCAATGGTGTGAGATTTTATGTTGGAGCAAAAAGGAAAAAAAAGTCTCCTGGCCTTGCTAGCGTCTGTGATTAAATCAGAGATGTTGAGAATCGTGTGTAAATCTACAGCCCAAAGGTATAGAAATTCCCATTTATTCACTTTCACACTTTAGACTGTGATACTGTTAGATATATGTGATTGAAGTGGAAGGGCATTTGCGTGAGCGTCGAGGGTTGGAGATGCCAAACCACAGCAAATTCTTCTTAATTACTCGTCCTATTAAAGAAATCACTTAATGTCACGGATCTTAACACATCGTCCAGTTTGAAAGCTTCTGAACGCTGGAGAGGTTGTAATTACAGGAGCGGGTAAGAGCTGACTGGCGTTACAAGAGAAAATGAAATATTAACAGGGAGCGCAGACGCTTTGCTCGTAGAGCAGCTGTCTGCTTAGAAATATGCTTGCTGACACACATAACACCAGAGAAAAGTGTGACTCTTACTTTTAGTTTAAATACTGTAGATTTCAGACAGGAGTGTGGAGGATGATTATCCTTATTATGCAGTGGTATCCTTATGCGGCCCCCCAAAAGAAAATTCATGACCTTAAACAATATCAAAGTTAGAATTTGAATGAAACAAAACATATAAAATTATACAATAGGGGTGACGAAAACTTGTACGACGAAATATGTATCGCAAAATTAATTATGTCACAAGATTTCACGTGGAGGTGAAATGCTGGCTTTTTTCTGAAACTAACAAAAGGCTGCATCCTTTGGAGGTCGCATTTGTAGACCTCATACGTCATAAAGACTGTATTATTAGATAATATTAACAATTATAAAGTTCACTATTATATTTAGTTAATCATAAATTGTTGTAATATGCTTATGACTTGCGAATGTAATTCTCAGTTAACTTAAATAAACCAGGCTTGATGACGTATGCAGGCTGCTTATGCGACCTCCGGAGGATGCAACGGCCACTGTCCTAATATCAGCATAATGTTAAGTTTCTAGCTAAATCTTTTACAATGCAATGTGCATGCATTATATTCTGTCTTTTACTGCGTGTGCTTTTTGGGGGGGGTTTCCAATAATTTTCATTTGAGACGTGTTGTGTTTGTGTGTTGATTAGTGTCAGATGTGTCTTAGTGGATTAAACCCTCATTCAGAGTTAACATGATTTTATCTCTGCATGTTCTTGCTCAAAAATAAGGTGGTAAATGGATTTAAATGTGGTTTAGCTAAAAGTAAGCATCTAAAGTAAAAGTAACAGAAGTGGGTCTTTTAGCACCCCCCTGCAGGCATATGTTATTAGGGCTGTGCTGATTAATCGTGCAAATGCGCGTTTTCTCAATGAATGAATTTGAATGAGTTACGGTGAAATGCCGCCGCATCCAAAAGCCAGAGGGCGCTCTCGTGAAAAAACGCCATTTGTGCCACAGAAGAAGTAGCATACCAAACACTGGCTGTTTCTCAATATGCGTTCTTCAGCGATCTTGCGTTCTGTGTCCTTGCTCTACGTCATCATTAACAGTCGAAGTTCCTTCCAATTCTCAAGAACGCTAGGAGAGAGGACGCATGAAAATACCCGGATGTGTTCTCTTGATATCGAGGATGCATCGAGTGCAGACTTGCGCGCTGAAATCGCTTCACGCCCCATAAGTCATTGCGGCAAAACAATGGCGGAGGTCAGGTGACCAACAGGAAGATCGCCCACATCTCAATTCTCATAAGTGCGTTCTGTGTTCTCGCGACCTTTTGAGTTCATTCTTCCGAGGTCGCCTGGCAAGTTCAATCTCCACGATGACGCAAGTCTGTTCTTTGCGTTCTTGGAATTGAGAAACACCCACTATTTCCAGGAAATGTCTAAAGGGATATTTATATTGCTGTTCTTCAGATTGTTTCAGGTATTTTCATGATAATAAAAATATTTTGAATGATTGTGTTTGGCGAGAGTTGCTTTTTTAAATGCACGTTATAAACGACTCAACCTCATAGTGATTTTATATTGATAAGGACTTCCTACTGATCACAGAGCCATAGTACACGCACAAGCTGTGCATGAAACACAGAATCGGAGCCTTGCAATTCAGTATCGATTTCAAGCAGGTCTTTTTAATAGGGAACGCGATGTATCGGCACAGCCCTATTTGTTATAATACATAATGCTGTTTTTTATTACAAAGGCTACTGTAATGTGTTTACTTGTTTTTAGACTTCATTTGAACCAATTATTATTGCATCGTCATTACTATGTAATTTTAAAGGTTATTGCTCACTCGAGTCTATTTTTATTACCAAAAAAATTACGCTTCTTCATTATCAATTAGCAAAATAATTGTTAGGGACAGTCCTAGATTAGTTAAAACATTTCAAAATAATGTGATTTCAGTTTACCATTCATTTATTTGATCATTGAGCATTTCTTAAAAAAATTCAAAAATCTCATCTTGTCTCGTTCTCGTGAACCCATTCTCATGTCTCGTCTTGTGGATTAAGTGTGTCGTCACACCTCTATAATACAATAAGTGCTGTTGGTTAGTAGCTTTTTTTCTGAGGTTTGATTATAAATTCATTTATTGAGTTATGTGTCATGTTGTACTAAATGATGACTCTTCATTAGTTTATGATTAGTACATGCCTTAACACATCATTAGTTCATATTTAAGTAAGAATTAATTTAGGTATTCGTTCATAATGATGCATGCACCTTTATTATATAAATTAGGTTTTTTTCTACTAGGAGATTTTTCAACCCCTAGGGATTCAGCTGACATTGGATTAACTTAGAACTCTCCCTACATCATGGGTCTTCAACCGGGGGTCCGCGGCCCCCAGGGGGTCCGTGACGGAACTGCAGGGGGTCCGCCAAATGATGTTTGACCACAAGCTTTTTTGCTAAAAACGTAAAATATATGTACAAAAAAAATGTTACATGTCCCCTTTAAGTTGTGCACGTGCGTGGCCGCGAAGGCGCGTGTTCAGTTTAGCATGCGGACCAAAATAAAATATCTGAAGATTATAAATGTACAGTCAGGAAGCAGCAGTAGCGACAGAAAAGGCATCATAAAACAGGTAAATCTTATTGGCATGTGTGTCTTTCTTTCAGAAAGTTATTTTAGAATCAGTGCGACATTGTCTCATCTAAGTTATATTTCTGAACTTGGAAGGCTGTTTCACGCAGTTCAGATTTAAAGCGCTAACTCAACAGACAAATGACACCACTCCGCGTCTGCATTATAAACTTTGACAAAACTATCGCTCGCATTTAAAAATGTATGAAACGTGCACCGTGATGGTGCTTTGTGCAAGATTCATAGTCAGGTTAAAATCCGCCTCTCAAAAAGTTGCCCCAAAGAGATGCGCGCGGACTTAATGCATATGAAGCTATGCAGAAAATAAACCTGCGTTACTCAAACTCGTGACAATTATGATCCACGAGCAACGCAACAAACCTCTGAATTATAAAGTAGCACAACCTCTATCCCCACCAGAATAGAGAGTCTTTGTGCCATTCACCATGATCAGTCATCTTTATAAACTGAAAGCCCAGATTCAGGTAAATTCACAGTAAAATGAAAATCTATTACACTGCAAATACCTTAAAATAATATTATATTGTTATTGTTATTATTATATTCATATTCATATTATTATTAATATTATATTTATATAAACACTAAATCTACTTTACTAAATTATGCATGTACAACAACAGCATAATAGTGCCAATGTATTGTCTTAATATAGTATGGATGTGTGACAATATGGTTTGTTTCTGTTTATAAAACAGTTCCAGTCCTTGATTCTGATTGGTCAATAGTTGTACTTTACTCCACTTTGCGTTGTGCCTAATACGAAAAGGCAGCCCCTCGTACCTCACTGCTTACTTAAATATCAGTTTTACACATTTAGTATCAGGGGGTCCCTGCTCCATGCCTCTCTCATCTAAGGGGTCCCCGACCCAAAAAACGTTGAAGACCCCTGCCCTACATTATTACTCCGCTAACTAATACGGTTTAATTTCAGCTGCTGTACTAGTTGTCCCCTGATTTTTTAGTTTTCCCTGCTTTTATTAATGTAAAGCTGCTTTAAAACAATGAAACAATTGTGAAAAGCGCTATATAAATAAAATTTAATTTAATTGATTTATGAAGTGTTACCAAATTTTCGAGACATTTTGCAGTCCCACCAGTATTACAATATCGTCATCAATGTTCTCTTATCTTCATTCATCCACCTTTTATTTTGTCATATGCATGTGCTCTGATTAGTTTTTTTGTTCTTTAGTATTATTGTCCTTTCATCCGTCACTTCTTTTCAATCATAATCTAACTTCATTGTTTTTTAACTGATTACATAAACTGTTGTTCTCATTCAGCTGAAATAAATAGGTACATAACGATAAGCAATATTTTTTGTTAATTGTGAAAGGTTTAACATTTTTACAAATTTGTAGAGGTGAAAAAATATTGTGTTTTACAGCAAAACACTTAAAATGCTGAAGTTAGTTTTATAGGAAATTTGTAAACTTCACTTGCTTGGTTCAGAATACAGCACAGTTATGCACCTTAAATGGTACGCTCTCAGAAAAAGTGTCCAAAATAGCTGTCACTGGGCTTGCACCCTTTTAACTCTTTCCCCACCATTGACAAGTTATCTCGTCAATTAAGAAAAAACATTTGCATGAAAAAACGTGTTCCTGATATGGCTTTATGGTTATCTGTAATACCGCCATTATCTAGACTAGACTTACACAATTTATAAAAAAAACTGAAGCAAAAAATTAATTATTAATTTTACAATGCGTGTATGATTTCATAATGGTTCTGAAACTGATCTCTTACAAAATTCCTTTACAAAAATGCAATTATTTCAGTTTTTTGCAACAAAAAAAATATTTTTGAAGAAAAATACCCATATTTAAGAGTTTATAAGCAGAAAAAAATATATAATTAGGATGAAACAGTTTTCCCGTTTTGTTTGTTTGTTTATTGTTTGTTTGAAAGCAGAGGGTCTGTTCTTTTATTTGATATATTTGTATGTTTATATTTTTTTAGAAGAAACTTTTCCTGGAAGGCATTTTGTGAAACCTTTGTGAAAATCACAAAAAATGCTGGCGGGCAACTTTTCAATAAAAGGCTGGCAGGGAATGAGTTTAAAAGTACAGCTTTGCACCTAAAGAGTTACTATTAGTATCTCAGAGGTACATATTTTTACAGTACCAATTGTATATATAAGGTACATATTAGGAACTCTTTAAAGGGTACACACAGTAACAGCTGGGGTACAAATTTACAAAAAAATATAACATAGACAGAAATTACGTTCTAAAAACATCCACCTGTTCATCTTAAGAAATGTACATGTGTTTTTATTCATTTGTTAGCTGAGTTGTTACAGCTCTTGTGGGAATTAGAATGGCACAAACATCATCTAGCTTTTAGCTTTTTCCTCACCGCTGTCGCTACTTTTTGGCACCAACATCCAAATACTTCATTATGCATCATCAGACACTCTCTTAATGGAAGATTGGATGGCTGCGCCGATGTTCTGCATAAATTAACACCGCCTTTTCACTATTAAAGGCCTGGAAGCCTGCCGGCCCCTAAATGTGATATCTGAACCACCGTCAGGATTTACAGTATATGAACATAAGCCAGCATTTGGGTTGAAATGCAACCTTTTTTAAATTATGCGTATAATTCCAATATGGCAAATGTCACAGCATGTTTGATTAAAAGCAAACATTACCATATAGTTAAGATGCAGACTAAATGGCCATTTTTTCCTCTAATACACTTGAGGTCAGCTTTCACTTTTGGGAAATATGCATTCCAAATATGCCATTATGTGGTCACATAAATTAAAGGTGAAGTATAATTGCTGTTATCATATTTCATGGTAATTTATTGTCTCCTACACCAATTCATAGTGCAGGGACAGCTATAGGCAAGCCATTTGTAAGTTTTAGGTGCTTTTTAATGATTGTTCAGCTTTAAAGTGCTTTTAAAACATCAGCTTTTTTTCATCAACCAGTCAAACTTGTGATTCAACAAATGGCAGGACTTACTGGTGGTAAAAAACGGCGTGGTGGCGCTAGTGTTGCAGGAGTTAAACATTTTACCTTAAAGGGACACTCCACTTTTTTGAAAATATGCTCATTTTCCAGCTCCCCTAGAGTTAAACATTTGATTCTTACCGTTTTGGAATCCATTCAGCTGATCTTTGGGTCTGGCGGTACCACTTTTAGCATAGCTTAGCATAATCCATTGAATCTGATTAGACCATTAGCATCGCGCTAAACAATAACCAAAGAGTTTCAATATTTTTCCTATTTAAAACTTGACTTTTCTGTAGTTACATCGTATAATCAAGGACTTTGCTGATGTAACATGGCTGCAGCAGGTGTAGTGATATTACGCACTACCCGAAAATAGTCCCCTGCCATTGAAAGTAACCAAGGGGACTATTTTCGGGTAGTGCCTAATATCACTATGCCTGCTTCAGCCATGTTACATCAGCAAAGTCACTGATTATTACGCCTGAGAGTATAGTCCTAACGATATCTGCCTAGAAAAGCGCAACTTTTAATTTTTTGTTGGTCTTAGTACACAATGTAACTACAGAAGAGTCAAGTTTTAAATAGTAAAATTTCAAAACTCTTTGGTTATTTTTAGCATGATGCTAATGGTCTATGCTAAAAGTGCTATCGCCAGACCTGGAGATCACCTGAATGGATTCCAAAACGATAAAAATCAGATGTTTAACTCTAGGGGAGCTGGAAAATGAGTATATATTTTTTTTAAATGGAATGTCCCTTTAAGTAAGCCCATACATATCCTGCAGTACCACTTTGGAGTCCCTGTTGAAGATACGTTTACATATTCTAAATGGAGAAAGAAAATAAGCTACTATATGCAAAGAAATTAATGCATTAACCTAGTAGGTGAAGGTCATTTGTGTTTCAATGGTTGACAAAAGTGATCATGGAAGCAAGTTCTCCGCATTTGTTTTCAGTTACACTAAAGTCTGTGTCTTCCTCCTGTTTGTTCCTTTGGCTGCTTTCCTTCCTTGATTATTTTTTCCTAACCGCCCCGCATAATGAATCACCTGCATCACAACTCTGTTTGGTTTTGTTTTAGGGGAATTACTCAGGCAGAATCAATGCAGCATCCTCAAGCTCTTACTTACTGTCACATCGGCCCTGTAAACAGGATATTGTGAACCTGGATGTTGTGCACACTGCGAGAAATTTGATTCGTTTAATGCACTCTGAATCAGAATAGTAAAATCCACTGCGTATAACAGGATCATATATCTTACCTGGATTTTCCCTGACAAAGTTATACATTCGTTTCTGCAGTAAAAGAGGAGTTCGGCTCAGGCCACTGGCAGTTCTAGATGGCAATGACGAGTTCTGTGTAATCTTGGCCTTCTCATTTGATAGATGAGGAAACTGCCAATAAAATCTTAATAAAAGGGAGCTGGCTTTGTTGTAGCTTGTACTGTACATCTTTTTCTTCATGGTGGGATAAAAAAGTATGATGTTATGAAAGATAGGAGCTAATAGGCTGTTTACATGACAATGAACTTTGGTTGAAAAGCTCAGCTCCACAATGTCAGTTCTCACACGGCCATCCAATCACAGTGAAGGAGGGGAGAGACAAATATCATAACAACTAACCAGCACATGGTACAATGACTGATAAACAAAGCAGAAGTATCACTGCAACCAAAGTGCTCAGCTGAAGAAAGCTGCCAGTCTGCAAAAAAAGCTGGCAGTCGGCGTCCACCGGGAGTTTCAGACACGTTTAAAAGCTTTGGTGTGCACACCCCCTTAATTTTGTCTAGACATGTACGAGTATAACAAAAACAACAATGGTGACCTATAGGACTGTATTTGTGCTGCTCAAGATAACGCTTTTCCAACAAAGTATCTCACTTAAATTGAGAAAATGTAAGCTGAAAAAAATATTTTTTTCTTGGTTACCATTGAAGTCAATCCAACTTTCACTTTTTACAGTGTAGTAAAAAACAAAACTAATCAATGTTTTCGCCATCTTGATTGTTTGTATTTATCTCTATGTGTACAGACTTGTAGTGCTTCTTCACCAGGTAACATCACCATCTACTGGCCTGGCATACGTATTACAGCAGATTTAGTCATCTTCGCAGATCCATGTGAATGTGGATCTTTTTGACAGCATTGTCATGCGTATGTAAAATTGTTCATAAAAGTGAAGGAAAAACTTTTCCGGTTTTCACTATTTTCCACTTTTACATGTTGTTGTGTAAACAAAGGGCCCTATTTCTAGGCGCATTGTCTAAAGCGCACAGCGCACGGTCTAAATGGGCGTGTTCGATTCCACTTTTGCTAATTTAACGACAGGAAAAATGGTTTATGCGCCAAGCGCACGGCCTGAAACGGTTGTTCCTATTTCCCTAATGAGAAATGGGTGTGTTTTGGGCGTAACGTGCAATAAACCAATGAGAGTCTCAGCTCTCATCCCCTTTAAAAGCCAGTTGCGCTGGCGCCATGCCTAGTCCCTATATTAGAAAGCAGAATTTGTAAACTGAAAAACTAAGCGGAGAAAGAAGACCACCAGTAATAATGTTAAAAAATTGTGTTGTTTTCATTTTTATTGAAATTGTCATTTTTTTATTAAAACCTTTAAAAGCCGTTTTCTTTCAGTCATAGAAGTAAAATAGCAGGCTTTTAATTGCTGTAAATGTATTGATATCCTACATAATCATTGTAATCTCATAAAATAATTTGCAAATATGCCAGAAAAGGTTTGTACACTAAAATACTTTATTTGTAACAAACAAGAAATAAAAAATTTACAAACGTGCGGAGAGCTGTTTCAGCACTCGGACAGCGCCATGTTGTTTTTTTTGCTTTTTTTTTCAAAAGCATTACTTAAAAATGTTTCTCATCTCATCATATCCACAGGTACAGAGTCATCATATACAATAAATCAGTGTGGGTGCATTTAAAAAACATTTAAAAACAGATGCATTTGTTTAAAGCAAAGCATTTACAGTATTTACTTACCAGGCTACAGGTGAAGCAGCTCTTTGCGCCTTCTAACGTCTCATAATCGGTCCTCATTTATGTCCAAGAGACTCAATAATAATCTTTTACATTTTAATCCCTAAATCTTCCATATTTAAAAGCATTTTTGTGCTGCTGCGCATCCATGTATGTGATAAGCAAACCCGCGTTGTCTTCCCGTTTATAGGCTCATATTACTAACACGCTCTTTTAATAACAAAAAAACATATTGCGCCATTGACTTTAGACCAGATTTTAGTTGGTCAATGGCGTAGTCTATTTTAGTTGCCTTAAATGCCTAAAGCCCATTGTCTTTAAGATTTTTAAGTTTTGTAAAATCATCTTAAAATTTAAACTTGATTTCTTTAGAATGTGTCGTCCTGATTTGAACTAATATGTTATTTCTCTATAGGCAGAGATCACAACAAATTTTGGCTTCTGAAAAACCTTAAAGGGATAGTTCACCCTAAAAATACAATTCTGCTTTATTTACTCTCACCCATATCATGATCTAGACCAGAATTTCTTTTTTTCTGATGAACACAAAAGAAGACATTTTGATAATGATGAAAGGCACTCAAGATATAACAAATCCTATGGAATTCAATGGGAACTGTCAACTGTGCTTATCATAGTTTATCATATCTTCATCATCATTTATCACAATACTTCCATAGTATTTGATAATCCTACTATGGAAGTCAATGGTTTCAACCAGCTGTGTGCCCATCATTATTTATCAAAATTTCTTCTTTTGTGTTCATCAGAAAAAGAAATTAATACAGTTTTAAACAACATGTGGGTGAGTAAATCAAGACAGAATGTTCATTTTGGGGTGAACTATCCCTTTAAGAAGCACGTTCCCTCCCAATGTATGCAATGTTTAAAATGTTCTCATCGGTTCCACTTTGCTTGATTCTGAAAGGTTCACTTCAACAAAAGCTCACATTTATAAACTATCCCTGAGAATGTTTCACCAAGCTTTTGACTTTATTTTTGTCTTTTAGTTGCTCTTCTCATTTTGTGAGTGCCGTGAATGCTATTAAATGCCCATTATCACGCATAGTCTCCTCTGTAATTGGCACTTATTATCATTGGTTGTATGCAAATGTGCTAGACCTCATCGCACAGTCAGTTACTTTAAAGACTTTGCTTCCATGTATAGAGAAGAGTCTGTGTGCCTTTAGCTCCGCCCTTCCCCAACCTGCCTCTCTTTTCTGCTCTGCTATGTTCAGATGTAATACTAATGTACAATAAACTGTATTCTGCCAACCTAAATAGTATATAAAACATGATGCATTTGTGACAAAATTGTAAGTTGTATTAGATAGAATGCACAAATGTGCTGCACATTTTAACAAGATGGTTAACCAAGCATTTCATGCATGCATAATATTTACATATTGTGCATATTAGACATACTTTTTGCAGAAATAGCGTGAGTGCTGTGGAAGTGTATTTAAATCTGCAACGTCCATTAAGTACATTTCTGTTGCCTCCGAGGTCACATTAAGAGATGAACAAAGAGAGACAGAATGAGACAGACACAAGATGCACAACAGGGTCGTTTTTATATTCATTATGTCTGTTATGCTACCATTTCATATCCAAGCTAGTGAATAGATATGCTTTAGCATTATTACAGAAGAGTGCAGTGACTCTTGTTCATAACTATCATGTTTCATGACTGTTGGACCTTTGTGGCCATAAAACTCAAAACCTGCCTGGCTGAATATGAAAGCAGCGTGCCTATGGTATCCAAAAGATAATCATCTGATTATAGCTCCTTGTTTAAGCCAAATTGTTCATCAGCGTCTTAGAATCCAGTCCCAGAATGCATTGTGACTATGTAGGCAAGATGATGCCACATTTATCACTCACTCATGAGGTTTAATATTGATGCTGCTATAGTAGGCAGCTGCCATTGTAGGCTGCTCGGTGGCTCATTAGGTTTTAGGACTGAGCTACAGAATTCTTTATTTCAATGGTTTTAGGTCATATAACTTACACAGTCGAAGATGAATGTTTCATTACCTCGATAATAAGTATATGTATTTGAGTGTTGGCTTTATAGGGTAGAGAAGGGGGTATTGTAGGGTGGGTTAAATGTCTACAGGAATGAAATCACAATTGTACAACTCCACCATTCTGGGGTAGAAATCTGTGTAGAAATATAAAGAACTTGTAGAGAATTAAAAAACAGTATTTTAAAGTAAGGATGTAAAATTATTTAATTTTTTTATAGTGTGATGTTACATCTCTCTCCTGCTTAGTATGTACTTGATATAAATATTATAGATTTTTAACACTATTTGTACCACATAAAGATATACACTGTCAAAAGAAAAAGTTGACAAAACAATGATCCCAAGGTGTCACTGAGGCAGTACCTTTGAAAGGGTCCTAATGCAGTGAGGAAAATAAGTATTTGAACATCCTGCTATTTTTGCAAGTTCCCCCATTTAGAAATCATGGAGGGGTCTGAAATTGTCATTGTATGTGCATGTCCACTGTGAGAGACAATATAGCAGGGTGTTCAAATACTTATATTCCTCACTGTATGTCCTAATACATTTAGGTATAGATATGTATAGATTTGGTACCGAAATGTACCTTTGAGATAATAATCAGCAGTCTTTTGTTTGAATAGGGGTACTAAAATAAAATGTGCAAAGGTTAGTACTTGGTAGTTTTTGACAGGGTTTCACCCCAGTGACAGGTAGGGATTTTTGACCATTATTTCTGACAGTGAAAAACATAAATATTAAAGAGGCACAAAGAGCAAAGACGTTTAAGCAAAATGTGTTACAACACTCCCCCGGCTTTCTTCATGTAGGGACTGTGAATAGTTGTCCATGCACACACATTTATCTCTTATAGGAGAACAGTAGTGTAGTTTTTCCAACCCTATATCACGCAAATACGTGACTATTTCACGTATGGACCAACGTGAAAATGTCACGTTTTGCCGGGTTTAAACGTGAGCATGTCACGTTTTCTATTTGTGTCACTTTCACGTTTTGGTTACTCAACTTTTTTGTCCTATTTTCAAACCATTTTCGCTTCGGTTTAGGGTTAGATTTGGTGCTTGTGTTATATGTCACTTTAAGTATTTGTCACTTTAAGTATTGGTTTATAAAAAAAAGATACAAGACTTATTCCTTCATATTTTCTAAACTTTAACCAATTGTCGCCTGACGTTGGGGTTAGACTTTGTTTAGGTAAGGATGTCATTTTATGTAAATCTAACCCTAAACCGAAGCGACAATGGTAAGAAATTAGGACAAAAAAAGTTGAGTATTCAAAACGTGAAAGTGACACAAACAGAAAACGTGACATGCTCACGTTCAAACCCGGCAAAACGTGACATTTTCACGTTGGTCCATACGTGAAATAGTCACGTATTTGCGTGATATTGGGTTGGTTTTTCTTATAGGTACTTAGAAGTTTGCTTCTTTATTTTGCTAAATGAATATAAATGAACCTCTGCGTTTCTGCAGTTCCTAATTGATCCGACAAATAGAGCTCATTTAATAAACAGACTCTGCAAATAAGACAGAAGACATATAACGATTGTAAAAAGACAAATGGAGAGAGGTTCTTTTAAGAATCATGCTGGAACCTTCAAACGGACCCAGATTCATAGTGAACTGTCTTCACTTTTATAAAGAAAGAAGAAGCAGACGTAGACGATTTTAGACGGTAAAGCTCCATCTGTTCCCAGCAACTGTTATATCAAAACTCTTCCTTCATCTGAATTAGCAAACATTAGAGAGAGCTTCACACGTTCACTCAATTTCCTCAATGTGTCTGTGTTTCCTCTGTTTTTCTAATATAAATGGCAGAAAATAAAATGGTTTATGAACTTAGTACTCCTCACAGAAAGACACAATCAGCCTTAATGGCTTTGGCCTCATCTCCCGGCTGGTACAGATCCAGAGATTGCATTTAAGATACAGGTCCAGGGTTAATGGTTCATGAGAATCTTATTGTCCTGCTGTGCAACAGTTTATGTGACAGCTCATAGGGCTTTTGGGTATTTTTGGTATTGTAGACATAATTACGCAATGCTTTTCTGTGACTCAACTGGTAGAAAAAGTCCCCCTCTGGTAAAAATCAAGTTTTTATAGACTGAAAAAAACTTCTGGAGATCGGTTGCACATGATTAAATTAGGTTTTCTTAAAATGAAATTGACATAAATTAAAATGAATTTCATTTTAAGAAAACTTGATTTAATCATGTTGAACTGGTGTTGCAACATGATCTCACAAAGTTCCGTGGGATAGTCACGGAATTTTTTGCTCATTTTTCCGTGACATTCTCACGGATCTCCGCATATTTCCGTGGCCCTGCCACGGACTTTCTTTTCCGTGGCATTCTCACGGATTGGTTACTCAACTGCTTTTTCCTATTTTCAAACCATTGTCGCTTCGGTTTAGGGTTAGATTTGGTGCTTGCGTTACTTTGTCACTGTAAGTATTGGTTTATACAATTTTTTCTGATGTATTCTTTTATATTTTCTAAACTTTAATCAATTGTCACCTGGCATTGGGGTTAGAGTTGGGTTTAAGAGGAAAAAAAAAAAAAAGAAACTCCCTTACAACCTCACAACATGCACATACACAATGAATACAATATAAAACTATTCTCCTACTACAATACAACTACTCATGGTCATCTCTCTCATCCTATACCCCCACCCTTTTTTTTCTCAACCTAATGAATCTGCTTTAATCTTATTATTGAATTGATTTATCCATTGTTAACCTGTATACAACTTTCATGCAAATATACAGCAGCTTTTATGTTTGAATTTGTATGGGCAGTGAATATGTTCGTTTGTTTGTTTGTTTTACTTGTTTTTGTTTTGTTTTGTTTTTCCTTTGTTATTCAGCACATGTAAATAGAGTCACTTTCTGTTTTTGCATTATATAATAATAAAAAAAAAAAAAAAAAAAAAAAAAGTTGGGTTTGGGTAAGGATGTCATTTTATGTAAATCTAACCCTAAACCGAAGCGACAATGGTAAGAAAATAGGACAAAACAGTTGAGTAACCAATCCGTGAGAATGCCACGGAAAAGAAAGTCAGTGGCAGGCCACGGAAATATGCGGAGATCCGTGAGAATGTCACGGAAAAATGAGCAAAAAATTCCGTGGCATATTCGTGAGATCAGGTTGGGTATACAAAATTAAATATATCTAAATGAGGGAAGGGTCTACAGTTGCATTCAAGTTATTTTAAAGCATGATAAAATTATACTGTCAATTACAACTTATACAACTTTTACATTACTATTATGATGCTCAGAGATAAGTAATAAATTATCACCTAAAGGTAGACTTTAAGTTTTTAATCATACAAAGTTAGGATAGTGAAGTAAATAATCTGTGTTTTCTATCTATATTACAAAGAAACTATGACCAACACTGTAAAAAAATAATAAGTTGGTTTAACAAAAAAAGTAAGTTAACTTTGCCTTACATTTTTTAAGTTTAATTAGTTCAACATTTTAAGGCATCCAGTAAACCAACAAATATTTTTGGTAACACATTACTTGAAAGGGTGTTCTGACATGACACCTTCACAATCATGACATGACACGTGCTATGAACATGAAGGAGATTTTATGCACGACTGTCATCATTGGTTCAATTATGAAATTTTTAATGCAAAGATGACATTGTTTGAGATGTCTTTGTTATGATAACTTGACATAAACCATAACTGACCACTTTTTATCAGTGATACAAATATAATTTGTCATTAAAATGTCATTAAGTGTTAATACTTTGTCAAATAGTTTTATAACAGTGCCAATAATATTCTTTAGTTCATAATGTTTTTTTTTTAAGTTTCCTTCATGTGTTTAAGAAATAAAATCAATCATTCAATATTAATAATAATAATAATAATAAAAATAATAATTAAAATTGATAAAATTATATTTTTATAGAGACCGATTCACCTAAAATTAAATGAAAACAGTAAAATAAAGGGTTAAGCCATGCAGCGCTGGGTCTATATCACTGGATAACAGTTATTTAAATTAATTTTAAAAAAAAAGTAATGTTTTTTTTTTCTATGTCAGAAAATTTCAGAAACCTCTGTGTGAGAAAGAACAAGTTCTGTTAGTTGTCAGTTTTTTATGTATTGTGCACATACATAAAGTTAAGTATAATCTTTTGATGTGTCTGTTGCATTTTGTTAAGATTTTTAAAATCATTTGACATAGTATTAACCTATAACGATAGGTAGTTTCTTAAGTTAGATAATTATTCTGTTATGTCATGTTTATGACAGATTTATGAAAGTTAAGATCTATTGGTTTATGTCAAGTTGTCATAACAAATACATTTCAAACAATGTCATCTTTTCATTAAAAATGACAAAAGTGAACAAATGACAGTTGTCATAAAATCTCCTTCATGTTTATGACACGTGTCGTGTCATGATTATGAAGGTGTCATGTCAGTCTTATGAGCACCCCTTCAAGTAAAGTGTTACATGTATTTTTTAGAACCATTGCTTTTACATTAAAAGCATTTTCTAAGAAACACATTTCTTAAGATCCTTCTTTGCTGTTTTTACCAGTAATTAAAATTTGTTAATAAATTGACAGAAGAAATGAAGCACAGATCAAAATTTTCTTCTCAATTCTCTTTATTTTTGGGCTGCACAGATCTGAATGGACATTAAGGTGAGTATGATGACAGAAACCATTAAAGAAGTTTAGAATCCCAGTTTTTCACCTCCAGCCAGACATTGAAGCATTCATTTATCCTGTTTGCAAATACAAGACATTCTGCCCAGCGGCTCATTGTACAGTCTGACTGAACCTCTGAACACAAACTACTTTTTTATGGTGTTTAGAGATTCAGAATTACTGCTTTTTCCCTCCGTGTATTGACAGATTGCATCAAGAGAAATGTTGTTCTCTCTTTTCACAGTTTAAATAATAGATTACAGGCCCAAAAATGTTGTTTGTTCAGGTTTAAAACTATTCCCATCATCCAGACCTTGAAACATCACATGCATTGAGTGATGGTGGAATATATAGACCGCTTGAGGCAACAAGGAAATGCCTTGTTTTTGGGCAGCCAGCTGTGGTTTCTTTTCAGCAATATATAACAGTGGCAGCTTTACCTTGCCAACGGTGTTTTGTGTTGAAGTTTGGGAGGCATATGGGAGGTTCATCTTGAAAATATGCAGACTTGTCTCATGCTTCACATCTATACCTTTTAAATATAGTGATGAATTCCTTTTTAATACACTTTCATTATATTCCCTGTTGGGTATATAAGATGCCTAGAGACAGTTGACTTCATTATTTTTTTATTACTAACTGTAACTGTAATGAAATTTTTCTTTGCAAGGTTGAGCCTTTTTCTTCACTTGAGCTTATTGCGCTTTTTTCCTGTGAAAGCTTCAAACCTTCTTTGATTTTGTTTTGTTAAGAAAAGGTACTGAAGGTGGGAGGGTTTTTGATTCCTGTATTTTTTGTTAACATCTAAATTTGCTGCTAGGCTGTTTGAATTACCTTCTCCCTGAGCTGTAGCTTTCGTATCCTACCTGCTCGAGTCATTCAAAAGCCTGCATGCAAATTGCCGTAAACAGTTTGATTTGACTTAAATCTCTTAACAATGATAAATTGGCTTCTGAACTATAAGAATGCTTAAGGTAACACATATATTATTTGCATTCTGTATGCATGTGGCAATCGCTTCTGTGAGTCACATATTGGTGCCAGAATTTTGTTTAAACATGAGACGTAGTTTTAAGTTTTAGTCTCTAAAACAGTCGGTGGTGAAATGGAGGGAGGCAAAAGATGAATTTCAAGAATGGTTTCCTCCAAAATGTAAATTGTGTTATAACTGGTGTACTCACATGCATTTATTTGGCTTCAGATTTGGAATATAGTCATGAGTTTGTCTCGTGGAGCTTGAGTGGTCACTCTCAATGAATACATTTCCTTTGTATTTCAAATGAGAAAGCATTAAAATAAAGTTAAATGAACATGAGGGTGAGGACGTAATGGAAGAATTTTTGGGTGAAGTTTAACACCATCTTTATTAATCCTTTTAATCACCTTATCAACAGTATAACACCACCATCATCATCATTACATCATCTTCATTATCACCATGAACAGTATCATCACAGACACCGCCATTGTGTTACATCACCAGCAACACCAATGTTATCACATCTTTATCTTCGTCATCAATGTCACCATCATTATCACCATCCTTAACTCTTTCCCCACCATAGACGAGTTATCTCATCAATTAAGGGAAAACATTTCCATGCCAATGACGCTTTTATGAGTTTTATGGTAATCTGTAATTACGCTATTATACACGCTATAAAAAAACTGATGCAAAAACTAATTTAATAAATTTTAAACTCTGCGTATGTTTTGATGTTCGTTCTGAATCTGATCTCTAACAATATTCCTTTAAAAATTGAGTTATTTCAGCTTTTTGCTCAAAATTGTGTATTTTTTGAAGAAACCATATTTAGGAGGTTATAAAAAAGAACAAATAAAACTTGAAACTTTTTTTGCCCGTTTTGTTTGTTTTTTGGTTTGTTTGTTTGTAAGCAGAGAGTTTGTTCTTTAATTATTTGTATATCTATATTTGTATGTTTATATATTTATAGACATTTTTTCTGCAAAGCCTTTTGTGATCACACAAAATGCTGGCGGCAACTTTTTAACAGTATCATCATCCACACCTCTATCATCATTACATTATCATCTTCGTCATATATAAAATATCATCACTGGCACCGCCATCATCAATACATCACCATTACTGTCACATCATCATTTACATCATTACCACCATCATCAGCAGTATCATTACTAGCTTCAATCTCTTCTTTACGTCACCATCATTGTCACAACACCACTATCAAAATTATTATCATCACCACAACTACCATCATTACATCACTCTCACATCATTACCCCATCATTAAAAGTAGCATCACCAGCACCACTATCATGATTACATCAACATTACTGTCACATAATCATTTACATCATTTCCACCATCATCAGCAGTATCATTACTAGCTTCAATCTCATCTTTACGTCACCATCACTGTCACAACATAAACAGTCTCATCACCAGCACCACTATTGTCATTACATCACCACCACAATTTTTAACATTATTATCATCAGCACCACTACCATCATTACATCACTCTCCCATCATTACCCCATCATTAAAAGTAGCATCACCAGCACCACTATATCATCATTACATCACCATTACTGTCACATAATCATTTACATCATTTCCACCATCATCAGCAGTATCATTACTAGCTTCAATCTCATCTTTACGTCACCATCATTGTCACAACACCACTATCAAAATTATTATCATCACCACCACTACCATCATTACATCACTCTCACATCATTACCCCATCATTAAAAGTAGCATCACCAGCACCACTATATCATCATTACATCACCATTACTGTCACATAATCATTTACATCATTTCCACCATCATCAGCAGTATCATTACTAGCTTGAATCTCATCTTTACGTCACCATCATTGTCACAACACCACTATAAAAATTATTATCATCACCACCACTACCATCATTACATCACTCTCACATCATTACCCCATCATTAAAAGTAGCATCACCAGCACCACTATCATCATTACATCACCATTACTGTCACATAATCATTTACATCATTTCCACCATCATCAGCAGTATCATTACTAGCTTCAATCTCATCTTTACGTCACCATCATTGTCACAACACCACTATCAAAATTATTATCATCACCACCACTACCATCATAACATCACTCTCACATCATTACCCCATCATTAAAAGTAGCATCACCAGCACCACTATCATCATTACATCACCATTACTGTCACATAATCATTTACATCATTTCCACCATCATCAGCAGTGTCATTACTAGCTTCAATCTCATCTTTACATCACCATCATTGTCACAACACCACTATTAAAATTATTATCATCACCACCACTACCATCATTACATCACTCTCCCATCATTACCCCATTATTAAAAGTAGCATCACCAGCACCACTATATCATCATTACATCACCATTACTGTCACATAATCATTTACATCATTTCCACCATCATCAGCAGTGTCATTACTAGCTTGAATCTCATCTTTACGTCACCATCATTGTCACAACACCACTATCAAAATTATTATCATCACCACCACTACCATCATTACATCACTCTCACATCATTACCCCATCATTAAAAGTAGCATCACCAGCACCACTATCATCATTACATCACCATTACTGTCACATAATCATTTACATCATTTCCACCATCATCAGCAGTATCATTACTAGCACAACTATTGTCATTACATCACCATTACTGTCACATCATTACCCCATCATTAAAAAGTAGGATCACCAGCACCACTATCATCATTACATCACAATAACTGTCATATAATCATCTTCATCATCACTATCATATCATCAACATTACATCACCACCACCATTATCAACATTATTATCATCAGCACCACTATCATTATTACGTCACCATCACTGTCACATAATTACCCCATCATTAAAAGTAGCATCACCAGCACCACTATCATCATTAAATCACCATCACTGTTATATCATCTTCATCATCACTGTCATATCATTAACCTTACATCACCACCACCATTATGAACATTATTATCATCAGCACCACTACCATCATTACATCACTGTCACATCATTATCCCATCAATAAAAGTAGCATCACCAGCACTGTCATTATTACATCACCATCATTGTCACACCATCTTTGCCATGTATGTTATTAGCATTTTGTATTTTTCTTTAGGATGAACAGGTTTGCTATTAAGGTTTCCTTTAAAACGTTGCAGGCGGCTTAGTCCGGTTTGTTTTTCTCTCATCCTGACCTTTTCTTTTTAGCTGCTTGTTATGTTCTGCTTCTTATTAACCTTTTATCATTTTCAATGGTAGACAGATATTTGGCCGTAGTTTGTTAATGTTGAGCCGTTTGAAATTGTGCGCCTTAATATATTCCAAAGATCAGAGGCCACTGGGCTTTTTCTTTTTCATAAAAACCTCTCTTGAATGAAGGCCCACTCCATAGCATCACCTAGCAACAGTTAGCCTGCCAGTAGAACAATTAACTTGGTTGAGGGAAGCTTCAAAAGGCACATCATGTATTTTGTCAACGACATTGGGATACTGTGGGGCAACTCTAAACAGACATTTTATTAAAGGCACCCTGAAGTCAACACTTTTGCCTCATCTTGACTGGTGTTTAGAAACTGGTTGAATGGTAAAGGATAGTAATGTCACACCCACTTAGAAACATTTTCACATATATCTCTCCAAACACTTAGACTACATAAACTGCCTGCTTGTACTGTATATTATGTTATATTACATGTTAGTAGGGAAGTTCAGGAACAATTTTACATGACTTTGCCTTCACAACCCACATACTATAGTCACAATAAAATGTGAGTACAATTATCTTATTTTTTTCTGTTGTGAAACGGTTCTGAAATGAGGAAAAAAATAGGGTGGGACTTGAATTCATCCATCGAGAACTGATTGGATCGTTGGAAGTTGGGTCATGTTGCTAATTGCTAATCTCTGAGATCTTTTCACAGGCCTCGCCCTCCTGCCATTCCTCGTGACCGAATTAAAGAGAGATTGTTTCGAGGAGGGGAGGAGATTAGCATTTCTGATAAGTCATTTGTAAAAAAATATTAAGTTAAATTTGATTGTGACTTTAAAATACTACCTGCCTAATATAGAAAGCAATATATAAAACTGTATGCTAAATATGTGCCAAAATAGAAATATAAAAATGCAATTGATGATTTGATGATAGTGAAAAAAATATAATTTAAAGTGCACCTATTTCATTGCTAAAAAAACAATGTTTTGTGTATTTGGTGTAATACAATTTGTTTGCGTGGTTTATGGTTAAAAAACACCACATTTCCACATACCGTACATTTTTGTAGCTCCAGATTTCTCACTCTTCCTGAAATGCACAGATTTGAAAAGCTCTGTGTCCCTTATTGGCCATCTAATCTGTATGTTGTGATTGGTCTGCATATCTCTGACGTCAGCCAGAAATGTGACGCTCCTTACCATGTTTGAAAGATCCGCGCACAATGCAATGCTAACAGGAGTTAACTAAGGCTGTGAGTCCGAAGCGGGAAAAATAATGATAATGTCGGATCTTGTCAACATCACCAATCCCAGGAAGTAAACTGTTGCCTACAATCCGTGTGTTTGTTGTAGTCCAAGAAAAGAGATTTACGTTGGAGATGATAACTCGCGTCATTGTTTACTTTGGGGTTTGTACCTTTTGCATATCATTAACATGTAGGGGAGAGCAGGGCACAACCTAACACTTTTTGGTTTTGGCTCAATCATTCAAAAATATTTGAGTTTGATTAATTATATTTTTACACAAGCTTTTACAATGAAGTTTGCAGGCAAATATTTCAATACTTTTTTCTCTATATACTTGAAGTGGATATTGTTTATATATCTGTCTATAATAGACAGGTATCCACACTGTATTAATTCCTCCAGCCCTTTTCTAACAATAGTTCAATTATAAATGGATACAAATATCTAAATATGTGAAAAAAGCAGCACAATTATGACAAAAAAATTTTTATATGTGACCCAGTCTGTAATGATCATACTACAGTTTTAATATCAAATTCTGAGATAATGAGCATCAAAGTCTGATTTTAGCCATTTATTTCATTATGATTTCAATCTTTGAAGTGACTTATTCAATCAATATTAAAGATATGAACAAAAATAAATTTGACACACAATTTTTGATAAGACAGGCACATTTATTTTGTTGGCAGCCAGTAATCATTAGTGCGTAGCCTATTTAAAACAACGGCAAGAATTACGCTAACGTTAGCGGTTTTCATATCGTAAGTGCTGAGAGGTTAGTTGTAACACAGCATTACAATTAACCCCGCTGGGTCAAAATATTTTCAAGCCCACCAAAAAAGTTGCTAAGAGCTGCAGAAATATTTCAAAATGATGCTATGTTTTATTCAACAAGACACTGATTATTATGACATAGCATTGGATTTGGTATCTTACACACCCAACTTAGAAACCGAAAAAATCATATGATGAAAAAATTTACTTACATGCCACCAAAACACTCGTTCATCAATAACTATCTGGAAAAACATTATACATTTCCCATAATTTGCGGGAGATCATCTTTTGGCAGCGTGAAATCAATACGGAAAAAACAAATCGCTCAACCCTGTGCATCAATTTAAATAGTACGTGTTACAACTAGCCCTACGTTAGTTTTTGCCCCGTGCACCCCTACTAATACACACTTACACACCAAATGTAAAATCATGAATCGGACCATTGGTGCTCTTTAAATGTAAAATTCATTTTATGTTCTCTTTAATTTATAGTTTTATTTTCAAAGTAAAATTGTATGCAAATTTTATGTTAATAACTTAGTGAAGTTTATTTGCTCACACGGCAGAGAGTCTGAGGCAGTGTTGCCAACATACAGACTTTATTGCTAGAATAATTGACTTTCAGACCCCTTTAGCGACAAATCCAGCGACTGTTTGGATGAACTTTAGCTTCACATCTGTACACATTCTGTTTCGCCTGTACCGCCTTATGAGTGCTAGAAACAACTCAGCATCTGTCGTTCATGTAAATCTGAATTCGATTTATTTAAGCATCAAAACATTTAAGCACTGAATATGTTCGTATGTGACTTCAGTCTCACTTGTTGTTAATTGTAGAAATGTAATGTGTTACAATAGTCTTTCCTATTGTGAGGTTAAATAAAATAATTGTTTGTTTTTTCCTCTCTTTTGACTTTTACATAGGAGCAATAACTGAGCCTATTTAAGGAACCACACTTTTTCCGCTTGTGTTTTGTTTATAATGTTAGATTTTGCCTAATCTTGATTACATCTGTACTAATCAGTGACTTTAATGAAAATACAGCGTTGTTAGCGGTAGATGCCACAATGTACAACTCTACCTATTATGTTCGTAACAATTGGCAATCAATTAAACGCTGGGAAATTACCTGAAAGCTGTAATTGCAGGTCTGTGTAGGTGCCGTTTTCTAACATATGCTCTGCGGTAATGGGATGACTAATTGAAAAAATTTGAACTTTGCACACCAGGTCCTGTGGGGCGACACACGGCTGTGTGGCTATTATTGTTTCTCGCTTTTGCCGTGGTTATTTCCTTTTGTTTTTACTGGTGTATGTGTGCACCGTGCATATCTCTCAGGACCAGCAGTACTTGGGCAGTCAGATGTTTTGTGTTTGGATGTGCTATTGACAGGAGGGCTCGGCACTTGGCTCTTGTTTGGGTTGGATATGAAGTGTATTGAACTGGAATCGGCGAGTCCTCTGACTCCACTTAGCATGACACAGTTGGGAGCAGAGATGTCAATCAAATAAATTCCCCCGTTCGTTCTTCCTCCCCACGTACATCGAAGCAAACTCAACAAACGAGTTAAGGCGGATCTTATGCGTCTGTGGCCCTGCATTAGCACATCCCATTTGGTGACTCTTGCAACAGTACAAACTCAGTGGGAATTTAGAAATACTGGCTGCCTCACCCATTAAAATCTCTCATATAAGGGCACCTGTGGAGACCTCCTGCTGCGCCGTCTGCCAGACACGCACCATATGCAGCTACTCTTCTCGCTTTCTCAATCTCTCTCCTTTTTCTGTATCAACTTTTCATCAATGTAACCATTGCATCTACATTTACAGTACTAAAGTGCAAAAGACTTGGGCCACCATGCCATCGTTCAATTTGTTGTTTATGCAATAGTATATAATAGTATATGCCGGAGGCAATCACAGCCGTGATGATATAGAGCTATATCACACGACTCCGAGAGCGATATTGCTTTTATACAACAGATCGATGGCACACATTTGAAAAACGAAAACTAGAAAACAACAACGGAGTTATTTTAAAAGCCTCTTTGTTTGAGAACTACTTCTTCTGCCACGGATTTGAGGGCGGCCAGAATGACAGGAAACACTTTCGGCTGCTTTGAAGCTCATAACAACTCAATGGACGGAAAAGCCGTTACTTTATATTACCGTTTCTTGGTCACAAAGTGTAGTTTTAAGATTAGTTCAGTCGAGAATATATATGTATTATATTTCAAATCTGCAGTCGATTAGTTAAGATAGCGCCTGTTTGAACGTTTGGTTAGTGAGATTCGGTACGAATGAGAACCAAAGCATGAGCGGACGTCAGTGTTCACTCGCCCCGCTGACCACCGCCCTCTCTGGGCTACATCTCTGACAGGGATTCCCTGGCTCTCATGCTGGCCTTGTTTGTTTATGATCGTCAAAATGAGATCAAATCAGCAGTATTTGGTGTCATGATCAAACTATTACTTGTTTTTTATTCATATTTAGTGTATTTTGTGTTGTTATTGTTTTGGCGTGAGGTAAAAGTGAATAAAACTATACTTGTATAATGTTACTATTGCTTTCTCATTTATTCTTAACGCGATACGAGCACTCGATTATTATTATTAAACTTTGTTCTTGTCAGTACTATATAAAACGGTGTCAGAGAGATGTTTTTGCATGCTGCTTATAAATATACCAATGGCGATATCTCATAACATGTTTTAATAATCACGTCACGATAAAGTAAATGATCAATGTCCACATTTAAAAGCTGCGGTGCTTACCTGCAGTTCCACAGTGTTTTCGCGTTCTGATAAGAGATATAGCTCCAGAAAAAAACGAGTGTTTATATTCCTCTTTCCAAGTGTTAATCGTCCACACGATGTGACAAGACATTTCTCCCATTAACTTTAACGTAACATCCAAGAGCGCTGATCTTTGACGGAATAATAACTTCCGATTGGGGATTCACAGACTGATTTATGAGCTAGTAAAATAATGAGACGCACGGAGAGTGATTCAAAACAGGGGGTCTGTGTTTTTCCATTCAGAGATGAGCCTGCTTAGGACCTCCATTCACTAGGTGGCGGAATGATACGAAAGGTGAAGCGTTTACAGTGCCGTTATCAGCACAATATCGCATAGCTCTTAGCCAATCAGATTCGAGAACCAGAAAGAACGTCTCGGTTACGGATGTAACCCTCGTTCCCTGAAGGAGGGAACGGAGACGTCACGTCGTGACCGACGAATTGGGAGCTCGCTTAGAGAGACCAATCTGCTTCGAATACTACTAAAACGCCAATGAACTTGGCATTGAGATATTTGCATAATGCTGGCGCCGCCCCGCCAGGTGCGTATATAAGGCGCACGTGCAAATAGGGAAATCAGCTTCTGTTCGCTGAGAAAGCCGGAAGGTGACCGGCCTAAACAGCAGGTGGCAGCACCTGTGGCGACGGGACGTGACGTCTCCGTTCCCTCCTTCAGGGAACGAGGGTTACATCCGTAACCGAGACGTTCCCTTTCAGTCGGTCACTACGACGTCACGTCGTGACCGACGAATTGGGAAACCCTACTAAAACGCCACTAGGGGCTGACCTCTTCCAGTGTCTGCATAAAGCCCTCCGGTTCCACTTAAGGATAGGAGAATTAGGTTTTAAGGCAGAAGGCCGGGCACTAGATGTTCCTTTAACCCACAGTAGTGCCAGCGACTGGGAAGCGCCCTATCTGAGCGGTATAGGGACGCTGCGGAAGCCACCGCCCCGTTAAGGGCTATTGGTGGGCGAAAGTCAACCGTAGTTGAGGTATAAATGACAGCCGTGGCTGTGTAAGCAAAGCAGTGCTCTGCTAAGGGAAACGTGGGCTGGTAGGATTAACCCCACGGAATAATACTCACAAAGGAACCCGTTGGGACACAATGTGGGGCCCTGGCCAAACACATAGGTTCGTAAGAATACAACTAGTGAAAGGCTGACAGCCAATGCTCCGCAACAAAGGCTGTCAAGGCAGTGGAGAGAGCAAATCAAACCATTACGCATTTTTGCTCTGTTAGCCTTCCATACTGAAACTCAATTTGGAGCCTCAGTCGGAGGCTGCAAGCCGACTTGCGAGTCTGCTCTCCGTGTCCTCCCTGGTGAGGACAGAACACGAGAGGATACAGGCTCGATACGAACATTGTAGAATCTAATGAACGTATTAGGTGTCGCCCAACCAGCAGCTCTACAGATGTTAGCGAGGAACCACGAGCTAATGCCCAAGATGAGGCAACACTCCGAGTGGAGTGCGCTCTCAAATTAAGGGGCAAGGAATGCCCTGCAAATTATAAACCAGGGCGATAGTATCAACTATCCAATGAGACATCCTCTGCTTAGTGACAGCTTTCCCTTTCTGCTGGCCACCATAACAAACAAAGAGCTGGTCTGAGGTCCTGAAGCTTTGCGTGCGGACCACGTAGAATCGCAGTGCGCGTACGGGGCACAACAAAGCCTCGGTTGGGTTTGCCTGCTCCAAAGGCAACGCTTGCAAGCTCACCACCTTATCTCTGAAGGGAGTGGTGGGAACTTTGGGCACGTAGCCTGGTCTGGGTCTTCAGTGAGACGGCAGGACCAAACTAAAGGCACGAATCGTCAACAGAGAATGCATGTAAATCTCCTACTCTCTTCATGGAGGCCAATGCTAGCAGGGTCAGAGCTTTCATTGATAAAAACTTCAGACTCGCAAACTGCAAAGGCTAAATCGGAGACCTGAAGGCTTCAGCACCATGGACAGGTCTCAGGAAAAAAGAGGGAGGGCGCGAGGGGTTTAGCCTGCGAGCGCCTCTTTAAAATGTAATAATTAAATCATGCTGGCCAACTGATCTGCCGTAGATAAGTGAGTGATGAGCAGAAATAGCGGCGATATCAATTTTAATGGCGGAGGGACAGCCTACCATCTAACCCATGTTAAAGATATAAAGCATAATGTTAAAGGGCATTCTCTGGGTCCTCGCGTTGCGAAGAGCACCGGGTGACGAAAAGGTTTCATTAAGCGCGTAAGCCCGTCCTGTGGACGGTGCTCGAACCGCGTCGATGGTGTTAGATACCGCTTGCGATAAATCACCTAAACCTTGCGCGCGCTCAACGACCGTACATGGATATCCACAGGTCGGGGCGCGAGTGCCAAATGTGCCCCTTCCTAAGAAAGAAAGTCCTTCCTCAGGGGAAACCGCCAGGGAGGGCTGTCGCGAGGAGCATTAACTATGAAAACCAATTCTTGGTCGTCCAGTACGGACGATTAATAAAAGGCTCTCCTCGTCCTGCTTGACTTTGCACAGTGTCTGCGCAATAAAGCTCACTGGAAGGAATGCGTATTTACGCACCCCCCGCGGTCAGCTGTGTGCCAACGCATCCATGCCGAGGCTGCCCTCGGTTAGTGAATAAAATAGGCGACAGTGGGTATCGTCCGGCGACGCAAACAGATCTATCTACGCACAACCGAACTTCTTCCAATATTAGCTGGACCGTCTGGGGGTGGAGTCGCCATTCGCCGGGGGCGCAGCTCGGAAGCGCGTACCGCTGTATTGAGCGATCCCGGGATGTAAATGGCACGAAGGGACCTCAGATGCTTCTGACTCCAAAAGAGGAGATGACGAGCGAGATGCGACAGGTGACGAGAGCGCAAAAACCGCCTTAACGGTAAATAACGCAACAGTCGCAAAGTTATCGGTGTCGACAAATACATCCTTCCCTCGCATCTCCATAGCGGAGCGTACAAGTCCCAGATATACAGCGCACCGCTCGCGGCAGTTGGGGTGCTATGCACACCCCAGACTGCAGGCCCGTCATACGTGGCTGAACATCCCGTGTTTAGGGCATCGCATGCTACAGAATGCCAGGAGACCCCTCAGAGGCATATCTTGTTCTATCAGAAATGCTGGGTCTACTACGGGGAAATTTAAATGACACGCAGGTGTAGTGTTTACACAATGTATGCCGGTGCGCCACGCTCTCCTCGAGACTCGATCGTAAAGCCAACGCTGAAGCGGTCTCATATGACGCAGCTCGAACAGTGTCACGGCTGCAGCATGCTGTCATATGTCCAGGAGCTTCTGAAATTGTATCAGAGGGACCGCGTACTTCCCTCGAATTAAACCGAGGCAAGTCAGAACTGACTAGTTGCGCGCTCTTGTAAAACACGCCAATTAGTTGATCGAGTCTAATTCCATACTGAGAAAAAGGATCCTCTGCACGGGGCAAAGTTGCTCTTTCCCAGTCGACCTGATGACTTAAACGAGCGAGATGCCGAAGCATTAACTCTCTGTGTTCGCGCACGTCTGCCAAGAACGGGCTATTATAAGTCAACGTAAATAAAGCAGAATGCGAACAACGCTCTCTCTCTGATATTTTAATGCCGTGACTAACACTTTCATGGAGACACGGAGAGAGAGAGACAGCTCGAATGGTGTACTTAATATTAATATGCCCACCCCACGACGCAGAGCGAAAAAACGGTCTAAGGCGAGGGGAGATGGACACAAAAGTACACGTCTTACAGGTCTAAAGCTGCAACCGATCTGAATATTGAAATACGAGCCTCGGCGTTATCATCCAAAAAAGACCACCTCTGTAGAGCCGGGCGTAAATCAAATCGATCGTAACCCACCGCGTATTTCGGGTACTATGAGATAAAGGCTGGAAAAACCCTATCATCATATCATCATCTCGGTAAGAGGGACCGGCTCGATAATCCTTCGCCAGCAGGACATCGACTTATGCACGCAGTACATGTGCATCGGATACTTTCACTATAGTGAAACGAAAGCCCGAGAATTTCGGGGTTGTGCCGGTAATTGTATTTCGTAACCGAGGCGGATCGTGCGTAAAACCCAACGAAACGGGCTGGGAACTGAAGCCAAGCACCCAGGCACCGTACGAGGAGAATTAACGACACTACCGGTGTACCCGCGGCGGGGCAGCGAGGCGGGACAGGCGGGACTGCCGGTGCGTCTGCCGTGACAGCATAAGCATCTACAGTATGTGTGTGTGTGACACTGACCTGAGCCCGCTGAGGGAAACGGTCGTCCGGTCTCCTCAGCTGAGGACGCAGACTCCGACGGGTTTGCTGGTGGTCCGGTCTCCTGAGTGGAGGGCTCGGACTCCTCAGAACACCCGCTGGCGATAGAGGAGAGGTAGGGTGAGCTGGTGTGTGCCCGCTCACAGCTCTCTCGATCCTCTGGAGACCTGGAGAGGGAAGAGGAATGCACTCTGTGTGTGGTTAGTGGGCACCGGCTAAACAGCCGGTGGAACATATGCAAACCAAGAATTTTCCACCCGACCCTCTATCGGGGGACGGAGCGAATCACCGTCTCCTGAAGAGTGATCCTCTGCCAATCCAGGTCGCCCGCTTACTGGCCACTTAAACTCCCGATCTCACGGGAAGCGGCTAAGCGGGCGGGGCGAGCTGCTGACGACCGGTTCCCCCCGCGCTGCCGAGATGGGGTCCGAAGAGGGGAACGGAGGTGGTCGCCGCAGGACGCCGACGGCGAGAGGCAGACTGAGGAACCGGCGTGGTGGTTTTTACCAAGGGCAGCTCTCCTTCGCCGGGGCATGACCACAGAGATCGCCTCAGTCTGCGCAGCGGAGCTGTACGACTCCACGGCCTCGCCGAAGAGGCCGGTCTGTGAGACAGGAGCATTCAAGAAGTTGTTCTCGCCTGCGTCCGTCAGCCAGACACAGCCAAAGGTGGCGATCTTGAACCACTGTCGTGAACATCGCACGACTGAAGGTCGCGGCCTCCCTCGTAAATCCTTGGTGAACCCGTAGCAACGTTATTGCGTGCAGGGCTGAAGCCGCCTCTCCGCATGCCTGACGGACAGCACCCGTAACCGGACGACTATCTACAAACACGGGAGGGAAGGGTTGGGTGGTCCCTCCAGGAACGCAGCTGCATCGCAACCCCCCGCTCCACTGGAGGGTCCCTGCCCTTAGCGGCTCCATTGGTGAGGGAGGTGAGGGGTGAAAGCTGAAGCTGAACGGCCGGATGGCCGCAAACCACGTCAGCTCTTCGTGCCGTCGGAAAGAAAGGCACAGGAGCAGAGGACCGAGAGGCCCGAGCAGCTCCGAAATACCAATCACGTGGGCGGTACGGTTCGGGCGGAGAGGGGTTAACCCCTCCAACTCTACCGTTACCGTCGCTCGAGCGGGCACGGCCGCCATCTCCGGAACGACTCCACTTCGGAGGAAAATTGGACACCCCTCTGATGCTGCAGAAGTGAACGGGACCAGAAGGAGGTCCAATGGATTCGGCAGACATCGTAGAACACGACTCTGCCGTCTCCACCGGAACCTCAACCGGCTGAGGATGAAAGGCCGGTAGGTGGAGGACGCATCCTCCGTCCTCCTCAGCGTAGTGATGCGAAGAGCGTCATGCGAGCGCTTGACAGCCGCACCATGGCGGTGTCAGCACTGCAAAGACGCGGACAGCATTCCCGTAGAAACGTCAGTCGTCTCCGCAATCCAAGAGGGTTATGCTCTCACAGAGAGAACAAAAACTCTCCACGAGCGCAGCCTCAGAGTGCTTGATGCCCAAGCATGAAGACAGCGCTCGTGACCGTAACTGGAACCCTTATACCTCTCACATCCAAGATCGCACGGACGAAAAGCAATCCTGAAAAGGACGCTGATCTCCGAATATACGAGAGAGTGGCTGTCTTTAAAAAAACACAGAGCTCTCATGTATCACTCTTTTAGGGAAATCACTCTTTAGGTGCTCAGCTGATGATGCGCACAGGGAAAGGCAACGCACACACTAAACTCAAAACAAAAAATATGCAGAGCAGTGGAATACTGCGAGCGTCCGCTGTGTTAGTACTGCTTGTCAATCAACTTCAGCAACCGTTCCCAGAAGAGCAGATAGTAGCTTCTCAGTCAGATAAAGCCGGCTTTCGAAGCGAAAAAAAAGCTGATTTCCCTATTTGCACGTGCGCCTTATATACGCACCTGGCGGGGCGGCGCCAGCATTATGCAAATATCTCAATGCCAAGTTCATTGGCGTTTTAGTAGTATTCGAAGCAGATTGGTCTCTCTAAGCGAGCTCCCAATTCGTCGGTCACGACGTGACGTCGTAGTGACCGACTGAAAGGGAACTGTTGTATAATCCACTTTATGCCGCACTCACCCAATTTAAAAAAACTGAAGTAAAAATTATTTTAAACTCTGTGTATGTTTTGATAATCATTCTGAATCTGATCTTTAACTAAATCCCTTCACACAAATGCAATTATTTTTAGATTTTTGCTAAAAAATATTTTTTAAGAAAAATACCCATATTTAAGAGTTTATAAGCAGAGAAAAAATATAGATAGGATGAAAAGTTTTTTCTCATTTTGTTTGTTTGTTTATTGTTTGTTTGAAAGCAGAGGGTCTGTTCTTTCATTTGATATATTTTCATGTATATATATTTTTAGAAGAACATTTTCCTAGAAGGCATTTTGTGAAGCTTTTGTGAAAATCACAAAAATTGCTGGTGGGCAACTTAAAAAAAGCCTGGTGGGGAATGAGTTAATTGTGCAAAAACATTTAATTATCATAAAAAAACAAAAAAGTAAAACTCCACCCCTAACCACGTCCCTAACCCCAACGTCACAGGGGTTAATGCAAATTGTAAAAAAAAGTGTACAAATATGGTCATACAAATGAATACAAATTACCCACCTCCTAAAAAAAACGTGTCCCTGATGAGGTTTTATGTTAATCTGTAATAGTGCGATCATCCACTAGATGCCACACTTACCCAATTTATTTAAAACTGAAGCAAAAATTTTTACTAATTTTAAAATCTGTGTATGTTTTGATAATTGTTCTGAATCTGATCTTTAACAAAATTTCTTTGCACCAATGCAATTATTTCAGCTTTTTGCTAAATAAATTGTTTTTTTAAGAAAAATACCCATATTTAAGAGTTTATAAGCAGAGAAAAAAATATAGATAGGATGAAAAGATTTTTCTTATTTTGTTTGTTTGTTTATTGTTTGTTTGAAAGCAGAGGGTTTGGTTTTTTTATTTGATATATTTGTATGTTTATATATTTTTAAAAGAAAAATTTCCTGGAAGGCATTTTGTGAAACTTTTGTGAAAATACAAATTACCCACCTCCTAAAAAAAATGTGTCCCTGACGAGGTTTTATGTTAATCTGTAATAGCGCGATTGTCCACTAGATGCCACACTTACCCAATTTATTTATAAACTGAAGCAAAAATTATTTACTAATTTTAAAATCTGTTTATGTTTTGACAATCGCTCTGAATCTGATCTCTAACCAAATTCCTTCACACAAATGCAATTATTTCAGCTTTTTGCTATTTTTTTTTTTTTTAAGAAAAATACCCATATTTAAGAGTTTATAAGCAGAGAAAAAAATAGATAGGATGAAACTGTTATTCCCATTTTGTTTGTTTGTTTAGTATTGTTTGTTTGAAAGCAGAGGGTATATTCTTATATTTGATATATATATGTTTATATATTTTTAGAAGAAAATTTTCCTAGAAGGCATTTTGTGAACTTTTTGGGGAAATCACAAAAAATGCTGGTGGGCAACTTTTCAAATAAAAAAAGGCTGGTGGGGAATGAGCCAATTGTGCAAAAACATGCAGTTATCATAAAAAACTAACCCACCCCTAGTCCCTAACCCCAACGTCACAGGGGTCAATGCAAATCGTAAAAAAAATTACAAATATGTTTGTACAATTTAATACAAATTACCTACCTTTTATACATACGAATTGCCATAAGACAGTGTTGGAAAAACAATATCCAGGTATTTAGTCGTAACAGCAAGATGGACATGATCAATTAATGGGTCACAATTGATTCTTTTGGAGTCAACAACTCAACAGCCAAATATAAACACCCAAAAGCAAAATATAATATTATAGACACACAATAAGAAGTCATACAAACTGTGCAAAAAAAACACTGTGTTGGTAAAAGATCTACAAATGGTTCTGTGCAAAAAGTACAACTGTAAACCCGTGCCCATGTGCTTTATGACAACCTCTTGCCGCCTGTCAACACAAATGGTTTCCGAATTTCCCTGAGGATTAAGTCATTTTAAACAGTGGGAATTTTTAGAAATGTGAATTAAAAATCAGTTCCATTCACTTGCATTTTAAACAGCATACCTGCTGGGCTCACGTCTGTGCTTCTTTAGTCTTATACCCAAAAAGAAAAAGGTGAAAAATCTGAAAGAACTGTTTTTAGATTCAGTGAATGAAATGGATGCGTTCATGCGGTGTGGCTAGTTAGGTGCAGACAATGTTCAGATAATGAAACCTGTGAGGCTTAGAAACTCATCTTCCTGTAATAGTTTAGAGCTGCTTTGCTTAAGCAACTGTGGCAGAATTAATTAATGCGTGAACAAGAAAAGTCACTGAGAACGCCACCTTCCCATTAGCCTTTCAGAAATGTCTTTTGAAGCTTTTCACAGAAGAAATAGCAACATTAGAAAGGAAACGTGATTGAGCGAACGAGTCAAAACTTCAACATTATATGTAGAAGAGTGACAGGTTCAACAGGCCTCATGATTATTATTAGATGTCTTTGGAAGATAATAGCTTGCACCCTGCCTGCAACTACAGTTTTAAAACTTAAGTTTAAAAAAAAAAATTTTTCACAGCGATGCAATAGAAGAACAATTTCTTATCTTTTTTAATCGAGAAATGGTTTCATGGCATTGTGTAGCACCATTATTTCTTATCCACCTTATTTTCGAACGCAGAAGTAAGTGAAGTGATGTATTTCCCTTCTTTGTCCGAGACGTCCGTTTCAATATCCAGCCGGTAGAAAACAGTGTAGTGGGAGCACACATAAAACATGATTTAAACAGATATGGGAAATATTTTATACACCTGCCATGCAGTGGCGGCTCGTTACTGCTCATCCGAGGGGTGCAAATTCAAAATAAGTGTTCGGAGTGTTGGTCGTGTTTTCAAAGTGTGTGTTTGTTGTGTCATGTTCACTATGTGCATCACGTGTTTTGTCAAAATAAGTGCCTGCTGCACATGCCTCTGGACCGTTTATGATAAAAGAGACGCTCACATTCACAAAATACACGTAAGACACTCCCTTAACAGTAAACTTTGATTATGCGAGTATCTGGCAAACACGAGCATCTCTTTTATCATAAACCCTTTAGACGCGTCTGCAGCAGGCACTTATTTTGACAAAACGCGTGATGCACGTGGTTCATGTGACACAACAAACACATATTTTGAAAACACAAGCAACACTCCGAACACTTATTTTGATATGATGGGCTACATACATGTTGTGACGAACTTCAAATTGAGCGCCCTCGAAAAAAGAAGTCACCGGTCACCACTGCTGAAATATCGAGTCATTTCGTGTTGTTGTTCAGGTGACGGGTCTTCAATGCACAAATATAAAAGCACAGAGACATACCAGTATCTTTGATTAAGAACTTTATGTTTTTAACCTTTTCAGGTGATGTTTTAAAATGTCCCAACTGTCCCTCTGTTGTGTTTTTTTTTTAATCAGCAATTATAAATTGACTTGTTTGAGTTTTTATGGTGACACATCAAGCTTCACGCGGTCCGACAGTCAGCAGCATCTTTATCATTCAACACATTGTAAGTTATTCAAATAAACCATAATAAACATATTAAACTATTACATGTATTCAGTATTGTTTTCGTTTTATGAAAATATTATTACATCGCCTCTTACGCATTACGCATCTATATTCTTTACTGTAATCGCATTTTTGTAATAATATTAAGTAGCAGAATAAATAAACCAGCTAAATCAGCATATTTGTATCAGTATTTTTTATTTATTGTTTACTGGCAGTTTCTATGAAAGGTTTTACTGGATGGATGTGTGGATACACAGATCATGGGTGCGCGTGCGCCACATACACATTCAGCTCTTCTCAGTCCTTCCAGAAAAACGCAGATTGTTGCGGGCAAAAATCCTTGATCTTGCTGCACGTTATCTTACAAAATGCGACAGAATATGCGGGATATTTATGCAATTTTAATGCGATGAAATTGCTGGAACTTGCCAAAATTGCGGGAACTTGCAAAAACTATTTGCAGCTTTTGATTGATGTTCACTTCGCGTAATTACGTCACTTCCTAACATTCCCATGACAACAGGGGACATGGCTGCGCATGTGTTAAGTAAAAGCAACATTTTACAACTTTCAAATAAGGTATATATGACTTTTTGCTATGAAAATGCAAAGCCCCTGCAATTTATGCTGCGAAAGTGCGGCGTATTTAGAAAATGTGGTCCCTGCATAAATATGCAGACTTTGGCTGATTATACATTGAAGCATGCGATCGCATAATCACATTTTTCTGGAGGGACTGTCTTTTGGGTGTATTATGGTAAAAAAATGGTTTTGTAGAGATTTGCTGTGTTTGTACCAGCTATTACGGCAAACCCTAACTGCACAAATTATGCCAGTCTTCCTGGATTTCATAATAAACATTTAAAAGACAGTCAAAACGGCAGACTTGTGTCCCTCGCAATACGACTACCATTAGCTTTAGTGGCTCACCGGAAGTTTTACACAAAGGAGCTAAAAAATGGCGGCGCCCACATTTATGTCAAAAATAAGGTGGATAAGAAGAAGTTGTAACATTGCATGAACAACATCTCAGTTGGTAGACTAGCAAATGTTTGACCAGAGCCAAATATTCCCATCATAGCACGGTTACCACATACATTGCTAAGACATTGCACAGACATTCATCTGTGAGAAGAACATTATTATACAAGCATTTATTTATCGTCGCTGCCCGATGAAACTCACGTATGTCCAAAAACAGTTACTTTTCAGGAAGTGAAAAAAAACACTTTATATCAAAAGCAGTTAAATGTAGCGTTGTCATACTTGGTACGGCATCTTTACATGTAACCATATTCTTGCCAGTGTAATGATATAATCCACATTTGACCAAAATTGAGTTTAAACGGACATACGTGCATATTTTACAGTAACTGTGGTCGATACGCGTTCTTCCGATCATTAATTAGAATGCCCAAGTCGCTTTCATATTGACACATGAATACGCTCAGTTTATTAAATAGCCTACGTCTTAGTTAAACACGCTTACTTTATTTAATATTAATTATAAGTGTATTAAATGTCTCTTGCAAGCTATGAAGAGACAATGAATCAATACACTGACATAGTAATGCTAGACAGCAGGGGCGTCAGTTTGTGTTGAAAAGTGGTGGGGACAAAAGCTCAGATAAAAAACATTACTGCAGGACGGGAAAAATATTGAATAACGGCGCATCAAAAATGGGCGTAGCGTAGGCTAGTCAACAACAAGAAAATACTCAGCATAAAACCCTCAACAATGTTGACTGCACACATGTAACAGTCCCTGCAACACCAGCTCAACCGAACAATGCAAATAAAAACAGCAGCGCATTTAATAAATGATTATAATGAATTTCATTACATATGTACAAGAAAACACACCATAAGCATACAACGCAACATATGTGACCCTGGACCACAAAACCAGTCTTAAGCATCGATTGATTTTTCAGAACATTTTAACCAAACGCCTTCAAAAAGCGGTGGGATGTCCCCAGTCTAAATAACACTATGCTAGACAGATACTTTGTTTGCACAGTCCTACCATAATTAAGTCACTACTAGACGTACATCTGGCGTCAGGGGGAACGTTTACCTCGATGAAGGAAAGATATTGTCTCACAGGTTATGTTTATTCGGCTATATGCAGTGCTGAGCTTCGATGAAACTTTACGAGACCGGCGAGACACTTCACAGGTGGGAGATACGCGGCGTGATTGACAGCTTTGACACCAAATAGATATACGTGAAAATCAGATGACATGATTTCACAACTTTTCATTGGCCATTTAGGTATGTGACGCATACTGTATACGGAAATAAACCTGGACATTCAATGCGGCGAAAAATCTCAAAATCGGCAAAATGGAGATACGTGGTTTTCATCGGACAGCGACGTTATACTCTTAAAAATAAAGGAGCTTGAAAGGTTCGTCACAGCGATGCCATAGAAGAACCGTTTCGGTTTCTCAAAAAACTATTCAGTCAAAGGTTCTTAAAAAGAAGAACCTTTTTCACCATAAAGAACCTGTAAAACAGAAAGGTTTTTGAGATGATGAAGGTTTTTTATTTAGAACCATTTAGACAAAAAAGGTTTTTCTATGGCATTGTGAAGCACCTTTATTTTTAAGAGTGAATATTAGATGTAAAATGAGAATGTCTTGGTAAAAGAGAAGCAGGCAAAGTCCGTAGTATTGAATACATGTACACGGATCATAAATAACTGTAAGATATCAATATGAAATTGCATTGTCAGATCAATGCTGATTCCGATTCCTAACCGTCTCCCGCAAAGCATGCTGGTATTTTAAAGTAATCTTCAAAATGCAATGACCTTTCTGCCACTGGATGTTTCCGTATAGAAATGACATAAGCAATATCTGCCCACCAGTGTTTGCTAAGCTTGTTGAGTCTGATCCCGGCACACTGCTGGATTTTTAAGCAGATAGATAATACGTCCCTTTGAAAATTGATGTAGGATATGTGCCTATACTGAACTCCTGGCAGCATTCCCAGTTCTAAGGGACGATGGGGTGAGATTGATAGAAGGGAAGTGGTGAATGTATTCATATGGTGTTCCTAATGGCCTCGTGATTAAACACACTCTTAGATGTTTCTGGCAAGCAGTGAGGGAAAATGAAGAGCTCCTCTTCCTGTCTCACTTACTGTGACTCACATGCAGACGCGTACGCGAAGCAATTATATTGTCATCGCCACATGTGTCAGTGCTTCTTCAGGGATCTGGCCTGTTTCTTGTCAAGAGTTCCTACTGGAAAACTCAGGAGCTATCCGACTGCTCAGATTATACCATTTTGATAAAATTGAGATTAAAACAACAATTTCTAGACAGTGATAAGTAGTCTAAAGTATTGCAATCCATTTAGTTAAATTAGTTAACAGTTTTGGGGAGATTGAAGCTACATGGATTTTAGGTTGACGTGCTGTCTGCTAAGCTTGGTTTAACAGCTTGTCAACTAGCCCACAAACTCCGAAACAACAGAGGAACCAGCAGGCTGCCTGACATGTCAACCAGCTCCAGGATTCCTCTGTTCTCCTCAAGTCATATCTAATAAAAGTCTCCAGCCAGCATCTGTCTGTATGTGTGTGCATGTGTACACATATATAGAAATAAAAGTGAATAATATGAATAGTAAATACAGCTTCTTTCTTTCCTAGCTTTTTTGTTTTGTTTAACTGACCTTTATTGACAACATTACTATGGCTTTCAAATAACAATCATCTCAGAGCCTGTAAAGGCAAATCGTTCTTGTTATTCTATGAAGATCGTGGAGTCAAATTGAAAAGATAATACTCTTATTTGAAGATGGTCCAGTGCAGTCTGTTATATTTTAGATCCAATGTGTGGTTTTTTAGTAATACCATCCATTTGGACACCAACAAAAACGTTCTTTTAGTCTTTTGTGTTTAAGATACATCTCAGGGATAAAGTACAGACTTGCTAAACTTTGGTTTTGTTAAAGGATAATTCCGGTATTTAACACTTAGGGCCCTATTTTAACGATCTGAAATGCAAGTGCGAAGCGCAAAGCGCAAGTGACTTTGTGGGCGGATCTTGGGCGCTGTTGCTATTTTCCCGGCGGGAGAAATAACTCTTGCGGCAGGCGCAAATCAATAAGGGGTTGGTCTGAAGTAGGTTCATTATTCATAGGTGTGGGTTGGGGGTAACGTCAAATAAACCAATCAGAACCTATCCAACATTCCCTTTAAACGCAAGTGCGCAAGTTCCATGGCGGGTTTCTATTATTATGACGGATTTACCAGGCGCACGCCAGGAGCGGTTCACAGCCGATGAAACCCACGTTAGAGCAGTCAAAGACAGAGAAGTTGTTTTGTATGGGGATAGGAGAAACCCGCCCAAATCAGCGTCGGTTAAACAGGCATGAGAGGAAATAGCCACAATTGTCTCATCAGCTGGCATCCCCATTGATGCGCCAAGCGCTACAATGATGTCAGGAGACGGGGGAATCCCAAGCTTGCCAGCATAAATCGGGCACGCTGTGTAACGGGGGGTGGATCTGCCTACACATGACCTGACGCCAGCAGAGGACATCGCTGCGTCCACCCTCACCGCTGAAAGGGTTTGGGGGCTTTGAAATCGGACCCAAGAAACGCAAGCAAGGTCCAACCCCAAAGTACACTTACAAATCAAGTTCATATACATTAAGGTTTCTTATGAAAACATTTTAATTATTATTTACATAAAATAAACTTAATACAGCCACACAACAAACTTATGAAAATATTTAAATCGTTATTTTCATGAGAATTTTTTAACGCAGCCACACAATAAATACAAACTATCACCACAAGGCTCACCACTATGCTTTCCCTTATCTCATGTGTTAATATTTTTTATTGTAACAATTTATGATTTGCAAAAATAACTGTTGCATCTGTGTAGATTAGATAAGCAATGTGTGTGCGTGTTGTGCACGCTATACATTATGGTCAAGCATGCGCCCTTAAAATAGCAAAAAGAACCACGCGCAACGCGCCACTGACTTTAGACTAGTTTTTTTTGGTCAGTGGCGCAATTGTTTTTTGAAACTGCAAAATAGCATCAGGGATGGTTTGAGCCGGAACACGCCTCCTTTTTTGCGCTGAACCGCCCAAGAAGCGCAAGTTCATTCCCTAGTTTGCCGACGTGCGTCTGTGGAGGGAAAAACCCGCTGTGCGCCGGTGCAAAATACGAAATGATACATGCGTCACTGACAAAGTCAATTGCGCTGGGTGCCCTTTGAGTCTCATTTCTGGTTTGTTTTGGATGAACTACAGTGATGGACACTGAAATTTTGACAATGGGTCGTGACTTGACTTTTTGATATTATAACAAATGGTTGCATAACAACAACCAAACATTGGGTCATTTTTAACCCAGCATGGAGTAATTTTTAACCCTGCATGTGTTCAGTGCAATATTTATCCATTATGGGTTAAAAATAACTCAGCTATTTTGAAAGTGTACTATAAAATTGGTAAGACAGACCCTGTTCATAGAAGAAGCATAAGTTTCATCATTGTTGAATAGCAATGCATCAGTCTGCAGACAGTTCATGTTTCATTAGAGGACCTGATGTAAAGCTGGTTATTTTTTCTTTAGCTCCTCTATATTTGTATGTCTGCAAATATTACTGTAAATATGCCAAAAAGAAGTACTGTAGTTTTAGGGATGTTGACAAAAGTGTCTGATTAACATGGCACTTTGTTACAGAGACAGATGTTCAGTGTTCTTTAAAATTGCTTTAGGATTCTAGACATTGTCCGCCTTTTCAGAACCTTGGACAGCAGCTTTTATAGATTTTTTTACTAACCTTGCCTGGGATATTTTCCTGTGAACTGCCACAGTTTTCATTTTTATTAAAATCCACAGTATAAGAAGTGTAAAAAGGGCAAAGCTTTCTTCCATTTAGATAAAATTGTTTGCGTAGCCTTTAATCAACAAAAAGCAACAAAAGAGCTCCTGCAGTGTTCAAATATTTACTTTTTTAATTACCCAAATTATACTGTTAGACCAAACAACATGGTATTGATTAAAAATACATATCATCATAGTTTTCTGCAATTAAATTGTAATTTTCTCTGTTGCAGACAGCCTGATAGATAATTATTTACAATGAGGAGCACAGTAGTTGGCGTATTTAAATCTGACTAGCTTAAAAAATACCAGAATTAAAAGACTTTAAACAAATATTTTGCCATAAATTCTTAAAATGTTCCAAATCTGATCTTTTATATCTGCGCAAAGGAATAAAACTGGCTTGGACAATAGCCAAGCAAACCTTGAGATATCATGTTTTCCAAACACTTCTTGACTTAGCAGTTTGGTTTTATTTTGCCTCCCTCTTTGGCAATAGAGTGTTGCTCATGCGTGACGAAATTGCAAGAGCTCAAAGCTTTTAAACAGACTACCTGCTGGCTGAGACCAACAACGTAATCTTGAGGTTGAGACGGAAGCAAAGGTCTTTGGGTTGACTTGATCAAGGTCAAGAATGCAGTCATGACGTCCTTGAAATCTTTCAGTGATTAACATAAACCTGTTTATCTTTCACAAGGAACATTGAAGAAGGATTTAAGGATGAGTTTTACATATCTAGGTCATACTGAATATGTATATATGTGTATATATATATATATATATGTCACGACCGGTTTAAATAAAAGAGAGAACCCAAACGCAGACACAACTGAAATACAAAACTGAAGATTTATTTAAACACAAAAACCCACGTGGGGGTAAAACAGATAACTAAACACGGAAGGTAAACACGAAACAGGAACAAAACACTGGAACCAAATAAACATGGAATCAGGAGTCGGAAACACGGGATACATGAACACTCTGACTAGACAACTGTAGACAATGAACGCGCACACGACAGACAACCAAAGGGCATTATAAAGACACGACATCAATGGGGAACAGGTGAACATAATTAATTACGTAAGACACGAATACATAAGGGAGTAGGGTAAAAGTGACAAGACACTGGGAACACGTGTTACACATACATGATGTGAAAACACACGTATTCCCACATAAACACAATGCTGCCATGACCTGAACCTATACTAAGGTCTGGCAAGATCATGACAGCCACAAGACACCGGGAACATGTGGAAACCACACACACAATGTGATTCCACATGTCCCCACACAGAACATAATACTATCACGGTCCTGCCAGATGCACTCAGACCTACATCTAACACAGATGTCTGACAGGACCGTGACAATATATATATATATATATATATATATATATATATATATATATATATATATATATATATATATATATATATATATATAAAGAGGATAAATCCATTTTTTAACATTTTTATCAAAACATGTTTATTATTATGTTATCATGTTATTATTTAGTTTTATGGTGCTACTTAGCTGTATTTTTTAAGTTATGAAGGTTTAAATCAAAACAAACCAACTGCAGTTGAATTGATATTAATTGGAATGCACAACCAAAAAAACAAGATTTCTGAACAATTAAAAAAAACGGATTTATCTCATTTTGCAATGAAACTCTTCATATATATAATGTTCAATCATAATTTCTGGGTTATTATTTACAACCCATGGTGTAGTTACCAAAACCCAGCATTGGGTAATTTTAGCCGAGTACTGTGGTTCGTCCAATACATACCCAGCCATGGGTTAAAAAATCCGAGTGTACTACTAACAATTCTAAATTGTAATTTTTGAATTTGGGATGAATTACATTATGACATCTCCCAGAGATGAACTCCGAAATGGTTTCAAAGTAGGGGTGTCCATGGTTAACCGGTTAACCGATTAACCGTTAAAAACTGTTTAACCGAGTGAAACATTTTGCTCGGTTAACTGGCATCAATGGCGTGCATTGAATTTTTGTTGTAATACATTTTTGCACCACCAGAGACCGCCAAAGTGCTCCCAGACATTTGTAATATCCACAAGTAGTAGCAGTTTCTAATATGAAGCGGGCAAAGAAAGCACAGCGTGGGAGCACTTTAAAATAGAGAATGACAGGGCAAAATGCAAGTATTGCAATGCAGTGCTTATATACTTCATGATGTACAACCTAGGGTTGCTGCGGTGACAGAATTTTCCCACTGGTTAATGCATGCAGACGTGCGCATTTTACTTTCACTTTTGAATTACGCAATTGTTTAAATGCAGCGCTTGCGAAAGCTGCATTAAATCGCGTATGACTTTGCGTGCTTATGAATAAACAGCTGGTTTAATTAAGTGCTTGAGTCAATGTGCGCAGTTAATTCTCGCAGAACTCGCCAGTTCCAAGCAGTGCAACCGGCTACTCCTCCATAAAGCGCTGCTTGAATGATGGGTTTATTATTTTTCTTGATAAAAAATACAACAAAACTATCTCGCTTATATTAAACATCATATATGTGCAGTATAACAAAAACGAGTAAGCACGCAGCTTCTGCTATCGTCTGGTCATTCAGCTCGCTTTGCAAACTCTGACAGAAATAAATGAAATCTGACACCTGCTGCTCTGTGACATGACTCGCGTATAGCTCCGCTGTGAATTCATGCAGCAGACACATTCAGGTATAAGTGTTTGCTCTCTCTAACGAAGCTAAATGATTTAATTACAAGAAAATATCAAAACGACGGTGAAAGACGGTGTCGGGGTGGGCAAGTGATCTAACCGGTGAGAGGCTGAAGCACCGGCAATCCCCATTTCACCGACTATCGCGGCAAACCCAGCCAACACCCGGGCATCAGAGAGGCGGCCGCGGAGCCTGCGAGTACCTTCGCCCAGACTACCATCCCCGCGAACGCAAAAGTCAGTGACATACTTAAGCTGCTCTGTCCTTACCACTGCGTTTTATTTCTATAAATTAATTTTGTTTTAAATTTCGTCCAACCAGTTATTAAAGGTGTTAAAAATTAATAACTACCCCTTTCTCGTGTGTCTGTATCTCTGGGTTGCCTTGCGCATAATATGGTTAACCGAGTATTAACCGCTAAGGGTGTCGGTTAACGGTTAATTAAAAACTTGAAAACGTGCAGCCCTATTTCAAAGAATGGCTATTTTTACAATTTTATAAGCATTTTGTGTGTCGAGGACAATGCACAAAATGGCTCCATTGGATAATTACCATTCAGGGAGTTGTATAGCTCTTTAGAGTAATGAAGTCATCATCAACTTGCTTAAAGCGTTCTGTAATGTGTGCAACCTTAAGACATAAAGATCAGTACATGAAGCCATGAGGATACCACACTTGGTTACATGGTCTTTAGCAGACAATCCCCATAGACCAATTCGAACGAACACCCTGGGCAAAATAGTAATAAAGCAAAACTGTTAACTCAGTAGCTTTTCCAGGAATAGATTATCCTACAGAGGATCTGTACCTATACCCAGATCCTAACACATTACACCAACACAACCACAGACTTGAATGCATTATTTTGATGTGTGTACATATATGTACATATTTAATTGCATATATGTTATTGCACAGATATGTACATAAACATTTGCACATGAAATAAGTACTAGTATTAGTAAATAATTACTAATGCACCATAAGTTGCTTTGGTACATAAAGGGATTTTATATAGATCTTTAATGTAGTAGTAAATTATGTTTTTTCTTTGCTTAATGTTTATCGGTACTGTAGGTTAAAATGATATGCCGGAGAAAGCTAATTTTCCTTTTAAGACTAATTACAGGGTTCCCACAGGTCCTTGAAATCCTTGAAAGTTTGTGAATCTGGAGGAAATAATTAAAGGGGGGGTTTAATGGTATTTCAAGCATTCTGACTTATTAACACAGTTATAGAGTTGTTTCCTAAACGTAGGCAAAGTGTCAAAACCGCAGTTGGGCGTGTTTCAGAGTATTTCTGTGCCGAATGCACTTCGCCAGGGTTCGTACAAGTTTCGGCTAGTTTTTTTCGATTACGGTTCTAACTGACGTTTCAGGGGTTTTCGATACGTATCACTTCTTTATATGGGCTTCCGCCGGAAAACTTCCCTCGGAAAACCCCGCCCATCCGTCAGTCAGCGGGAGACGCTAGAGCTGCTAACAGCTTATCACGCCACCCAGCTTTGTTTAATTTCAAAAGTCAACAATGGCACAACAAGAAGTGTGTTTTTGGATGTAAGGAGAAGACATCCAGCCTTATGGAAACAATGGATATAGTTTATTATCCGGATTAGCAGCGGAGTTTTGCGTGTGTGTTTGATGCAGTGGATTTTCCCAACCGGGTCATGACGAGTTGCACGTGGTAAGTAAGACTTCTGTCTTATGTTGGAAATAGGCGCGTGTATATTATATAAATGACACGAACATGTAGTGAATCATAGGTTATACAGTGTTGTATAGTGTTGCATGACTCGTACTCGCTCCTCCCGTGTTATAACTCCTCCTCCTTCATTTTTTCGTACGTTATCGGAAAGATTCGGTAAAGCTAATCTTTCTTCTATAACCGCCGAGCGCCGGTTTTCAGCGCGGAAAAAACCTGCTAGCTGCTGGCTTATTTGAAAAACGCCGAGCTTACATTGGAAACAATTGAAAACATGCGCCGGCCGCGGGCGTAAAAGCGTTGGTGTGCACGCCCCCTTAGTCTTTAAATTTGAGAGTATTGGATCTGGAAAGTAATTGAAAGGTCCTTAGATTTGAAGTTAACTAAAGCGTGGGAACCCTGTAATTAAAAGTATGGGTGGCATACCAAATAATGTATTAAGTACTGTACACTTGATTGTAGGTATAAAAATATCCATCATTCCACTGCTATACACTCACTCAGGTATTCTTGAAAACTCTTGAAATGCAATGTGTACCAGGAAAAAGAGCTCATCCCTTGTGATGCGTATGTGTTTGACTTCTGACTCCAGAGAGTATATCAAGTTCAATCCAATTCAAAGCTTTGTTGGTGTTGAAGTACGCGTGTTTGTATGTCGCACTGTCTACAGGCATTTCCTGTTATCTGTTTAATGACTGCATGGGATGTAATTGCCCTCGCTGGAGCAGAACTCTCAGAGGTTCACGGGAGCTCTCATCTCACTTGCTTTAGGGAACCATTGTGTTTGTTTGTCTTGTGCATCATTATCCCAGAGCTTAATTGATCTACGTATTGAACATGACTTGAGGTTTCTTCATTTGTCCAGTCCTCCAGACTCTTAAAGATAAGCCCACCTTATCATTCTTACTCGTGAGGGTTCAGACAGAATCGTTGGAAATGTTGTACCCCGTGCATTCAGGTTAATTGCGCAATTAAAGTACCATATACTTTACTGTTTCGAGAATTGTGTGCTAGTTTGTTTTTCTTCTTTTTGGTTGTACACCTGAGGCTGGTAATGATTGTTAAGAAAGTAATCCACAAAGTGCTTTAGGTTTTTGCGGTTGAAGACAATTGTAATAGAAAAATATTTGTTGATCTTAAGTGCGATGTACTATGAAAGTTACAGAACTGAAAAGTGTCTTCCCCGTCCAACAACACTCTGTATTTAAATTTTTTTAGATAAAAATGGCTATTATACCAGTCCTTCCAGAAAACCAGTCCTTTTTTTGTGATTGTTGCGGGCAAAAAATCTTGATCTTGTGGCACGTTTTTTTTTTAAATGCGATGGAATATGCATGATATTTATGAAATTTTATGCAATGAAATTGTGGGAACTTGCAAATAATTGTGAGAACTTACAAAAACTGTGTGAACTGTTTTCGGCTTTTGCAACTTTTCAATGATGTTCACGTCAGACTTTGGCTGATTATGCAGTGAATCATGTGATTACCTATTATCACGTTTTTCTGGAGGGACTGTACACACCATAAAGCTAAAATAAAACATTTATAACACCTGTCTCAAAAACATGTTCACAAGTCTCAATTCTTTGTAGGAAAACATGCTGATTAGTTTTGTAAACCCGGGGCTCAACATGAAGGACTGGCCCCTGGCCCGGGGCCAGTGTGAGAGACGCTCGGGCCAGTAAACTGTATTGTCACTCAGGCCAGCTGACAGTCTTGCCTGGGCCCGGGACAAGATAATCTTAGAGGGCCCCCCACCCCTTACTTTTTACTGGTAACAAGACATTTGGCATTATCAGATTCAGGACCCACGAATATTGTATATTATACATTGTATAAAACATTTAGTTAAAGGTGCAGTGTGTAATTTTTAGAAGGATCTCTTGACAGAAATGCAAAATAATATACAAAACTATATTATCAGGGGTGTATAAAGACCTTTTTATAATGAACCGTTATGTTTTTATTACATTAGAATGAGAAGTTTTTATCTACATACACAGAGGGTCCCCTTACGTGGAGGTCGCCATTTTGTGTCGCCATGTTTCTACAGAAACCTTTAACGGACAAACTTTTTTTACTAAGTTGTCTCTGACGATGACATGTTTTACCGGTGGTGGCTACTGTAGCTTCTCTATGCGTTTCAAAGGCGAGGGGTGAGTGGATTGAGCCGTTGGTTGCAATTTGCAACCTCACCACTAGATGCTTCTAAAATTTACACACTGCACCTTTAAATGTACACTGAAAAAAAATATTCATTGAATTTAATCAATTTTTTAAGATAAGCGGTTGCAATCAATTTATTTAAGCTACATTTAAACAAAAAAGATTAGTAAAGTAAAATAAAATATAAAACTTTTGTTTAAATGTAGCTTAAATAAATTGATTGCAACCACTTACCTTAAAAAACTGATTAAATTCAATGAAAAATTTTTTTCAGTGTACTGACACTATACTGACACAAAATATCATAATCACGTATGAATTATGAACAAACTATTGGAAATATCAGTAAAACAACTTCAGCTAATATTATGCCGTGTTTGGACTAAAAATTTAATAAATATTACTCCTCTCTTTAGAAATTTGAAGTAAACATATAAACTCAATCAAAATTTCTCCAAACATGCATGCCTTTGAACCAAAAGCCCAGAGGGATATTATTTTGTAAAGAGCTTTCATGATGAGCATGCATTACATTTTTCTCAATGAATGCGACTGAGGTTAAAGCCCTGCATTTCAGCCCAAGCCCGACCCGACCTTTTTAGACCCCTCAGGTCGGGTTTCGGCCAATTTTAACCTCACAGCTGATACGCGGGCGGACGTCGAGCTTATTTAGGCTTCTCCGTCTTTTTATATTTTTCAATTTAATTAAAATAACATTTTGACAAACGATGTAAAACAAACGTAGTAAGACTTTTAACCTATAGCACGAGTCCGCTATAAGCACAGCCAGCCACACATTTACAATGCAGCTGTTGCGTATTTAACAGTACCGCAGCGCACCGGGAAAAAATATTAATGGAGGACTAAAACCTTGGATACTGCGCATAATCTATGCAAACAGCATCCAATACATAATCTATACATGCATAGCGAAGTTGTAAGCAGGTTGCATGTTTATTCGGTTTCATGTTTATTTCGTTTCGTTTTGTAGCTATAGCCCTTTTCATTTTTATATTTCTGCCCCCGTTGCAGCTGCGAGCAGCAGAGCAACCTGCCTCCGCTTTTAAAAAATAGTGTGTGTAGATAATAAACGTTTAAACTAACACTGTGATATGCTGAAAATATATATTTTATGTAGTTGTTATTATAGACAAGTGAAGTGTTGATTTGAGAGTTCAATTCATCAAACATGTCGTCAACTTGCTGTCGGCTGCTAACCGCTTGTTGGAACAAACAAAAATACTCTAAAATGTAAATAAAAAAAAGAAATATAAATATTTTGCCATTTAAAACAAATCTGAACTGCTTTAATTGCTGCAAGAGTAGTACAGCTGTATAAGGAATCTGTGCAAGGAGTTATTTTTTGCTATTTCTGCGGATTTCTTTTGCAAAATCTATGCGGAATTTTGCAGAATAATTAAACATGTTTTAAGCACATTAAGCACATTTGAGAGAATGTGCGCTGTGAATATTACAAAACAATAAAATATTTTATAATTACATTTTATTAAAGGATTACCCTGAATTAAACTGGACCAACATGAACCAACAGATAATGAACAATGTGCTGTCACGACCATAGAGTTTTATATAAAATACATATATTACTGTCTACAGTGTAACAGTAAAAAGAAAAGGCTTCTCATTATGAATGTAGCCTATATCAAGATAATTTCATCTGTTTAACAATTTATATTTATCTTGTAAACGGATTTGAAATAATAAATAATTGTCGCGTCACTTAGCAATAGAGATCTCATCTCATTATCTTCTCCGCGGTAAGTTTTATTTCAAATTCAAGTTTTACACATTAAATATTAAATAGTTTGTGCTTTCTCTCATAAAAACCTCACAGCAAACAGCACATACTTCTAAACACACGCGATGCAGTGACTATATCTGCGGTCACAGATTAGGGGAGAATTAGGAATTCTATTTTCCTCTATTTTCCTCTATAAGGCCTATATTTTCTTCTTTTCTTTTATTTTCTGAGCACCGGACTTGTGCTGAGTCTGACCGGACATTTTGAGCGTACTGAACTTCAAATCAAATGAATCAAATATTTTCTTTATTTTTAACAATTATTCCATAAGTTCCAGTTCTGGGCCCCCCTCTGGGCCCACCCCCACCCTGGGCCCGGGACAACAGACCCGTTTGTCCCCCCCGGTCGGCGGGCGTGTTGTCACTCATATATATTTTCTGCCTGCGGATGTTTGTTTGTGTGTATTCTTATGCAATGTTACCATCGAGACACATTTTTAGTGTCCGAACATAAACTTCTCAGCAATGTCATGAGGTTTCCCCTCCTATTGTTTGTTGTGGACACTGTTGCGTGTGTTGCGTGTTATTGTGAAATTTCAGAATTTGAGTTTACATTTAAAATAGCCAGTTATCTCACAAATGATGAATATAGAGGCGGTTTCCCGGAAAGGGATTAGACTAGTCCTAGACTAAAATAAATTTAAGAGCTGTCCAAACTGAAAACAACTTGCACTAACATATCTTAAAAAACAGCAGAGCCCTTTGTTTTGCCTCAAAATGCACACAAGTAATGTTTTTAGCAAGGTATGTTTCTTAAAGGTGGGGTGCATGATCTCTGAAAGCCAATGTTGACATTTGAAATCACCTAAACAAACACGCCCCTACACACAGTTTTTTGTGATTGTTGCAGGCAAAAATCTTTGATCTTGCGGCACGTTTTCTTAAAAAAATGCGATGGAATTTGTGGGATATTTGTAAAATTTTATGCAATAAAATTGCGGGAACTTGTAAAAATTGAGGGAACTTGACAAAATTGCGGGAATTTGCAAAAATTGCGGGAATTTGCAAAAATTCCGTAACTTTCGAAAACTGTTTTCAGCTCTTGCAGCTTTTCAATGATGTTCACGTCACATAATTATGTCACTTCATAACGTTCTTATGGCAACAGGGGACATGGCTGCACTTGTGTGAGGTAAATGCAAAATTTTTCAACTTTCTGCTAAGATATATGTGATTTTTGCTACGAAAATGCGGGGATTATGAAATCATGCAAACCCCTCAAATGTTGTGCACGGAAATCTGCAATTCATTCCGGGAAAGTGCGGGGTACACTATCAGAAAAAAAGGTACAAACTTGTTCCTTTTTCTGTCGCTGGGGTGGTACCCTAAAAGGTACCTTTTTGTACCTTTATGGGTATAAAACACATTGAAATGTTGTACCTTATGGGGTACAATATTATACTCTAATGACCGTTTGTTTACCTTAAAGGAACAGTATGTAGGATTGTGGCCAAAACTGGTATTGCAATCACAAAACTTGTGGCTAAAACTGGTACTGCAATCACACTACTGGTGGCCAATACACAAAATGACAACATAAACATCAGTTGAGGGCTGCAACTCCACTTTTTAAATGACAATATCCTGGTCATACCACTGTTGTCAGTGACATAAGTATTTGAAATGAAAATAATTTCTTAATGTCTAGTGACATATCAGGGCCATTTTATGATTAACATTTCTTACATACTGTTCCTTTAAAGAACAATTTTGTACCAGTTAAATTTTAGGGGTACATAACAGTTAACTGTACATTTAAAGGTGCAAAATAGATCCTTAAGGAACAGAAATGTACCTCAAAAGGTATAAAATTGTATTATGTTTATATACCTGTAAAGGTACAAAACAGTATGGGGTGCCACCCCAGCGACAAAAAAGGTACAGTTTTGTACTTTTTTTTCTGACAGTGTAGTCGAAAAAATGCATCTCCCGCATAAATATGTGGACTTTTTAAATCATGCGATCGCATAATTGCGTTTTTCTGGAGGGACTGCCGATAGAATCTGGACCTTCTTTTGATAGACCCACCCCACACATACGCAACCCAGGCAATGTGGTTAGTAGACACGCCCCTTACTGCTGTTTGGCTACAAGTGTGTTTTGGTACTTGGCCCGACTCCCTTTTCCACAGTGTTTTTTAAAATCATGCACCCCACCTTTAAAACTTGTTATATTTCCTAATAAACAAAGGCCTAGTCCTGACTTAAGCTAATCCCTGTGTGGGAAACCACCCCAAAATGTATAATTATATTTTACTTTAAATCATTATTTTAAATATGTGACAATAAAATCTTTTTTTTGGCAGGGCAAGTGAATTCCTGAACCACTGGCCTGACCGGGGCAGTATAAAAAATATTTGTGTTGAGCCCTGGTAAACCCCATCAAAGTGCAATTCCATTTGTATTTATATTAAAATGTTCATTTTTTTTAAACATTTCATTATTTATTTAGTAAAACCTGTGAAAGCTTCGAAGTTGCAAGGTCGAAAACGTGACTGAAATCCTCTCAGCTGACCCTTTGCCATTTAAGACTAATGTGTCATTTTTTCTGTAAACAAGCGATTTTTTATGAATAAATGTCTTGTTGCATGCCAGTCTGTTAATGTATGAACATCAAGTTTGCCTTTTCATCCTCTAAAGCAGGATGCTGAACAAAGCAGACTGTGATAGGGTCCAGACCTTCTGCTGGCAGTCTGAAGGTCTGGCTATCTGAAATATGACAAATGATTTGAGGCAACATGAGTCACAGTGGCTGTTGTTGATGTATGTGTATCTTTATATAACTGAGTAGTGGATGATGTGATGTGGTAATTACTGATGGGAGTTTTTACCTTCAGGGAAAACTTACTGGAAACCTGAATTTGCCCAGTTGGATCAGATGATAAACAACTGCTTTCTGTTAAGAATTCTTAAGGGGGAGGGGTTTAAAGTGATTTCATGCATTCTAGATTATTAACAGTGTTTAAAGGGGACATTTCACAAGACCTTTTAAGATGTCAAAAAAATCTTTGGTGTCCCCAGAGTTTGTATGTTAAGTTTTAGCTCAAAATATCATATAGATCATTTATCATAGCATGTTAAAATTGCCACTTTGTAGGTGTGAGCAAAAATGTGACCAGTCACGGAAACAAGTCGGATTTGGGCAATTTTGAGTTATTCACAGATTCTGAAAGTGTAGTTTCTAAGCTTTCCAACGATGTGTAACACATGGAAATCTGATAAGATTTGGAGAAGTAATAGCCATTTGAATTTAAGAACTCAGAAAAACTCAAACTGAGAAAATAGAGACGAAAGGGACTCTCTTTTCCAGCTGGGGGAGACAATAGGGCTCATTTACATCTCATTTACCTAAGCCATATCCCCTGTAAAGCCGTTTTGAGATACAGATGTTCTAGCATCTCATGTAGTATTTTGTGACAGAAGTCCGGATGACAACATGCAAAAATAATTTTTTTTTTACCTTTGTGTTGATCATAAGTCGAATCCAGTCTGTTTCAGATGTGTGAATCATCCAATGACCATTTTTGTCCACAACTGCGTATAATCCGTGAAATATAGATATATAGTCTATTGTTTACATCAGATTTCACATGAACGTCTGGTAATAGAATATAATATACAATCTGAGGACTATTTACATCGTAACATGTAAGGGTATATGAGATTACACTCCGGTAATTTACGTTTCGTTAAACACACGAACCCGCCTTCAAAGTTTATATTTAAAATAGGGAGGTAGTATAATAGAAATTAAACTACTCCGTAAGATTTCTTGAAGAGCTTTCGCGGTACTTTGACATCATCCGACTGCAGCGCCGCATAAAGTCGAGCAAGCCAGAGACGTGGCTGACGTACGACGCGGCTGACTGTTATCTGTTCCGCCCTAGCATCTTTTTTTTCTTTTGTTTTGTGCGCCCGAGTTCGTTTACAATCTGGGGAGACGCACGCTGTTAGTTTGAAAAAAAACTACTTAGCAAACATGTCTGAGGGACAGGTCAGCCGCGTCACCTCAGTCACGTGACTTCATGTGGTTCACAACAGAACCGAAAGAGAAGCCCATGCTGAATAAAGTCGTAATTCTTGCTATTTTTAGACCAAAATGTATTTTCGATGCTTTAACACATTCTAACTGACCCACTGATGTCACATGGACTACTTTGATGATGTTTTTATTACTTTTCTGGACATGGAAACCATACATAGATTTTCAATGATTGGGACAAAAGCTCTAAGGCATTGGGCGAATTTTGGGTGAACTATCCCTATTAAGGTGCCACGCTGTTCCCTTTGGAGGTGGGGGCAAAAACACCTGCTTATCCAGTATGTAAATACTGTATACACAGACAATGACGCCACCCGCTGCACACTAGAATCTCCGGAAAAACAAGCCGATTTCAACCGCAAAATGTACGCTTTTAAATATACAAAAACTGCTATCTCAAACATGGAGAGGCTTCTTCGTGATCTCAACTAACAGATTCTGCAATAAAACGAAAATCACAACTTTAAAAAAAAAAAATTCTTTCTCATTTTCTCGAAAGTTGTGCTGCCAACTTGTGTCACTGGTTTCCGTGACAGGTCACAAATGTGCCATTTTTGGGTGTGTCTTTTAAAATGCAAATGAGCTGATCTCTGCACTAAATAGCAGTGCTGTGGTTGCATAGTGCAGATTTAGGGACGTTATTATCCCCTGATCTATTTTTTACATGCTTGCAGACAATGGTTTACCAAAACTAAGTTACTGGGTTGTTCTTTTTTACATTTTCTAAGTTGATAGAAGCACTGGGGACCCAATTATAGCACCTAAACATGATATGTCCCCTTTAAGAGTTGGACTCCTCATGCTTAACATAGGCAAAGAGTCAAAGAAGCAGTTAGACGTATGACAGAGTATTTCTGTGCCGAATGCACTTCGCCAGGGTTCGTAAAAGATTCTGAAATTGTTTTCTAACATGAAAGATTCATACATCTTGTTTTATTTCTTTTAAGGGCAATTTCAGTGCAGGAAGTACAGAAGAAGTCCTTATATGGGCACTTTAACCGGAATAGGGCACGCACACGCCAACCAAGAGTCAACACGAAATCAAGGTCACCAAAGAAGTGTGTTGATGTTTGTGAGAAAAATTTAGGCTTGTTCAGCTTCCCAACATCAGCTCGAATCATAAGTTATCCAGAGATAGTAGGATAATGTTTTGTGTGTGTTCCTTGCTCATGACTCGCTCCAACCGCGGTACGCCTCGACGGGGTTGGGATTATTTGGAAAGAATCTGCACAGCCGATCTGTCTTTTATAAATCTGATAAAACTAAAGACTCTTTGGATATACTTTATGAAGGATGTAATACTACTCTATAGGTTAGATTAACATGAGATAAGCAGAAACAATGTGTGTTATGTGAGCTTTAAGGTAGGGCCCTATAAAATCCGTTTTATTTTTTCCCAAATTCCGTTTTATTTTTTCCCAAATTCCGTTTTCTCCGTTTTAATTTTTGCAAATTCCGTTTTATCCGTTTTAATTTTTGGCAATTATATTTTTTACCCTTTACTGTTATTTTAGTCATAAAAACAGTGTGCCTTTAATGTTAATGATTAAAATGTAAATGATTTAGGGAAAAATTGGATAACAGGATTACTTAATGACTTTAAAAGATGCATTTACACAAGCGCGCGTGCGCACACACACACACACACACACACACACACACACACACACACAACTCAATTCAATGCATTGTTTAGTGTTGTTGCAGGAGGCTACAACAACGTGTCAAAGCAGTGGTGCCTTCAGAAGTGCCCTAAACACATCAATCCAGCGGAACGCGATCCATATTTTATACACAATCGCTTGAAATGCATATAACTTTACAAACATACACAGGATAGTGATCTGACTTAAGAAAGCATGAGCACGCAGCTCTTTGCACGTGCGAGCGAAAGAGAGATGGAGAGCGGCACCATGATGCAGATGATCACGCCCGCCGACAGGGGGGGACAAACGGGTCTGTTGTCCCGGGCCCAGGGTGGGGGTGGGCCCAGAGGGGGGCCCAGAACTGGAACTTATGGAATAATTGTTAAAAATAAAGAAAATATTTGATTCATTTGATTTGAAGTTCAGTACGCTCAAAATGTCCGGTCAGACTCAGCACAAGTCCGGTGCTCAGAAAATAAAAGAAAAGAAGAAAATATAGGCCTTATAGAGGAAAATAGAGGAAAATAGAATTCCTAATTCTCCCCTAATCTGTGACCGCAGATATAGTCACTGCATCGCGTGTGTTTAGAAGTATGTGCTGTTTGCTGTGAGGTTTTTATGAGAGAAAGCACAAACTATTTAATATTTAATGTGTAAAACTTGAATTTGAAATAAAACTTACCGCGGAGAAGATAATGAGATGAGATCTCTATTGCTAAGTGACGCGACAATTATTTATTATTTCAAATCCGTTTACAAGATAAATATAAATTGTTAAACAGATGAAATTATCTTGATATAGGCTACATTCATAACGAGAAGCCTTTTCTTTTTACTGTTACACTGTAGACAGTAATATATGTATTTTATATAAAACTCTATGGTCGTGACAGCACATTGTTTATTATCTGTTGGTTCATGTTGGTCCAGTTTAATTCAGGGTAATCCTTTAATAAAATGTAATTATAAAATATTTTATTGTTTTGTAATATTCACAGCGCACATTCTCTCAAATGTGCTTAATGTGCTTAAAACATGTTTAATTATTCTGCAAAATTCCGCATAGATTTTGCAAAAGAAATCCGCAGAAATAGCAAAAAATAACTCCTTGCACAGATTCCTTATACAGCTGTACTACTCTTGCAGCAATTAAAGCAGTTCAGATTTGTTTTAAATGGCAAAATATTTATATTTCTTTTTTTTATTTACATTTTAGAGTATTTTTGTTTGTTCCAACAAGCGGTTAGCAGCCGACAGCAAGTTGACGACATGTTTGATGAATTGAACTCTCAAATCAACACTTCACTTGTCTATAATAACAACTACATAAAATATATATTTTCAGCATATCACAGTGTTAGTTTAAACGTTTATTATCTACACACACTATTTTTTAAAAGCGGAGGCAGGTTGCTCTGCTGCTCGCAGCTGCAACGGGGGCAGAAATATAAAAATGAAAAGGGCTATAGCTACAAAACGAAACGAAATAAACATGAAACCGAATAAACATGCAACCTGCTTACAACTTCGCTATGCATGTATAGATTATGTATTGGATGCTGTTTGCATAGATTATGCGCAGTATCCAAGGTTTTAGTCCTCCATTAATATTTTTTCCCGGTGCGCTGCGGTACTGTTAAATACGCAACAGCTGCATTGTAAATGTGTGGCTGGCTGTGCTTATAGCGGACTCGTGCTATAGGTTAAAAGTCTTACTACGTTTGTTTTACATCGTTTGTCAAAATGTTATTTTAATTAAATTGAAAAATATAAAAAGACGGAGAAGCCTAAATAAGCTCGACGTCCGCCCGCGTATCAGCTGTGAGGTTAAAATTGGCCGAAACCCGACCTGAGGGGTGTAAAAAGGTCGGGTCGGGCTTGGGCTGAAATGCAGGGCTTTACCCTCAGTCGCATTCATTGAGAAAAATGCAATGCATGCTCATCATGAAAGCTCTTTACAAAATAATATCCCTCTGGGCTTTTGGTTCAAAGGCATGCATGTTTGGAGAAATTTTGATTGAGTTTATATGTTTACTTCAAATTTCTAAAGAGAGGAGTAATATTTATTAAATTTTTAGTCCAAACACGGCATAATATTAGCTGAAGTTGTTTTACTGATATTTCCAATAGTTTGTTCATAATTCATACGTGATTATGATATTTTGTGTCAGTATAGTGTCAGTACACTGAAAAAAATTTTTCATTGAATTTAATCAGTTTTTTAAGGTAAGTGGTTGCAATCAATTTATTTAAGCTACATTTAAACAAAAGTTTTATATTTTATTTTACTTTACTAATCTTTTTTGTTTAAATGTAGCTTAAATAAATTGATTGCAACCGCTTATCTTAAAAAATTGATTAAATTCAATGAATATTTTTTTTCAGTGTACATTTAAAGGTGCAGTGTGTAAATTTTAGAAGCATCTAGTGGTGAGGTTGCAAATTGCAACCAACGGCTCAATCCACTCACCCCTCGCCTTTGAAACGCATAGAGAAGCTACAGTAGCCACCACCGGTAAAACATGTCATCGTCAGAGACAACTTAGTAAAAAAAGTTTGTCCGTTAAAGGTTTCTGTAGAAACATGGCGGCACAAAATGGCGACCTCCACGTAAGGGGACCCTGTGTATGTAGATAAAAACGTCTCATTCTAATGTAATAAAAACATAACGGTTCATTATAAGAAGGTCTTTATACACCCCTGATAATATAGTTTTGTATATTATTTTGCATTTCTGTCAAGAGATCCTTCTAAAAACTACACACTGCACCTTTAACTAAATGTTTTATACAATGTATAATATGCAATATTCGTGGGTCCTGAATCTGATAATGCCAAATGTCTTGTTACCAGTAAAAAGTAAGGGGTGGGGGGCCCTCTAAGATTATCTTGTCCCGGGCCCAGGCAAGACTGTCAGCTGGCCTGCAGATGATTATATTTTAAATGCGAGGGATAGTTAGTTTGCCTCAGCTCGCTTGAAATGCATAAAACTGAACAAATACATGAGGATTTGTGTTCGCACTTCGGACAGATGCGTGAGCTGCACGTGAGAGAGGTACAGTGAGACAGACGTGGATGAGAGAGTGCATGTATCTTTGCGCTCACCGTGAACAGAGTGTTGACAAAACTTCCAAAATAACAGTTCTCCGGTCACATAAAAGTCATGTGAGACCTGCTCGGAACTAAGTGCTTAGCGTCGAATTTCTTAATTTTTTCGCTGACGAAAGCAGAGTCGTGGAGAGCCGCTTCACCATGGTTTCAGTGTTTTGGAGGGGGTCTGAAACGACGGGAGGGGGCGTGTCGCCCAGATTTACTTTCCCGGTCTGCATTTCCCCCAGACATACGTTCGTCTCGCACACAAAAACATCATTTTATTCAAAAAATGTAAAATTCCGCAAAATTCCGCGTTAATACTAGATTCCGTGTTAATTAGCCAATTCCGTGATTCCGTCCGCGATTCCGTGATCGCGGAAATTATAGGGCCCTATTAAGGTATAATTATAAATAAGCAGCATTTAAATGTAGTATTTCAAGTCACTTAAATGTAACCTAGCTGCAAATAATAAAATACATTTTTTTATCTTGAAACAGAGACAAGGATAGCACTAAATGTTAAATAGAGATAACATGGTAAAGTATAGTATTAGATCATTTGTATATGCTGTATTGAAAATCATGTTTTCAGGTTATAACTGTTTGAATGCACAATTCGTAAGCTGGAGGCGTAAGCTGTTGTCATTTGAAAAGAACAAAAACTATTAACAGTGATTCATGACCCACTGTTCTGTAATCCTTATATGATAGTTCACCTAAAAGCAAAAATGTTTATAATGTTCTCATACTCTCGTTGTTCCGAACAAGTATTATTTTCCCCTATTTGTGAAACACAAAGAAATGGCAGAATATTAGTCACGGTCACTAACATTTGTTTAAATTGCATAGAAAAAATGGCAGAGTCAACATTCTTCAACATTCTCATTTCTACTCATGTGTCCTTTGGAATGAAGAAATTCATTGCCTTTGCAGATAAATGACAGCAGAATTGTAAATGAGCATAAGCTATTCCTTTAAGTATACCTATTGAGAATTGTCTTTGCTGATAAACCTGTCAAGGATGATTTTAAAGGTCGGAGTATTCCAGCCTGCACATTCTTTATAAATTTCTGCATTTGTCTTGCACGTTATGTGTTGATATCCTTCAGATGTAGCTGAAGAGAGAATAGGCATGAGTGGGTTCATTTTGATGTAATTAGATCATCATTATTGCGGTCAGTATAACACAGCCACCCACAGTGACTGGATAAAACTGCCAAGTGTCTTTCAGCCCACACTGTCTAGACCAGCGGTCTCCAACATGGTGCCCGGGGGCACCAGGTTGCCAGCCGAGTCTGTGCGTTGCCGCCAAAGCACATTCTATTAATAGTCTTAATTTAAATATTTATTTATTACCTATTTTTATATAAGCTTGGCTACTTTTATTTATGTTAACATTTTAAGTAAAATAAATAGCTTTGAGTAGACTATATAAAAGTAGCCTACCAGACTGTTTTTATGCATTGTGGTACCCCTTGCTCACAAAAAGGTTGGAGACCATTTGTCTAGACCCCCTGAATACATTTTACATTGTACAACATTGAGTTCTCATTTTACTTGGTAAAATACATCATGCCTTTGTAGTTTTTACTGCATTGAATTATTGGTCTATTTGCATATAGTTCATTGTTACACACTAAGACAGTCTGTATTTATTAAGCATGTAAATCGTAGATCTTTATACGATACGATATGATACTGATGTCTAGATTACGTGAACATGTGCAGAGTGTCCGAATAAAGGTACCTAACGTCGATATTTTATGTGTGGCATAAATGCATCGCAATGTTTGATCGATGCACTGATCCATATTGATGTATTTTTACGCACCCCAGTTTTTATAATCATTCATCATTTATAAAAACTGTATTACGCCTCTGAAATTCATTTCATCAAATCCTCCACCTAATTTTTCCCTTAAGGGTCACCTATTATTCAAAATCCACTTTTACAAGACAGTATGTGAACACGACCACCCTACAATAAAAAAACAACACTTCTTTATTATTAACTCCCATTAAACCAAAGCAGACTCATTAGACATTATGTTTTGATTCTCTTGTTAATGTGAGGTCACACTGATAAAGCCCCGCCCACTGCCACTGACTGACAGTCCTGCATTACCATAAATCCCTCCCTTAGCGAGTTGTCCGCTGTCTGCCATATCTCAATAGTAAGATACTATTGTCTTAAATTGTATTCACATGAATCAGATCTATTTGGGTGATTCTCATGAAATCCAGATTTGTGTCCAGCATCAGAATTTTTAAAAAGCTCTTGAAGCCAATTTTGCACATATAAGATTAAGTATTAACTTACTATAACCATTATTTTTAGAGGATTTAAAAAATATTTCCTGTAGAATTATTTACATTTTTTAGATTATCATTATCAAAAATTATCATAACCGCAACATTATATTACATTAAATATATGCATTTACAAACTCATGTTTCGGTAATGAGAACTAAAAAGTTGTCTACTATGACAAACAAAATTTCAACTTTTATCTGGAGAGAAAAAATAAGAACAGCTTACCTGGTAGCCATCTTGTTCCTTCCAACAATTTTTTTAAATGTTAGTTCCTTGTGAGCTTCAACAATGATTGAAAATTGTTGCGGAGGATGAGAAAATTGGCCTTGGACACATTTATATTCTGTATTATTGTCTCTACATTTACCAATGATAACCAAATACCACATGTTTCTTTACTGTAAATGTTTATAGTATAACATGCACTGAAGCCTTTTATTTTTTATTTTTTTATTATGAATATTTCAAAGAACCCCAATCCAGTCATGGACACGTTGCGGTAATGAAAATTTTACCCTTAAATGTGGAAAAACAACAAAATTGGTTTGTATGATGTCATTTGAAATCAAGTGCAAAATAGTACATGAAAGATGTTTATAACTGTATGCTTCTTATTTTGATACTCTTACATTGCATTTACTTTTTTATCAAAATGTTTCATAACACCTCATAAGTCTAATTTCGCGAGAATCACCCATTTACTGAAATCGCTCACTGCCTCTTTTGGTAGAGGAGTCTGTGGAGCAATAGCTTATTTGCATTTAAAGGTACAGTCACGAAAGCGCATTTTTGCTTCCACCTAAATAGGGGTATTTCGGACATGCTACAGTATAAAAAATAATCTGTAGGGTAATTTGAGCTGAAACGTCGCAGACACATTCTGGGCACACCTGAGTCTTTTATTAAAATGGGCATGATAAGTGCCCTTTAAATATTCAGATTTTCTCAAAAATGTGTTACATAAAAATGTACATTATGGGCCCATCTGCAGTGGCACCCACATTTTCTCTGTGACACGAAGCATAATAATTTTCTATATTGAGTTTTTAAGGCTGGCAGTAAGGACAGCACTACATTTGAAACGCTCTGATGTTTGCCCACATGACTTAGATTATACACTTCAGAAGTTTGGAGGTTTGTATGCATAGCAAATTTATCACATTTTGAGCTCATTTATGAAAAAAAATGTTTGCACAGGAAAACTCATGAGGAATATTCATGTAAATTTAATGCACATACACCTCCAATAAAAGACGAAAAGAAACTCTAATACCGATCAGATGCAAATGGTGTAACATTTGGTGGCACCATCAAATCCCCAAACCGTTGATTTATAGCCCAATCTCAGCACTAAATGGTGAATGTGATTGGGTTAATTTATACGTTTCTATGCTTTTCACCGTTCTTCTCTTAAACCCTCGTATTTGTTAAGCGTCTGTATGATCAGTCAATAGTAATTGATCGGCATCGTGGGATTACTCTGCTGCTACTTCACGATAGATTCAGAAAAGTCATTTATATCATTCCTACTCCACATTCATCATAATTTAACTGTTAACAAGCAATCTCATACACTCATAGAGAAGAGAGAGAGAACAGATACACGTCAGCATATGCGATCACTCAATTCCATTATAAAACAAACAAGGAAGATTAGCTACGATGGATTTATGTCCCTCATTAATGTCAGCTACTAAAAATAACCTTGGCTTCATGGATAATACTGATGAGAGCTAATAACTTTGATTTATGTACGTCTTTGAGAGTTCCTGTAAATGTGGAGGGTTAGAACAAAAGGTTTTCTCATTTTAAGAATGCATAGATATTTCGTATTTACATATTTTGTTTTCTGTAACAAATGACCATGCAAAACTTGCAGCTATTGTGGTGTTAGGGTGTTACCTGTATCCAGTTTCTACTGTAGGTTCTAGATTACTTACAGATCTCAGCCAGAAGAGCTCTTTTTTTCCAGTTTCTGCATCCCCCAGGAAATTGTAAATTAAGATTGCTTAGAAAAGCAATAGCACACCTCTCCTTAACAAGCCACAAGCTTTAAAGTATCATTCATGTCCGCAGCCCAAATGATGCGGAACGAGTTATGTGCCGAAATGTAATACACAGGATCAGGATTTTCTGCCTTGGCAAACACCACGGCTGTAATTACTTTATTGCCGTAATGCATGGGACACACTGCATATTAGTATTAAACTTTAATATGTATCTTGCTTTTAACATAGTTACCAGTAATATATCAAACAGGATGACTGCAGTCAAACTCGCTAAGGATGCAAAGCAACTTCACCCAACCGGAGAGCTCATACTAGACTGATATTTCACTGTGCCACTGTGTGCAATGCATTGTGAGGCAAATGCAATCTCATTAATACCCCAAAGATGAATTGCACTTATCTCATCTTCCATAGCACAAAGGGTTAGTGTTTATTAATTGAGAATCATTAGATGGCTGTTAATGGCAAGTGTTTTTCTATCTCAGCTCCTAATGAATTGACTCCATGATGCCGAGCGGTTGTGCGGTTTCTGTTAATGCAGTGTAATTCTAAACCTTAATGGACCATTATGCCACTATCCGAATCGTTTGCTGTTTTTTCCTCATCTGCCTTTCCTTACTCTGCAGAAGAGGAGAGGTGCGCTCTCATCCATAACCATATGTGTTTGAGAAAATAAAGAAGGTTGAATATAGCACAGCTTTTTTATATGCTTTGTTTACAGTGTGTCTTAACCAGCTGCATGAAAACCAAGTTTCTAGCGAGACTGAGAAAATTCATGACAAATCACAGCCAATCAAAAAAATTTTAATTGTTAGAGTCCCTGTGCATCCTAATTCAGGGACTGGATCCTTCTCAGGATGCAGACTTTGACGATTGCAGCCTCTGAAGTCCACGAAGTGAACTGAAATGAGACGGTCTAGCCTACTGGTGGGAGTTGCATCACTTGCTGTTCTCGCCCACCACGCTTGTCAACTGCTGTGGCCTTCCAAGGCCGTATTGAAGGCCAGTGACGTCACGGGGTTGCGACGAAGGCTGTCCCATTTCGAAGGCTCCTTCACACGCAAGCCTCCAAATGTGGCCTTTTCCCCCTCCATAGATGTATCCTTCACAGCCTTGGCTATCCCAAGATTTAATGCACACCCACGCTGACATGGGAGAACATGCAAACTCAGAAAGGCCACCTGCCTTAGCCGGGGCTCGAACCGCAGACCTTCTTGCTGTGAGGCAACAGTGCTACCCACTGAGTGTCATATGGACATCGTTTAAATGGGTTTAAACGGTTCTGGCCGACTCTGGGCAAACAAATCGGAGATTATAGGGATCAGGTGTGTTAAGCGAGTGTGGTGATCGATGATTGGGCTTTGGAGAGGAGGGGAGGCCCATAAAAAGGGTGTGGAACAAACCGAATGGTGCTGTTGTTCCGTGAGTTCGCTTTGGGGAGCCTGCTGGGTTGTTGTGAAAGGGGAAGGGTGAGGGGAAGCCGGAAAAACGAAACGAAGAGTAAAGACGAGCATCTGGAGAACGGAAACCAATGGCGGATGAAACGTAGCCTTCAAAGAAGGAGTGAAAAGCCACGTTGTGCCGGCGTTCACGGATGAGCGAAGCGGAGAAACGACGGTGGCTGAAGAAACACGTCTGGGTGCTCGTTTTCCAGCGATCGCTGTGTGTGAGGCGGAGGCCAATGGTGTGTTCGGAGAGACGTATTTTGTGTGGATTTGCAAGCTGGGCGAGATCAAGACGGGAGAATTGGGCTGAAATAAAGACGGAGATAAGTGCTCAATTCATTTATTCTGCAGTGATGCGCTGCTGATTCTACTGTGTATGTTGAACGAATCTTATATGTTGAAAGGATGGAGGAGTCTGCATAAACAAAGCCCTGGAGGGTTGGGACATTTGTAAGGAAAAAGGGAAGTAAGAAGGAGTTAAAGGAACAGTGCGTTCTGTGGGAGTTTGTCTTGTTATCACTCTGTCTCTTGCAATACTAACCATACTGCCCTCTCAGTTTGTCTTTGTTTCCCCGTTTGAGTGTGTTAGCCCCCCAGCCTGTTGTGAAGATTCACTGAGGCATTGGAATCGACCGAGGAAAGGAAGGAAGGGCTCAAGCAGTCGTGGCCTCAACATTACATATGGTTGTCTTCTGCCTCAGTCATCGAACGATACAGGACTCTGAACACGGCCCAACGGGTGACCCTGACCTTCATCACCGTGAGTGTGTGGAGTGCGGTGGGTGATTATTTTGTGAGAGTGTACACTTGGATTTTTGGAGTGCTGTGTATTGTCAGTGTTGTCAGCGATCACTTCTCAGGCATCTGTTTCCGAAGAGCAGAGTGGTGGCCCTGGACAGCTGCCTTTTATACTTACATGACCGAGACTGATTAAAACCCCTTCTCGCCTAGTGGTGGCATTGTGGAGAGTGCCCGCCTATGCCCAGTCTGTACATTCGCCCATTTGCTTACCTGTAAGTTGAATCCAGCAAGGCTAAAAGCCCAGTGTACTCCCATGTATGCATCCCTGTACGCCCAAAGCTAAAAGCCCAGTGTACTCACCTGTATGCATCCCTGTACGCCCAAAGCTAAAAGCCCAGTGTACTCACCTGTATGCATCCCTGTACGCCCAACGCTAAAAGCCCAGTGTACTCACCTGTATGCATCCCTGTACGCCCAATGCTAAAAGCCCAGTGTACTCACCTGTATGCATCCCTGTATGCCCAATGCCAAACGCCCAATGTACTCACCTGTCTGCATCCCTGTACGCCCAAGACTACGTACCAGTGTACACACCTGCACACCTCCCGGTATAGCCCAAGGGACGAAGGCCAAAGGACTGGAATCTTTTAAGTATTTAAATCCCCCTCTGTTTTAATATTTAATAAAGATTGTTACATTTTATTTCCTTCGTCTGTCTGGTCATTGGGGTGTTTTGGGACCTCCTCGGGGTGGAAACAGAAGGAGGAGTGTGACCTGGGACAGGGGCGGTCCACTCTGACCTGTGACAAATGCACCATGTCACAAATCATTTCAAATTGGTTTCTTGAACATGACAGTGAGTTCACTGTACTAAAATGGCCCTCACAGTCACCAGATCTCAACCCAATAGAGCATCTTTGGGATGTGGTGGAACGGGAGCTTCGTGCCCTGGATGTGCTATCCTATCAATATGGGCCAACATTTTTAAAGAATGCTTTCAGCACCTTGTTGAATCAATGACATGTAGAATTAAGGCAGTTCTGAAGGCGAAAGGGGGTCAAACACAGTATTAGTATGGTGTTCCTAATAATCTTTAGGTGAGTGTATATTGGTAATAAATACATTTTCTGAGAAATTATTTTGTCCCAAAATGTTACATAACACTGGAATTGTTTACATGGAATAGCCTAGTCCCTGAAAGTATCCTAATGACTTTGTCTGGTCTTCAGTTTCTCCAGTAACCACTTTTCAAGCAACTGAAATGCATAAATTGAAGCTCCTTGAGTACACCTTGGATATTTGCCTTTGTTAGGTTTCATAGTGTACAGAACTGCTTAAATGTGCAACAAACCGAGTTGAAACTATTTCTAGGTCACCAATAAACAAACATTGACAATGTTTACCATAAGGGACAAAAGTTCCAGTTTCTTTTTTCATACAGAAGCACACAAAATATTCTTCAGAGGTTTCTCAAATGAAAAACATGAATTATCGGCTTTTGCACAATACAATTCATTCCAGCTTAAGTGCATGCTGGCATAAACAAAAAGGGAAGGGGTGGTGGTGTAGGTAAAGCAAATATTTTAAAATGATGGTCACTTATCTATTTACTTTTTACTTATATTGTTATTCCACTTTTTTCTAATGAAAATTAATACTTTTTACCCCGCTGATCTTCCTTGTTACATGTGTCGTAGATGCCTGTTAAATTGTTCAATCTCGAACGTTCATAAACTGGGACCACCAAAGACTCAAACTGATTTCAGATCTCTCCAGGTGTTTATCTGAAGCTTAAATTAAGATGAAATGTTGCACCTTCTAATTTAAATATTCATTTAATTCATCGTTTCATGCAGTGTGCTATCAGAAAACGCAGCAAGTTGCTCATTGCTTGCTTGCCCACAGTAAGTGTTCGACTTTTAAGGGAGATTTTTCTACTGAGATGAAAAGGATGAATATAATTGCTTTTAAAGTGCGCAAACCTTTCTGGGTAACAGAAACTATTTCTGTACACTCCAGCCTGAAAGACCCCTAAGATCTCTCATTTCCTCTCAGTTTATCAAACCAGCAACACTTTTCAATTTTCCTCCACAACATACAAGGCAGATCTGAGATGGAGACTCCAGTAACACACCATGTGTCGCATTTAAGAAATAAAGTAAATTAATTACAGTAAAGTTAGTCTGGATGTCGGCTTAAGATGTGAAAACCGAACTGTTAACGAAGGTAGATCTCGCCAGCAAGTGTGATGAGAACTTGCAGAGAGAGTCGATTTTTTAACTGTCAAAGGTATTTGACCGCGCCGCGATGCTCTTTTTAAACATGCTGTGAAAGCGCTGGAGCTGCATGTGTTGACTACTGTCGTCAGTGCAAGAATCACGCTGACTGACTCAGCTCCCCCGCAAATGTGACGGCAGGTAAGACAGCGCTCGCTGTCTATTTGTGTCACCGTCTTTTGACTTGCTGTTTTAATTCACATCACAGTTGCGTCTTGCCTCTTGTCTCTCACTCTCTGCCTGCATATGCGCTCGTCTTTCGGTTTCGTCTGTGATGTGTATTGGTTTGTGTTCTGTGCCGTTTTTTCCCTTCCCACGGCTGAAGCTTTCACAGCAGTGACTTTGGTTTTCATTCTTCTTTATGCTGAGTGCTGTGCATTGCATGAAATCTAAGAACCTTAGGCCTTTATTATTCATTCTCACCTTCCTTGTGCCTGAGGCCCTGCGCAACAGATGCATGATGGGATATTTTAGTCACAATGAAAATACCCACTGACATGTTACGATGTAACCTGGTAGAGATGCAAACTCTATGATGTTGCGATATTTACTTTCCTGTGTTTTTGGTGCATGGTTTCTCTTACAGTGGGTTCACACCAGACGCATTTGTAGTTGGACGCTTGAACATTTTGAGTGTACTCGCATCATTCGTGCGTAAAAAGCGGCGTCTAAAATTTTAGTCAACGAGAAATTCGCTTCATGTAATCACGTCACTACTAAAGCAAGCTCCTGATTGGGTAATGCAGCACATTTTTTCTGCCAAAGTTCAGATTTTTCAACTCAATTCGCGTCATTCGCACGAACTAGACGCATGAATGAGGCGGAATCGCGTCTACCACGCTGCGCTAAGCGCCTCATTCACAACACGACACATGTCAACACGTCTTTACATTGACTTAACATTAAAAACATTTGCGCTTGACGCCTTTACCGCGGCTGGTGTGAACGCAGCATTAGACTGGAAGTAGAAAGACTGTGGCCCTGTCCCAAATGGCGCACTTCATGTAGACTTTCGGTCTCGTGGCCTTAAATTGCACATGCTCGCTTAGTCTACAAGTCCATAGGGTGTCCTATCGCTCCGAAGTGTGCTCATTAGCACCCCTTTGCACCCTTGATGTGGTCTGCTGCAGGCTCCACACAGGCCCTGTCCTCCTCAGAGTCCACACTTTGATGACATCATGTAGGGCAGACTTTAGGGACCCTTGATTTGAGTCCACGTGGGTTCACCAGAGTCATATTTTGGGACATACTTGAGGGTCACGCCGGAAAAAGGAAGGGAGTTGCCCGTCATTTTGAACTCCTCCCATCCGTTGTCTGATTGGTCTGATTGCTCTTTGGCAAGGACTTCTGGGTTGGTAAAGTGTGTGAAGCCTGCTGCAGTGCGGGCTTCGCCAAAGACCGCATCAAGCGGGCAAAAGGGGCGCTGATGAGTACACTTCAAAGCATAAAAATGACAGATGGGACACCCTACGGACTCGTAGACTAAGCAAGCATGCGCAATTTAAGGCCACGAGACCGGGCCACACTTTTACACAGGGCCACACTTTACAAACCCAGAAGTCCTTGCGAAAGAGCAATCAGACGACAGATGGGAGGAGTTCACACTGATGGGCAACTTCTCTTCTTATTTCCGGCGTGAATGTGTATGAATATTGTTTTAGATTAAATAAGTGGCATTTAAAAAAAAATATTAATTAACCTCCAAATGAAACATTTGCATTTCACCTTGATTTTATTGAACAGATCTTTTTTCAATCAAACCAATCTGAGTACATTGGAAATAGTTATAATTAACAGACTATGACAGATGGTAGATATAAAAAAAAACAGGGCTATTAGGAGCACATGTGAATATCAGCAATGAGATAATCAGAGTAAAATCAGTTTAATAGTTATGTAGATAATAAAGCCCGGTCTTTTCTATTGCAGGTCTGTTGGAAAGGATGGTGGACCAGGGTGAGCACACACATCTGAGATTGGGTAAGTATTCTTGAAAACACGGGGATGAAGGAGATCAGACAATCATTGCTTTCAAGATTATTGATCATTGTTTTTTTGCTCAATATTTGGATGTCTACTGATTGACAGATTTGCTGGATCATGTTCATGCAATGGTTATTGTGATTAAATACATTTGTGGTTATAGGCATGCATGGTCAGTGGCGGCCGGTGACTTCTTTTTTTGAGGGAGCACAATGTGAAGTTCGCCACAACATGTATGTAGCCCGTCATGCGTGTGGTTCGTCATTTCAGAATACGTGTTTGGCACGTCGAGTGAACCTATGTGCATCACGTGTCTTTTCAAAATAAGTGCCTGCTGCAGACGCGTCTAAAGGGTTTATGATAAAAGAGACGCTCGCGGTTGCCAGATACTCGCATAATCAGTGTTTACTGTTAAAGGAGTGTCTTGCGTGTATTTTCTTTTATCATAAACAGTTTTGACGCGTGTGCAGCAGGCAATTATTCTGACGAAACACGTGATGCACATGGTTCACATGATGCAACAAACACATATTTTTAAAACACGAGCAACACACATGACAATCCGAACACTTATTTTGAATTTGCGCCCCTCGGAAGAGCAGGCACCAGCCCCCACTGCACATGGTACGGATACAAATTGACATACGTGTGCTAAAATGAGTTGAGTCCTGCTGTATTTGCTATCATTTGTTTACAAAAACCACACACTTTGAAAGTTGTTTTCAAAATGCAATGTCATGTAAATATTTACATTTATGTGTCACACTAATAGGGACAAATAAAAGGTTTGGGTACGTTAAGTGGATTAAAGTAGCGTCATTTATAAAGCTACCCTGTAGTTGTTTCAAATGACCTTCTATTAAGCATTTGTTCACACACTTTTTCCCATTATCCCTGAAGCGCTGTATAGGAAAGATAAGTTACACAAACAGTTCGATATGGTAATGCCTTTTTTTCCTGTCCTACATCCACTTACTCTATTACTTCCTATAGATCACTATATACAGACACTTCCAAGTGTCTCTTTGCTGTAGCCGGAGGTGTTTTTTCTGTGCAGGCTAAACCCTATGACTTTAACATATTTGCATTTAATTCAGAAATGCCATTTCTGATGTCTTTCAACAAAAATGCATTATTGGATTATTTTACATTTATGTATTTGGCAGACGCTTTGTCCAAAGTGACTTGCAGTGCATACTGTACATGATGATGATGAACTGTAGGAATTGTAATGTTGGACAGAGATGAAAAATTTGCACAAATAGGCCTACCCTACTGAAAAATCCAGCTAAGACCAGCATAAGCTGGTGAGCTGGTTTTAGCTGGTCTCCAGCTTGGTTTCAGCTGGTTTTGCTGGTGTAGGAAGCTGGTTTTGCTGGTGTAACAAGCTGGTCTAGCTGTGTTTTGGTCACTTTTTAAGCTGGTCTAGCTAAACTTAGCTGGTCAGGCTGGAAGACCACATACACATATTTTGAATTCACGCCCTCGGAAGAGAAGTCACTGGCCGCCACTGGTTGTTTGGTTCCTTACTTGTTTCTTGTTTAAGCAAAATGTTGCTTTCTGGTTGTATGTGTGAAGCTGTGTGGTTTCTGAATGCCAGCTGTTTGACCATGTGGCACATGCTGAACTGCTCTGGTTTAATTGTATTGAGGTAGTGAATGAGAAAAGAGAGAGAGAGAGAAAGGCAGGGGGTTATAATCATTATGACCCACTTCTGTATGCTCTGAGGAAATATTGATTACATTATTCCTGGAATATTATGTTTCTTAGTACAAATTCCCTTTTGTACATTCATAATCTTAATTGCTGTGATATGAAATTGACCAACCACCATAAATACGGTCATACAAAGGATCATAATGTTATTGAAAAAGTCATTAAGACTGTCCACTTTGATTTTTTCCTTTTTTTTACTATACTTGTCAGACATGTTTATTTAAAGCGATCACAATATGTTCACTCTAAAAACGTCTGGGTATTTTAGCAGGTTTTAGCCGATAGAATCCAAAGTTGAATATTCATCGCAAAATTAGATGGCCTCCATTTGTACCCCACCAGGCTTTGTGGGCTTTCAAAGAGTCTCCGAAGTAGGACGAGGGAAAGTTGATGAGGTAGTTATATCAGGATACTGCAATCAGAAAAGCTATCTGTTCCTTTATCGATACACATTAAAAGCACCCCGGGGGCATTATAGGGATCTGTTATGTTTAATCTATAAAATTTTGCTAGAATTAAATTGCGCAGTGAACTCTCTTGCTTTGAAACTCATGCGGGCGCCATTCATTTCGTATTCGTTCCCAGCTGTCCCTATCCAAAATGGTGATGTAAACAGAATGGGTGACGTGACGTCCAGACCTCTATATGACAGATTTCAAAACCCTTCAGTCTTGTGTTTCTCACAGGTTGTGCAGTATGCCTACATTTCAGTGAATGAAATGAAAAAGGGTGAGACCATGCGAATGGCTGTTAAAAGGTTTATGTAATAAGTGCAGTGTGTCAGATTTTCGACGGATTTCAGTTACCTTCATTTTCACAGCAGTGGGAAAATGAATAAGTACTTCGCAAATGGTATTTAAGAATGGCGTGAGCAAATTCAAAGTATAAGGAGGAGATAGAACTGCACAGTATGCATTCATGCTATAGTATACTGTGGTTTAAACCGCTGTAACATTTGTAATGAATTACTTTTTATTTAAAAAACACTTAAGAGTTATACAGGGCACAAACTATAGGTTGAAGGAACATTCCACTTTCTTGAAAATATGCTAATTTTCCAGGAGTTAAACATTTGATTCGTACAGTTTTGAAATCTATTAAGCTGATCTCCGGGTCTGGCACTAGCACTTTTAGGAAAGCTTAGCACAATTAATTTAATTTGATTAGACCATTAGCATTGCGCTAAAAAACCCAAAGATTTTCGATATTTTTCCTATTTAAAACTTGACTCTTCTGTAGTTACATTGTGTACACGGACCGTCGGAAAATTAAAAGTTGCGCTTTTCTAGGCAGATATGGTTAGGAACTATACTCTCATTCTGGTGTTATAATCAAGGACTTTACTGCTGTAGCAGGCTTAGTGATATTACGCACTGCTCGAAAATAGTTCCCTTGGTTACTTTCAATGGCAGGGGACTATTTTCGGGCAGTGCATAATATCACTACGCCTTATTAGTGTCTTAGTACATGATGTAACTACAGAAGAGTCAAGTTTTAAATAGGAAAAAAATGGTTATGTTTTAGCGCAATGCTAATGGTCTAATCAGATTCAATGGATTATGCTAAGCTATGCTAAAAGTGGTAGCGCCAGACCCGGAGATCAGCTGAATGGATTCCAAAACGGTAAGATTCAAATGTTTAACTCTATGGGAGCTGGAAAATGAGCATATTTTCAAAAAAAGTGGAGTGTCCCTTTAATTGTTACAGAGTTACCAGCAAGCAAAAGCCGGGACGTTGAAATGATGGCTAACTACAGACCCAGTTTAGTCCGAAGTGAGTAACCCACTTCTACCCTAAATAACCTTGAATTTGGTTAAATGCCATTTTTGCCAAAATAACTTGAAGATGTATGATATTCCAACATGTAAGCCAAGTCAACGGTTGTTTGCTATCATTTGTTTTAAACGTATATGTATCGTCAATTCTTGGGCTATGGTAGAAGTCTATTACTTTCACTGACAGCCCAAATTTAGCTTTGTTTTAGCCAAAATTGCTTGCTGGGATAGTTACGCAGGGCCAAGCAATCTGTGCTTTTGGTCTTTCTTACAGTCAGAAGACGACCACCTGCAAATCTGTGGAAAGTTTTGATGTGTTTTCGTCAGTGTTGGGGAAGGTACTTTAAAACTTTAGTTAGATATGCTACAATTAGCAGTAAAATTAGTTAAACTACAGTCATGCTAGCAATGTTTCATCTCGAAGCATCATCAAATCTTACAAATGGTCCTAATAGCTCAAAAAGGAGTTTCTTTATTTTTTTTTAACAACTTAACCTTTTTGAATAAAGTCAAGCTTTTTTGGGGGTGCTTATGGTGCAAACTAGGAACTAGGAAAAGGAGCCGAGTTTTGTACTGATCAGATTAAGGGGAAAAAATAATTTTGCCCATATTTGCCCCCAATGTCACTTGAGGATTTAATGTTAATTTGTTGCAGAGATGTTTATGTTGCTTGTGTAATCATTACTAATCGAACTCCAATATTTGTTGAATGATTTAGCCAAAATTAGTTTGTGCCACATTCTCTTCTACATGCTTCAAAGTTTGATCTAAATGACAAAAAAATTGTCCCCAGAAAGCCCTCTTACATGTGTTGAGTTATTCTTATATTCTATACATGCAGTCTTGCAAGCTGCAAGTCACGTCTCTCCACCAATCATCAGCAGCTCCGCTCATTCTTCTCAAACACTCACTCAGACAATTTTAAGTGTCAAACTTCCTAAGAATTCAGTATAAATCCCTAGCAAGCATTAGCTTTATCTGAATAGTTTGCGTGATGTTTAAGTTCCACACTCAGAAAAAGTATCAGCCATCCATGAACGATTGAACACAAATTGTCCAATCTAGTAATTTCATACAGTGAATAAATTATAGCTGCCTAAGAATACGTAGCTATTCATGTGCTTTGCTTAAAAGCCGATGAACAATTTAACAGTATGACACTTTTAGATGACACCTGTAGTGTTGACTTATTCACCATTTAGCATTTGCATAAAATGGTTCGTGTGAAATATGCACTTACTGTACTGTAGCTGTTGTTGCTTTTCATATTCTTGTATAGATTTAGCCTTATGCAAACTATCACATCACACTTTAATATCAAGTGAAATAACTTAATAGCGTTGTCTTGTGTGTGTGTGTTGTGTGCACAGGAAGCTGTGTCATGTCTCCAACTCTCCCTTAAATTTTTTAATTACACTGTCAGAAAAAAAATGCTCAAAAAGTGGTCCCTAGCTTTTTCTGGGGCAGTACCCTTTCAAAAAGTACACCTTTTCACCTAAAGAGTTCATATTATAAGGGAGAACTGGGGCAAAAGTACAATTTAAAAAAAAAAATATATATATATATAATTTTAAAAGATAATATATAAAAATATATATATAAAAATATATATATATATATATATATATATATATATATATATGTATTTATATGTATATGTATATGTATATATTTAAGCAATATCGCTCGAGTAGGAGTGTGATATAGCTCTAGACCTTTTATCATTTTTGTCCATTATTTTGACAGTGAACATGTTAGGTTTATTTAATCAGCCAATGGCAATCAAGCAATGTCAGTCTCTGCAAGTAATGCATGCATGCACGGTTAGTCTCGTTAACAGCTCCAAAACTTGATATACATTTTTAATTGCAGACTTTTTCTTCTGATGCTCAATCAATTTGTGCGATCAAGCTTATTACAGCATGTAAAATTCACTGTAAACCACACAGATGTTACTGTGACTTCACCTATACTTATATAACTTAAAGGGATTGTTCACCCAAAAATGAAAATAATGTCATTAATGACTCACCCTCATGTCGTTCCAAACTCGTAAGACCTCCGTTCATCTTTGGAAACACAGTTTAAGATGTTTTATATTAAGTCCGAAAGCTTGTTGACCCTTCATTGAAAATCTACATACGGTATACTGTCCATGTTCAGAGAGGTAATAAAAACATCATCAAAGTAGTCCATGTGACATCAGTGGGTCAGTTAGAATGTGTTGAAGCATCGAAAATACATTTTGGTCCAAAAATAACAAAAATTACGACTTTATTCAGCATTGTCTTCTCTTCTATACGTCTGTTGTGAAGCGTATGCGCGAGACTAAAGTCACGTGACTGCAGTGAAGGGGCTAACATGTTATCCTCAGACATGTTTGCAAAGTTTTTTTTTCAAACTTACTCCCTCAGACTGTAAACGAATCCCAGGTGCACAAAAAATAACAATAAACAGTTGAGGCACACCAGATAACACGTTAGCCACGTCGTACGTCATCCGCTTTACTGCAGTCACGTGACTTTAGTCTCGCGCATGCGCTTTACAACAGACGTGGAAGAGAAGACAATTCTGAATAAAGTCGTAATTTTTGGTATTTTTGGACCAAAATTTATTTTCCATGCTTCAACACATTCTAACTGACCCACTGATGTCACATGGACTACTTTGATGATGTTTTTATTACCTTTCTGGACATGGACATTAAGAAGGGTCAACAAGCTCTCGGACTAAATATAAAACATCTTAAACTGTGTTCTTAAGATGAACAGAGGTCTTGCAAGTTTGGAACAACATGAAGGTGAGTCATTAATGACATTATTTTCATTTTTGGGTGAACTATCCCTTTAACACGAAGCAAATTCCTGTGCCATGCCCTTTCCAATATAATCCCCACTCTGTGAGCTTCAATGCGGTTAGAAAGCATTTGTTTCGCCTTTATTTTCAAAGCTCCTGCCCCGGATGCTCTCAACCCCGTAGCACCTGGAATGAAGCTGAAGAGACACATACATCTAAGCATTGAATACGTGTGACGGGAGAAGGAGGGAGATTAGCGCTAAATGATATTTTCATGGGCAGCCATAATTCAGACGGCATTTTCCGACATTTGAATAAACACCATAAATTCAGGTGGCAGCGGCTCTTTTCTGGCAGTAATAAAAAATAAAACGAATTGCACGATTTTAATGTGCAGCACGTCTGACGTTGAGTGATAGGCATCTGTTGGAGCGTAGAAAATGTGGAGAATCGGATCTGGGAGGGGGCTGAATCAGAAAGGGGCTCGCTGTGCCAAGAAGTCCATTTTACTTGTAAATCTCACCTTATTTTTCATCCCGCCGTTGCTCACCATCCGGCCTGACACAGGCAGCAATAACAAAAGGTTGACAGGTGAGAATATATACAGCCCTTTATTGTGGGAAGAGAGAGAGGTGTCTGTTAGACAGAGGCCACAGACCTAAGCAACCGGCAGTACTGAATCTAACATTAAAGTGACTCGAGTGTGAGAAGAACAAAGATAGATTGACAGGGAGTCACACATCTTTATGCATGCGCTTTATATGATGTTGCTGTGTCAGACGTCGGTCTGAAGCTGAGGGCACGCTGTTTGATTTTTGTTTTATGAAACAAATTTTTGGAATTGATACAAGATCTGTTGTCAGGGAAAATTGCCTTGGATGGTTTAGTTTGGCTTGCTCACAGATTTATTTGCAGATTTATTGCCTTTGCAATTGAGTTCTGATGACGATGACCCAAATTTGCTGTCCGAAGCTGCATGCACATCGCCAGCAACTTGCTGAGAGATGAACTGGCTCAGTTCATTTCAAAGGAGCTTGGCAAATAAATAGCGAATTTTGAGAAGCAGCAGTGCAGTTCATGTCATTCATCGAATTGTTATTTATTTGTTACTTATTTTCTTGTTAGTTGGACAACCAGATTTAGGAATGCATCCTAATGCCCGGGCGCGGCCACTAATCAAACAAACCAGGCTTTGGGGGTCAAACGCCCCTGAGCGCGGTTTGATTTGGATAGTGTGAGAACACCCAAAGTGTTTGTGGTGAAATGTAGAGTATGTTCAGTTGAAATTATTGATAAGTATGTGAGTGATTAGACTTATAAATTAGACTTATGAGGTGTCATGAAACATTTTGATAAAAAAGTAAATGCAAAGTAAGAGTATCAAAATAAGAAGCATATAGTTACAAACATCTTCACGTACTATTTTGCACATGATTTCAAATGACGTCATACAAACCAATTTTGTTGTTTTTTCCACATTTTAGGAGAAAATTATCATTACCACAACATGTCCATGACTGGATTTGTGTTCTTTGACATAGAAATATTTATAATTAAAAAATCTAAAAAAAAAAAGCTTCAGTGCATGTTATACTATAAACATTTACAGTAAAGAAACATGATATTTGGTGATCATTGGTAAATGTAGAGACAATAATAAGGAATATAAATGTGTCCAAGACCAATTTTCTCATCCTCTGCAACAATTTTCAATCATTGTTTAAGCCCTCAAGGAACTAACATTTTTAAAAAAATTGTTGGAAGGGACATAATTGACTGTGACACTCAAGATGGCTACCAGGTAAGCAGTTCTTATTTTTTTTCTCCAGATAAAAGTTGAAATTTTGTTTGTCATAATACCTAGACAACTTTTTAGTTCTCATTACCGAAACATGAGTTTGTAAATGCATATATTTAATGTAATATCATGTTGCGGTAATTATCATTTTTGATAATGATAATTAAAAAAAAATGTAAATAATTCTATAGAAAATATTTTTTAAATCCTCTAAAAATAATGATTATAGTAAGTTCAGACCTTAATCTTATATGTGCAAACAAAAATTGGCCTCAATAGGGCTTTTTAAAAAAACTGATGCTGGACACCTTTTAAGTCTGGATTTCGTGAGAATCGTATATGATATGCAACATAAAGTTTCATTATTTTGAGGTCTCTTCACTTTAATCATTCCTCAAAATGTCCTAAACAGTTTCAGTATTAGCACCAATAAATGTTGCCAGATCTTGCAAGACAAAACTGGTGTAAAGGACAAAATAAACCACTTTTCCTCACCTAAATAAGGGCCATAAAAGGCTTGTGCAAACTGCTCGTTGTGTGCTGTAAATCTTACCAGAAGTCTTAAGATCTCACACTTTGATGCCTGCCGAAACTTTTACCCGAAACGGTTATATCATACAATCTAACAAGCAACAATCATAAAAGACAGAAAAGAAATATAACACAGTATGCAGTTGACTTTGCACTTTTCACTTCTTCTTATATTTACCATTGTGGATTTGCTTAGTGGTATAGCTCATGCAAGAGTCAGTTTCTGTAGGAGGGCATTTACCTCCGGCGTCTGGCACTGGTGCTTTGCTTTGTCAACAGCGAGAAATAAACGGTCTTATTAAATCATTGATTTAAAACATTGATCTGACTTTCCACCCTGTATGGCAGCTTGGCCAATAGATTACAATTATTTTCTCAGAAAAGTCCCTTGGTGCGTTTTTAGTTCTCAGATAGTTCAACGCCGAATGTCATCCGAGGTCGTTTTGAAATCCTGATGTATTTATTTGTTTTATCTTGTTTTTGATAGCCATGCCAAAGAAAGAGAGAGAGAAGAGTGAAATACCCTCTTTAAAAGGCCTATTTTGGCCCCGGCTGTAGACTTGATTTGTTCTGTTCAGGGCGCGTGAGGTGTCGGGCCCCGGGCACCTCCATTCCTCTATGATTTCATTTTGACTTACCTGTAAATGAAAAAGCCGTTGCGCTCCATCTGCAAAGGTGAAAGGGGACGCGGGTACCTGAGTGATTTACACCGTACATCAGTCCCGCTGTACGTTTTCCCCAGCCTGCAATGTCATTTTACAGCATACAATTCACTTGGGAGTAGATTTTACTGATCGTGCATATTGCTGCATGTTTAAATCTTTTTTAAACGACTTCACTGATAAATCTTGCAAAAGATCAAAACTTGAAAGTAGTAACTTGCTTTATTCTGTTTACAGGTGTTTTTTAAGTGGATTTTGGTGTGGAGGTCCATTGGGTACAGCACTTTTAAGAATAATGGTGCTACAAAAGGTTATTCACAGCAGTGATGTAGAAGAACCATTTCTGGTTCCTCAAAGAACCATTCAATTAAACGTTACCTTTTTATAGTCTAATAAACTTTTCTCCTCTTTTGTGAAACTTTCTTTGGATGTTAAAGATTCTTTAAAAAACCAAAGAGGGAAAAATGGTTCTTAATTATTTTTTGTGCCTCAGTTCCCTTGAATTTAATATCTATTAATTTTATATGTACACACCTACAAATTCTCTCATACCATCTCAGCAGCAGTAATTGGTTTCCATAAATATTCAAGCATCTGTTTCTTGTTGTGCCATCATATATCTAAATTAAAAACGACTCGCCTTAAAAAGCTGAATGGTTCATTTATTTTTAAGGCCTTTCGTGAAATATTTCTGTTCTTGGTGTTGTTATCTCCCCCCTTTATTTGTTAAAAAGCACACCAGCAAAAATACGAATCCATCTGTTTACCAATAAATGGAAGAGTAAATATTTGCAGTGAAGAAATATTTTGCAAACAGCTGGGCTTTAATGCTGAGCTCTATAATTCTTAAATTAGCCCTGAAAGTCGCTCATAAACTAAAACTTGGACCTGGTGTTGGCCATAAACCCATGACCCTCTGATTTGATGATCAGAGACCACAGATGTCCAAGATTGTTGTAAACACCATCAATTGACAGGCAAGGCAATCTGGGGGGATTCACTAAGAATTGTGTTCAATATCTGCACTTTTAGTGACCAGTTCACCAAAAGAATTACAGTCACATGACTTTACATGGCTTTACTCCTATTCTTGCAGCTCACTTTTAAGTGTAAGGTTGGGGGGACGCAGCAGACTGTGATTTACCCTACTTTGCAGGGAAAAGCACTCCCTCTCAAAAAAAGTCTGTCAAAAGACTGTCATTGTGGTGGTACCCTTTCAAAAAGTACACCATTGTACCCAAAGGGCGCATTATTAGTACTTCAAAGGTACATATTGATACCGCAAAGGTACATGCTGGTACCTCAAAGGTACAGTAATGGTGCGTATTAGGACCATTTTAAAATGTACTGTCCCAGGGACAGCTTTTGTACTTTTTTCTCACAGTATGCACTTCTTTGTGGTTCAAACTGCATAGTCAAAATATTCTTAACCCTTGAAGTTAGAAATGTAGTTTTTTGCAGTTATCTTATTTTTGTTTTATTAATATTTTAAATTACATTTTTTTATGTTTTTAGAGATTTGAGGTTAATTTTACTTTCATTTTTTAGTAACTTTGCTATGAGCTTTTGTCATTTATTATTAAGGTTTTTCATTTCATCAGACTATTATTGCTAATATAAGTTAATTGTCATTTTTATTTTATTTTATTTTTGATTTGTTTTAATTAGTAATTTTAGTGCCGCAACTTAAATTGATTTTCATTTTTGCTTAGACAACGTATCTAATTATTATTTACTTATTTTTTAAACTCAAATTTAGGCCTACACTGTATAAGTTGGATCTGTTTAAAAAATAATTAAATAGGTAACACTTAAAATATTTAAGCTTTTTAAATTTATATTTTTTACCATTTTAAGTCATTTTGAAAGTTAATCCAACTTTCACTTTTTACAGTATATACTTGATTTATTCTAATGAACATATTTTTGTTATTATTTACAATCATTTATTTATTTATTTATTTTTGCTCTAAAATGCTGTGTTCACCTAGCATGCATACTCTGCACTGAGAGCATCATGGCACAATTACTACTTGGGCTGCCAAGCAAACTGTTCTGCTATTGGCTGTTTTTAAGTGAGAACCAGATGCACCTAATGTAATTCATCCTTAATTAGCAAGTTTCCTTATTTATAAATCCGAAAAAGTGTAAGTTGCATTCATTTGCAGATTTTGTCCTAAATTTATTTTGGTCTCTCTCCCGTGCTCATTAGCGCTAATAGGAATTAACTGATTAAAGTTGATTCGTGATGGATAATTCACAGCTGAAGGATTCTTTCACACAGCTGAGATTGTTCATTGAGTCACTTAAGCCTGTCTGAATCTGTCTTTGAACGAGATCTCAGAGCTGAATTGGTAAAGTGATGCCATGAATGCATTCAGCACAGATCTGTACTCAGAAATGGATTAGTCACAGTTTGACTAACTAATATGGCTGGTTGATCTCATCTGACTGACGCTTTAGCGATGTGGAGCAGTAATGTGTCACCTTAGGTTTCATTTGTTACTGAATTGTTTTTCAATTCCAGATGGCTAAATAGTTTAATTAGATCATCGGAGAATGAATCAAGACAGAAAATGCTTTAATGCGAAAGAAATCAAGACAAAAGGATTCTAGGGGCACATTCAGGTTTTAAATAGTGTCACATTGGAGTGTTTAGCTTTATAAGCAGTCCAAATGGGTCAATATCCTCCAACCATCCAATTGTTTAGGTCTTTGTATATTCCCTTAACACGACCCACATAACAGTTTACTTAATTAGCGTTTATAACTTATATATAGGGGTATAATTTTACAATGATGACATACAGCGGGGAAAATAAGTATTTGTAAGTAAGTGGGCTATTGACACAAAATTTCCACCAGATGTAGCCATCAAGCCAAATTGAGTTCATACAAAGAAATCAGAACATTTGAGTAAACAAGAGACTGGAGTATGGAGGACCACAATAGTCATGCAAAATGTAATAAAGAACTTCAATATTTAATAACTACCTGGACAATAAAAATAGCAATTAATACATTTGTTTAAAAATTCATTAATTAATCTATAAACAAATAGACAAAGTTACAAAAAAATATTTATGTAACATTTTATTAGGCAATAAAAAGTGAGATTATAAAAATAACGTAGAAATGAAATATTAATCCATTAATAAATAGTTCAAAGTAATATGACAATTTACAAAAACAACATAAAACACTCAATAAGTTCATCATTTTAAATTTCATTTACAAATTCTTAATTAAATAATGGAATTTCAAAATGTATTTCAAAAAGCGATTTAAAAAGAGAAATATATAACTGGATTTTTAAATTGAACTACAAATACAGGTTTAAATTAGGCATTTAAAAGGGCATTTCCATTTAACATTTCTGTTTTCATTTTCCCGATGGTTCTCCTTATTCTTTTCGCTATTCGATTTGCTTTTCATTTTAGCCTCTCTATTTAGTTTTTCTGTCGAATCCAGTTTGTTTCAGATGTGTGAATAATCCATGAAAACCGTCTAGAATACATCCAATGACCATTTATGTCCACAAATGCGTATGATCCGTGAAATATAGGGCCTTTTTACACCTGGTCACTTCATGTGTTTTCTTTGATCGGATAGCTATCTGATTTGTTAAAACTGTTCCATTTACATTTGGCCACATAAATGCGTCTTGGCAAAACAGATATGAATCCGATCTTTTACCCACGCCCGAAATGCAAATACACTTTTTATTACTCCGCCTTAAAAAACTTAAGATGACGTTTATGCAACAAGAGGCAACACTTACTGTATGATGTACTGTATGTTGGGCAGGGGACGCGCGTCTCTCCTTGCTCGGCATGAGCTGAAGCTCGCAGTACAGCACAGCAGGAGAGTGACAGTGCGGTGATTTAATGCAGGTCCATGACGGGAAAAGCATTGACAAAACTCTCTCTTAAAGTTAAATTTCTTTGTTTAATATCATTTGAGTTTGTCATTAGACTCTTTTATTGATTCTATGAAGCTTTTTTACCCGCTGTCATCAAGCAATAGGCGTGTCATCTTTGTTTGTTTGGCGCTCTTCCAGCTTACTTGCGAGTGACGTGTTTACGTTTGGGAGGAGTAAGCGCGACGTATGTGGTTTCATCAACCAGATGCATTTACACTTCTCTGAAATGCGTCCCAGACCACCTCCTGAAGTGGTTTGAGCGATCGGATTTAAATCCGTCTCGAAATCGTTTCAGAGGGCATTTACACCTGGTCTTTTTACGATCAGATAGCTATCCGATCAGAGAAAACACATGAAGTGACCAGGTGTAAAAAGGCCCATAGATATAGACCGTTTCAGCAGTAACAACATAAACAAGCGGCTGTCGCTGTCCGCACGTAACTTCCGGTAAACTCCGCTAATAATAAATAACCACAAAGTACTTTAAACGTAGTATATTTATATAACAAGCAAAACAACAACACATAGATTACCTAGGAAACCAAAACATTTGTTATTTTCGACGAGGCATTTGTTCAAGAGATCAGTTTAGCAACTAGTCAGACTATTAAAAAAAGGAAACCGGAAGTAAGGTCCGGATCCAGACGTGTATCACGTGCGTCCGATGAAACCGTCTATATAGTCTGTTGTTTACATCAGATTTCGAAGGAATGTCTTATCGCCTACAATCTGATGACTATTTACGTCGCATCAAACTGTATATGAGATTACACTTTAGGTTCCAATAAACACGCGTTAAAACTTTGTTTTTAAAAGTAAGCGGAAGTATAATCCATAATATCCAAATAGCGCTGTTATGTCCGTGAGACATGATATCAGCGAAGTGACTGCTCTGTGCTCTCTAGCTACCTGGTGGGTGGAGACCTGCGAGTGGGGTGGTGGGCGGGAAAATTAAAACGGAATGTGACGACAAGGCTAGTTACGTCACTTCGGAGCTGATTTTGAAACTGTGTAATCTGAGACTCAAGGCAGAGGACATTCAGAAACCTGTATCTCACTCAAAACAGCATGGATGGATTTTTTTCCAAGTTTGTATGCGTGTGGAAGCATCAGAGATACAAATGAACACCCCAAAACCCAGAAAAAGTGAGTTTTTCATAATATGGGCACTTTAATGTCTGTGTTAAAAGGGCTGTGTATTCAAATGTATGTTATTTACTGGTAGTGATGCTCCGATCGATCGGCCGCCGTAATCGGCCGATAACGGCATTAAATGACGCGATCGGCACTCGCTAAATTTGCCGATCTCATGAGCCGATTTTTCTGTTTACTTTTGTCATTATAGCGTTCCTGATGCGGCTGCAATTAGAGACCATTTTACACAGTGCGAGCATTTTGTAACCCATTGCTCATGTGCAACGTGCAGATTTGGATTTCCCTCTCTGCCTTTACAGAGATATGCGTATTTTCTATGAGGACGCGCAACACACACATCTCTGCTACAAATGAACAGCGTATACAACACATATCTATCGCGGACGATTGCATCCTCATGCCGAAAGTTTATTACTTGCATTCGTTTTAAAGTTTTGAAGGTTTAAACTTCCATTTTCCTCACAGCTGCTCTTGTTTGCGGACTATGAGGACGCGCTCTGGTCCTCAGCGCAATGCGTCTTCACATCCCTATCAAGCAGCGTATACAACACATATCTATCGCGAACAATTGCATCCTCATGCCGAAAGTGTATTACTTGCATTCGTTTTGAAGGTTTAAACTTCCATTTTCCTCACAGCTGCTCTTGTTTGCGGACACCCGGCACACGCATACACAGCAGCCTGTCATCAGTGCACGTGAAGAGAACGATCTCTCACACATCTTAAAGCTACAATAACCTAATTCATCTCTCAATAAAATCACTTTCTGCTCTTGACTGAAGAACTGTTATACTTCATACAAATGCGTGTATATTAAATTCATACAGTAAAGACTGTGAAGTGTTTTATTTTACTTTTAACAGACATAAACCTTTTTAAAGGCATATTACATTTCTCTTTGCAAGAAGAAATATTTGTTGTGCTTATTTATTTGATTCTCTATTAAAACAATAATATACCTAATTTATAGTAAGTTTCATTTCTACAAATGGTGTAAACTCTGCTAGATTATAGATAAAAGATTCCCATTCCACTGCCATTCTGTGATCGGCACTGATCGGCAATCGGCAGATCATGATCTTGGTGATCGGTAATCCGTGATCGGCCACAAACATGCTGATCGGAGCATCTCTATTTACTGGCAACAGTTTGTTCAAAGTTAAATGAACATAAAAAATTTAAAAAATCAGAATGAAACTAAAATAACACCTCATGAAAAGCATTCTGGGAACCAAAATCTGAAGGAAAAAATAGAAAAGGTGGATATGGATTTCTCGTTCCCAGAATGCTTTGCATGAGGTGGTTATTTTATAGTTTTATTCTGTAAAGACAAAGACTTGTTTAATGTTCATTTAACTTTGAACAAACTGTTGCCAGTAAATAACATACATTTAAATATACAGTAAGTTACTGGCAAACAGCTGCATAACTACAGCAATATTTTACAGTTGAGTTTAATTTGCTGCTCCGTTTTTTCCTCTAATTTCACCCCACTTGAAAGATGAACTCGTCCCTGATTCTGCCAGATTTGTACCACTTAACCTTGATGTGTGTGCATTTTTTTGTGTGTTAGGCTAGTTTTACTTCACAACCAAAGCAGCGCTGCACTGTAATTGCCACAGAAGCATTGCATTGTGCTTTCACATTGACTATGTTTCTATTGAGTACTGTGACTCTATGCAATAACGTGATGTCTGGTTTGCTACATTGACTTTCTACTTTAATGATGCCCATAAATAATAAATATAAAAAATTGGTTCATCTAAAAAACACCTTTATTCAAAGTCGTTTCAGCTTTTGAGCATAAGCACAGGTTGGCAAGTGCCCAACCTGTCCCCTAGAGAATAATCGATTGGTCTTTTTAACTGAAAGGCGGGACTTCCTGTTGCCAGAATGGCCCTATAGAGACAGAGCGCAGCGCGTCACAACCTGAAAACCACGCCCACCGGGGGGGAAAGCAATCCAACAGTCTCCATTGACTTTGTATTGCAAAAGGCCGCCTCCTTGTCATTTCTGGCTTTAACAAAAAACTGAATAAGGCCTAAAAGCTGCTTTGGGACAATATGTACAGCTAACAAGCCAAAGAACACAGAAATAAGTTTTTATAAGCTGTCGAGCGGTAAAACCCAGTCTTTAAGGAGAATAAAGTGGATCGCCGATTGCGTTTCCCCCTATTGGATGCAGTTTTACTAATAGGAGTACTATGAAAAGTTGCCTGTTTCCATTTCTGTGTCTAAACGCTCGTTTTTTGAAGTCGACAGCCCATAAAAAATTATTTATTTATTTTTTTGGCGTGTTAGATGTACACCTTGTCACACAGCAGCTTTTAGGTATTATTCTGTTTTTAAGTTTAATCTGTAAATAAGTTTTTATAAGCTGTCGACCCCAAAAAACGAGCGTTTAAAGACACAAACATGGATACAGGCAACTTTTCACAGCACTTCTATTAGTAGAACTGCGTCCACTAGGGGGAAACGTAGTCGGCGATCCACTTTATTCTCCTTAAAGGCTGGGTTTTACGGCTCGACAGCTTATAAAAACTTATTTCTGGGTTCTTTGGCTTGTTAGCTGTACATATTGTCACACAGCAGCTTTTAGGCATTATTCAGTTTTTTGTTATAAGCCAGAAATGACAAGGAGGCGGCTTCTCGCAATACAAACTCAATGGAGACGGTTGGATTGATTTCCCCCCCGGTGGGCGTGGTTTTCAAATTTGCATAACGGCGCTCTGTCTCTATTGAGCGCTGTATTGTCCCCCTAGTAGTGCTTAATCTTGTTACATCCAATATCCAATATAGTACTCAAAGTTGTTATATTCAATATATTTGTTTTATAGCTCACTGTTTTATATTTCATGTATTAGTTGAAATGAACCCCACTGAGGGCCTGTTGAGAGCTTTTATTTTCCATATTTATGGCCTTTTTGCATTTCCCCCCTGAGCAGAGGCTCATACGCATGTTTGCGTGTCTCAAAAATAATGTTTTCCCTGTATGGGCCAAGATGGCAAATCAGTTGAGTAGGCATTTAATAGACACAGGGCAGAGGCATTTATCGTGACTAATAAGAATGCTTTATAGTTATCAGCCTAATTTATTATTTGCTATAACAATGTTTGTGGATGTTTAAACATCTGAAGGCCACTGCGAAGGATGAATTAGTGTACAGTGAATAGAGCTTGTGTTAAGCTTTTGTGTTGAGTCTATACGTGCTACTTCCTATGAATTGATAGTAAAGGAACCTTGGAAAACTTCAGAGAGCTCAATATCATGTCACATGAATACGGTAGTTAAGATAGCTTCAGAGTTTCTCTCATACAAGAATGAGTCTTAAATTAGATTTCAGAAGTTCACCTCAGGAGGTTGACAAGCTCATGGTTTACAAAAGACAGTTTGTTATGCCTGTTTGTAGAGATTCTGCTATTACTTTAATTCACATCCTCTATTCTTTAAAGTCTCTCTCTCTTTAAGTATGAAATTGAATGTATTCTCACCACCTGCACTCAATTGCTTCACCTTTTTAGAATAGAGGAAAGCCAGGTTATTGCATGCCATTTTTCGTACCTTAAACAAACATGATGTTGTTGTTTAAAGGATTAGTCCATTTTCTTAAAAAAATCCAGATAATTTACTCACCACCATTTCATCCAAAATGTTGATGTCTTTCTTTGTTCAGTCGAGAAGAAATTATGTTTTTTGAGGATAACATTCCAGGATTTTTCTCAATTTAATGGACTTTAATGGACCCCAACACTTAACAGTTTTAATGCAGTATAAAATTGCGATTTCAAAGGACTCTAAACGATCTCAACTGAGGCATAAGGGTCTTATCTAGCGAAACGATTGTCATTTTTTGCAAGAAAAATAAAAAATATGCACTTTTAACCACAACTTCTCGTTTTCCTCCAGTGCTGTGACGCACCAGCGCGACTTCACATAATACGTCATCACGTCAAGAGGTCACGGATGACGTATCGAAACTACGCCACAATGTTTACAAGTGTGGAGAAAGAGGACTGTTCCGACGTTGTTGCATGTGGAATGATACTAATTAATGTCTTTGTGTCAGTTTATTGTTTAAAATGGTCCACAAATGTGCGTTTCATATATGTAACATGTGACCTTTCCAGGGCATTACGCAATTACGTGAGGTCGCGCTGGCGCGTCACAGGCCTGGAGGAAGACGAGAAGTTGTGGTTTAAAAGTGCATATTTTTATTTTTTATTTTAAAAAATGACAATCGTTTCGCTAGATAAGACCCTTAAGCCTCGTTTGAGATCATTTAGAGTCCTTTGAAACTGCAATTTTAAACTGCATTAAAACTGTTAAAGGAATATTCCATTTTCTTAAAAGAAAAATCCAGATAATTTACTCACACCATGTCATCCAAAATGTTGATGTCTTTCTTTGTTCAGTCGAGAAGAAATTACGTTTTTTGAGAAAAACATTGCAGGATTTTTCTCATTTTAATGGACTTTAATAGAGCCAAACATTTAATACATAACTCAACACTTAACAGTTTTTTTCAACAGAGTTTCAAAGGACTATAAACAATTCCAAACGAGGCATAAGGGTCTTATCTAGCAAAAAGATTGTTATTTTTGACAAGAAAAATAACAAATATACACTTTTAAAGCACAACTTGTCGTCTAGGTCCGGTCCAGCGCGACCTAACTTAAATGCGTAGTGACGTAGGGAGGTCACGTGTTACAAATATAAAACGCACATTTGCGGACCATTGTAAACAAAAAACTGACACAAAGACATTAATTAGTATCAGTTGACATACAACAACGTAGGAACGGTCCTCTTTCAAGACGCTTGTAAACATTGGGGCGGAGTTTCGCGTTCGTCCTCTGTGACCTCTTGACGTCATGACGTATTGCGTGGGGTCAGCTGGTGCATCACGACCGGATCTACATGACGAGAAGTTGTGCTTTAAAAGTGTATATTTGTTATTTTTATTGTCTCGTTTGCGATTGTTTATAGTCCTTTGAAACTCCGTTGAAAGAAACTGTTGGGTGTTGAGTTTAGTATTGAATGTTGGGCTCTATTAAAGTCCATTAAGGTGGGAAAAATCCTGCAATGTTTTCCTCAAAAAGCATAGTTTCTTCTCGACTGAACAAAGAAAGACATCAACATTTTGGATGACATGGTGGTGAGTAAATTATCTGGATTTTTCTTTTAAGAAAATGGACTAATCCTTTAAGTATTGGGGTCCATTAAAGTCCATTAAAATTAGAAAAATCCTGGAATGTTTTCCTCAAAAAACATAATTTCTTTTCGACTGAACAAAGAAAGACATCAACATTTTGGATGACATGATGGTGTGTAAATTATCTGGATTTTTTTTAAAGAAAATTGACTAATCCTTTAAGAAAGAAAAACGCTCTGTCTTCTCTGTACTCCTTTGGTTTACTCTTAAAATGTGGCATTGGGATACTGTGAGTATTGATGGCTCTTGTAAAATGAATTGCTCGTGATGTTCCTCATTTATAATTGGATAACGGCGTCTGCAAAATGACTAAGTGTTAATGTTTGACACCGGTATAACCTAATGGACCTCGCTTTCACACTCCCTAACATTAATCCCAGGAAATGTCCTTTTAAAAAGAAGAAAAGGCTAATTCTGCTCTTTAGTGCTTTCAGAGGCACGGTAATAATATGTAGAGGAGGATGGTATCGTTTTTCTGGTTTATACATTATACATATCAATACAATATTAATGACAATTTCAACCTTTTCCCCCTGCAGAATCCGCAGAAAGCACCGCTTGCACATTTAAGTGCCACAAGCTAACGTACATTATGCAAGGTCCCACACAGATAGATCCTTTCCAGGACATTTTTTGAGGATCATTATGCGAGATTTAAAGCGATATTACTGGGAATTATTATGTCCATGTTCATAATAATACCCACATTTGACTAACTTTGACTCTGACGTTTACGCATCATGGAGCTATTAAAGAAATACATGGTGATGTGCAATGTGTCAAGCATGAAAAGCTTCAGGCTGTGGACTTGGTAAATATGCTTGCTATGTTTGACACCAACATGTATTTCATTTTAACATTTTAAACTGATAGGTCATGGGATCGTTTCCTATCAGTGGCGGCTCGTGACTGCTTTTCCGAGGGGCGCAAATTCAAAATATGTGTTCTGAGTGTTGAGTGTTGGTCGTGTTTTCAAAATATGTGGGTGATTCTCACGAAACCATTGAAACACCACGGCACTAATGATTTTAGCTTTAAAATGTGTAATATAGTAACATTAAAACAAAGCATCAGAATCAACACAATACTGTGTTCTACCTTGCACAATGTGTGATTTCAACATAAGAAGTTATAATTGTAAATTTTATCTCATTTTCTGCTGAAATTCTCATTACCGCAATGTGTCCGGCTGTGTTTGAACATGCGTTATGTTGTAATTTAATCAAATTAACACAAAAATATTAAGAAAAAAAATAAATGGATGTTTTGCTAGACTACTTTAGATGACAGAAAAAATATTTACTGAATATTCATGTATAATAATAATGAAGAAAAATTAGGAAAATGATGTGTCCATGCCTGATGTTCTCATCCTCCGCAACACTTTTTGAGAACAGTTTAAGCACACATACAGAATTTTAATAAAGTTTGATTTTGAGTGACCAAGCACATGGACCAGTTACTTCAAGATGGCTACCAGGTAAGATCATTTTTTTTACAGTTAATTTGAAATATTGTCTTGTCAGAATGCTTACACGACATTTTGATTATCATTACCGCAACAGATGCTTATTAAATGTTAATTTAATTAATAGAAGCATAATACTTTGATTTTAAATGCATGTGCAGAATCTCCAAATTATGTTCTTTCAGGTTTGTCATGTCATTTTGAAAATATGTCAGTGTTGATGTTTTCTGACTGTTGCGGTAATGAGATTTTTTAGGACTAATTTTTTAAATTATGTTACAAAAAGTGTTAAATGATAAGTAAACGTTTTTAAATTAATGTTCCCATTTACTCCAGATTTTGTTTTTCAATGTCTGGTGGGAAAAAAAGTAAATTTAAGCAATTTTTACATTTTCATGCTTGACATTTTTAAAACCAAGTTTTCGTTAGAATCACCTATGTGTTTGTGCATCATGTGAACCATTCGCATCACGTGTTTTGTCAAAATAAGTGTCAAAACTGTTTATGATAAAAGAGACAAAATACACGCAAGACACTCCCTTTACATTAGGGATGAGATTATGCGAGTATCTGGCAACCGCGAGCGTCTCTTTTATCATAAACCCTTTAGACGCATTTGCAGCAGGCACTTATTTTGACAAAACACGTGATGCACATAGGTTCACTTGACGCACCAAACACATATTTTGAAATTACGAACCACACACGACGGGCTACATACATGTTGTGACGAACTTCACATCGTGCGCGGTCGAAAAAAGAAGTCACAGGCCGCCACTGATTCCTATGAAATACACATATTGATAAAATGTATAGATTGTAATGCACTTTGGATAAAAGCATCAGCCAGGTGCATAAATATAAAATTTTATAAACCCTTTAACAACACTTTAATGCTGATACTCAAGAATAAATAAATAAATACAGCATGGAGGTAAATTGTTAGGGCCATTTGAGAAGAAGCTCTTGTTTTTGTGAGAAAATGGAAAGATGTAATAAAGAGGCTAAAGGCTGTGATAAAGCATCAGATGCAGGGAGCATCAATCTGCTTTAGGAGTGCTGGCACACCGGAGGTTTCCTGGCCCGCATCCACATTTGGCACTGCATCACCTGCTCTCTCCCAAGGACGAAGCTTCTTGGCTGGCCGGAGAGGCAGGACCAAACCACTGGACACCCTGATCATGGGGAAGCTTTAGCATCACCTAGTGTTTATTAAGCATCACTGCATCTTCAAAAGCCTCATACAGTCAAACCCTTGAAAGCTTGTGCAAATGAGTATATGGATTTCACCCAGCTGGCATATGGTAATTTTGTTGGCCGTCCCGTGGACAGTCAGAGGTAGAGCGTTCACGTATTGTATTCCAAACATGAATAGCCAGGCTGCCATGTTTGTTTTTTATTTTACATTGCCTTGTGTCTGCTTTGTGCCCTTGTTGTTGTTACACCAGATTTATTTAATCAGTCTGGATAATTGTTCGGCGAGCAGATAGACGTGTTCATTTAACTTGTACGGTTAGGGATCAGCTCTCGTGGGAGATTGCTGTAGGGTCCCTCCACCTGGACATTGATTTCATTATCTATATCTCAGTGACCCCGACTCACTACAAATCACTGCTCCACACGGTGAGCAGATAGGATGGCAAGCCATTATGAAAGTAAATCAAATTGATTCAGTTGTTGCTATCAATTAATATGAAGGAGGAGCTCATAAACTGGTTAATTGGTTTGTTGGAAGGTGTTAATCGGTGTTGTAATATGATGCATGGTTGGCTTTTTATTGACAGCCAAATGGCTTGGTTTACGCTTACCCCAGACGGTGAGCAGAGAGGGACACGATTGAGCGCAGGTGGCAACAATACTTTCCATTTTATATTGTAGTGTGCACTTTTTCTCCAAGTAAGCTTTTAAGCCAGCATGTAAGTGCAGAAAGCTATAGATGTGGTTTCCATTGAAGTTAGCACGCCTTATTTTCTGTTACAAACTTTTACTGTATTTCCTTTTTATTGTTCAGTGTACTTTTTTTATTTACATTTATGCATTTGGCTGATGCTGTTATCCAAAGTGACATTACAAGGTATACATATTTTTATCAGTACTATATATGTATTCCAAGGGTTAAAACTCATAACCTTTTGCACTGCTACAGTAATGCAATGCGCTATACCGAATCACCATATTTTATTAGTTTATTCTTCTCTTCCTCTTTTTTCATAATGGTTACATTTGTATCAAGCATTTTCCCTCTTAACCCATTTCTCTTTAGAAAAGGGCTGATAAATATCTTCTGCTGCTCTTTCTCTCATTAAGAGCAGAAGTTTTAAGCGCTCCTTTCTCAAGAAAAGATAACCGTATGTCAAGATAAGCCCAAAAATGAATAAAAATGCATTCTGTGCTCCATTTGTGGCCATTTGCTCAGTATTCAGTGCGAATTCACTTTTGCTAGTGGTTATATACATTTTGTTTATTTGTGTTTATATCTTTTAAATAATAATTTTGAATAAGCATGATATAAGCTAAAGGCATTTGCACAGTGGTGGCAATGATGCTCAGTGTTAAAGGGATGGTTCACCCCTCATTTAGTTTTAAGCCCTCAGTATCTTGCTTTCTTGAACCCAAACACGGATGTTGCCGCTCTTTTGGTGCACATTTTCTGTATCTGTACTGTTTTTTAGACAGATTTACTTAAATAATGTGTGACAACTGAAACAATAGCGATATCGCTATATAGAGTAAATATCTTCAGGACACCTAAAATATATGACACAGGTTATTTATTTAACACTTACGGTCCTTTTGAAGCTTCAAGGGTTATCTTGTTACTGTGGGAGTGGATGGTGACTGAGGTGGTCACCATCCACTCCCATACTAACCAGGAAATCCAAAACAACACTTAAATGTGTTGCACAAAAAAAAACACTGAGGGTTTAAACGACTTGAAGGTGAGTAAATAATGACAAAGTTAAAATTTTTGGGTGAACTATCCCTTTAAATTATGCACACTTGGATGCTCATTATATGCATGCATTTGGCAGATGCCTTCCAAAGTGACTCACAGTGCATTCAAGCTTCACATTATATATTATTTGTGTTTCCTGGGATTAAACCACTGATCTATATAAATGACTGGATTGCGCATGACGTCACACTTGTAAAGCCACCGCGCCGCCATGTTGGTATACCCAAACGTTCTAATCAAAGTTTTATCATCACTCCACTACAGCAAGTGGGAGCTGATATGAATAAAGAGGAAAAAAATCACAAATGTGATAAATACAATTTTAAAATAATTACACAACAGTCTAAATAATCAAGTAACCGGGTCATGTGAATGATTGTGTAATTAACCACACTTGCAGTGCATTTGCAGGTGTTTCGAATTATAAACTCACCCATCCACAAATTTATCTTCATCCGAATGCATGAGTTTTATTGCGAATGAGGCATGCAAATATATTTTTAAAGACATCCTCATGACATCCTCGATACCGTTCAATAGGGCTTTAGAGAGAAAAAATAGACTTGAAACCTGGAGATTCACTCTTTTGAGCATTTTAATTTAAAAATTGTTATGTATGAGAGAAGTAGTGTGCTCAGCTGTGGAATATTGAATCAGCAGAATTATTCCTGAGAACTCACACAATCCTTCCCGCAGCAGCGATATGTTATCTTTAAACGCTTGACTCTCGTACTGACATTTTACTCATTCTCATATTTTTTTTTAAATTGCAAGCCCCTCATCTGGTCCTCCTTCATTGTCTCTTTGAGGAACTGACAGGCTGGAACGTTTTTTTTTCTCCCCCACAAACCTAACACACAAGACCACAGAACCCATAATGCCATTTCCTGCCTGATGCTTTGATAAAGAGATGTTGCGCAACAATTCTGCAACATTGTCTTGAGAAAGCAATTCCTCAGGACGTCACAACAATTTCCAGCCTCATTTTTCACAACCGGACAGAAGAAGGGAGGGAAAGGGAATCTGACTGCTTCCCTGAGGTGGTGAGAGATGACGGCTCCTGAGGTGGTGGTATGCATCATAACCTCTCCTCTTTATCTACTACCAAAAACATATATGCATAAATCTATCAGTTTGTGTGAAAGTGCAGAGGATTGTGGGTAGAATATGAATAAAATGAGTCTTTCATTATATATTTTTTACTTCATCATAGTTTTCATACTGAGCCCCTAAGGTGACATTGGAGTAAAAAAATGTAAAGTTTAGTTTCATGTGCTCACATGAAACTTTCATGTGCTCACGCAAAACCTTCAAGTGCAGATTTTTTTTTAAAGTTAAGTTTTGCGTGTGCACGCAATAGATTGGAAAGCGAAAGTTTTACGTGCGCATGCGAAACTAAACTTTATTTAATTTTTGCTCCATGTCCCCTTAGGCGCTCCATATTTTCACTTTCAAATTTTTTGGTTGAATCAACTCGGATTTACAAGTTATTTCAACTTACTATTATTTATCTTGACGAGAGGAGTTGTTATAACTACAGGTGAGTTGTTATAACTTATAAAATTAAGTTGACATTTCTCAACTATATTTTATAAGTTGTGACAAATCATCTCTGTTGACATGACGTGTAAATCTAAGTTGATTTAACAAAAAATTTTAAGGCAGCAAAGTATTTTTACAGTGTAGTTATTCTTGTATCACTTTCTTTCAATCTTTTAATAAAAGTGTTTTGTACAAAATGTTTGGTGGTTTCTCAAGAAGATTCCTATATGATGTCTTAAGCGAAGTCTGATTTTTATCTCGGGTGTATGGATATTGTCCTGTATGCTATGAATTCAGATGTCTTAAAACTATGATCTGCTCTTCATTTCTTTGACACACGTCTTGGACATGTTGATGGATCAGGGACAATAAAAGTATTCCCACACCAAATATAAATGTACACTCCTGTATGTTATTAATCCTGAGTATTGTTGAACATTTTGACTTGAACTTCGATGAGTATTGAATAGCTTAATTTTTGATTCTTGATTAAATGATTGCTACACAATACTCTTTGAAATTAAAGGGGCTACACTATGCCATTGAAGAACCATTTTTGGTGGTGTGGTTCTATAAAGAACCTTTAAAATCCGAACAACCGTTCTGTTTCACAAAAGGTTCTTTGCAGTAAACAAGCTTATTTAGATTAAGAGGTAAAGGAAATAGTTCTTCGGGGAACCAAAAATGGGTCTTCTGTTGCATCGCTGTGAAGAATATTTTAAGCACCTTTATTTTTAGAGTGTAACACATCACAAGACAGCTGTCAGATGGTTGGGATAAATTACTTTTTAATATTTTGTCATTAATTACCCAGCTGCTATTCTGAGCAAAACATTGTTAATAATTATTTCTGTTCTGCATATTTAAAGCCGCAGTGTGTATTGTTATGTTTAAAATTATTTTTGGTTTTTACCATGTATTTCATCTATACCAGTGTTTCTCAATCCTGGTCCTCGAGGACCCCCTTCCAGAATGTTTTAAATGTTTCCTTAATTAACACAACTTATTTAACTCATTAGCTTGTTAGAGAGACATTCTGGAAGGAGGCTGATGAGTTGGTTCAGGTCTTTTAAATAAGGAGACATCTAAAACTTTCTGTGAGGAGGTCCTTGAGGACCAGGATTGAGAAACACTGATCTATACCATGAGCCTTATTAAAGAGCTCCTATGGTCCGATTCACGGTTTTACATTTCCTTTGGTGTGTAGATGTGTATTAGTACATGTTAACGATATGTAAAAGTTACAAACTCCAAAGTAAACGATGATGCGAGTTGTTATCGTCTCCAACGTAAATATCTTTACAAACACACGGATTGTAGGCAACAGTTTACTTCCTGGGATTGGTGATGTAGTAAAGACCGACATTATCATAAGTCCTCCTGCTGTGGTTCAGATGTTAAAATGCTCAGAAAAACTCTGTTTTTTTGAGCAAGATTGATTTCCCGACAACTCTTACTGAGACTTTAATAGATATTCTTTCAAAGATCTTTAAAGTTTTAGTACCTAATGTCTAGACATGACTAAAAAAAACTGTGATTCTGTCTCTCAGACCATGTGATTAAATATAAGGTCTTGTAAAAGAAGTTCCTGGTACAATGGCCCGCCCATAGTTCCGCGCCTGATTCTCAGCAAAACTCTCTGGGCCCGCCCAGATTGACAGCTGGCCCGCCCAATCAGAAATGTAAAAAATACTACTCTGTATAGTTAGACATGTATACTACTTTATGTGGTGTAATTTATCTATTGCATGTTATGTTAAAAACAGTAAAATTATAAGTAAGCCTGATAACTATTTAAAAACTATTAAAGCAGTTGAATGTTGCGTTATAATAAAATATTCCCGAGCAGCTTTCAGCCATGATCACTTTGAGAACTTTTTTTGCAAGCAAGTAGAAAACGTATTTTGAATAACAACACGTTATAAATATGTGCTGCGCGCTTTCCTCTCAATAACATAAACAAACAACAAATATGACAGCGGGGTAAAAAATAGAAAGAAAACATCTGATCATAGTGATGTTGTTTGATATAGCGATATAGCAGCACTATAAGTCACGCCACGTTTATTGCTACACTTTATACAATATATAGCCTATTGCTTTTAAGCAACAAATAGCCTATCATAACAACCTATAAGCCTACTGTGTAATTGAGACATTAATTTTAGAAATGCATTAAAGCAGAAAGACGTAGGCTGCGGAAATATAGTGGGTTCACTTCAATCCACACCACAGACGCTCTTGGTTTGCTTCTTATTTATTAAATCGAGGCAATTGTTTGATCAAACATTGATTAATATTAAGATACAATTTATACAAAACGAAATTCACTTTAAAGAAAGTCTTTCTACAAAACAACCTCGCAAAATCGCTTGCCCGACGTCCATTACGGGCTATGGCGAATTCCTGTCGGGCTAAAAAAAATGATGCGCCTTGGCCGTCGGGCGGAGGAAAAAATATTGTAATGTGTTTGCATTCTCTCAGATTTAGTTAGGTAATTATGTTGTATGTAATTTGGCGTCATTTTGTTAGCCATTACTATCCTCACTAACAAGTGAAACTGTCAGGAAATGAAGTGAAAGCATTAAATCCATTATTCCTTTCGTTCACGTCTGATATGCGCGCTCCTCGTCTCCGCTCTTCACGAGTAGGCTTGCTCTTGTGCTCATCAAAAAGTATATTAAATGTTTATTTATTCGTCATTTCGTTTAACCCCAGAGTCTAACATTATTCTAGCAATTCCCTTTTTCTTTCTTTATTTAGTAAGTTAACTTAAATATGTGAGAACGAAAATATATTTTTTAGTGATTTGCATGAAGAGAATATGATGTTAGAAGCTTCATTTTAAGCATTTAGTAGCCGTATTTATTTAAACACTTTAATAGGTTATTTAAAAAAGTATAAGTTTTTTTTGGGTTCATTTATATTTCCTGTCACTGTGTGCAGGTTCTTTTTTGTAGGCTATGAGAGCCCAATATTTTTTTTTACCAAAAAGGCTTAATAAATGTCACGTTGCATTACAATTTAAAGTATCAATAATGTCAAAAATGTGACGTGCAGTTCGGGTGTGTGTGTATGCTGTTTAAATTAGTGTTCTGAAGTTTTGACGAAGTTTATAGACTTGTTATAGTTTCTTATTCAAAAGTGACACCCATAGATTCAGGCCCACCCGGACTTAATCCATGCCCACCCATATGTCACGTTCTGCATCCGCCACTGCTGAGAATGTTTGGATTTGTGAGAGGAGGGACGGTCGGCCATCACTGTTGTGCAGTTGTCAGTCAAGTTAATAATTTAGTGCCCTGTTTTCTATGAAATATACTGAAAGACATATGTCAGGGTGACAAAGCCAAACTTTTGAAGCTTTATGCAGTTCTGAAACATGGATAATTTTAGTGACTGCATTTGTGTACAAAAAATGACCTATATGTATTATACTGTTCTCTGAAGGGCCGGGTATACTTTTTTCCGCATCCAGCTCATGCCCGTACTTGGGCTTTACCGTGGCTACACACGGATGGCCGTGTTCGACACGTACGCACCCTTGCCAAAATTAACCATGGTTTAACTACAGTTAAAACAAAAAAAAACATGGTTACTGTAGTAAAACCATGGTTACAACAAAGTAACCATGGTCATGGTTTTCAAAAACCATAGTTAAACCATGGTTACTGTAGTAAAGCCATGGTTTGCTAATAGTAATCAATACACCAAAAAAAAAAACATGGTTAAGGGCAATACAAATGATTTCTTTTTCAAATTATTAGGCCATCAGGGCAGCAATGATTCACGACATTTACAGGTACAGTTCATTAAAATATTTAGAGATGAAGAAAAGTAGCGGATCCAACTTTGCAAACAAAGTTTAGAAAACAAAGAACAAAGAAAACAAAGAACAGGAATCAAACATTATGATGATGAAAATGCTCCACAGCTTTCTGTTCTTGTAATAAATTAAAAGAAAAGAAAAGACGGTAAAGTGTGTGTCAAACGCTGTCTATTACCTTTGTGTTATTGTTTATAGACGGTTTATCGGACTGTCTGCGTAGTCTCAAATTTTTGGGCAGCACACAGACGGTGCATGCAGACGATCGCTGACCCTCCTGATGACGAAAATGATGTCATGCGTACGGCGCACGTACACGGACAGCCCTAGAATACTTTCGGCTTAGCTAATCACAATCAGTTGTAAATAGAAAAAGCAACACTGTAAACACTGTTTTTTAAATATGTGTTCTGCGCATTGAGAGATCCTATATGCTTCACGTGTCTTGTCAAAATAAGTGCCTGCTACAGACATGGGCGTAGATTTAGGATGGGACGCTAGGGACATGTCCTTACCAATATTCAGGGAAGACTGAACTGTCCCTAGCTAATTTCGACCAAACAATTAATCTGTATTTATATATAACCACTGATGTCCGTCTTATTCTTGTTTTTTCTATTTTTTACTTATTATATTTTTTTTCAGGAATCATTTAAATGAGTTTAGAAATCTTTTGCAATCCCGTTCTGTAAAAATAACGCTCTATGTGGTACACAAACGGTTAACAGCTTTCGTTCTCCACAATGCCCGCCCCCGTAACTCACATCGCTAATATGATTGGCTTTGCATTTCTTTAGTCCCGCCTCTCTAACTCACATTGCTAATATGATTGGATTAGCATTTCTTTAGTCCCGCCTCTCTAACTCACTTTATGAAGGCTTGTCTTTACTCGCTACGTGTGATAGGATGGTTTCACTTTGTACAACGCGCCAAAGTTCACTCAACAAGACGCGCGTGATTATTCGGGCTACAGGTAAGTGAGGAAGAAAGTATTATTATACCCACTGTAACTGTTTCATGCACAAAAAAAGTTGTGTCACATAATGATTCAAGGACAGTGTTTTCACCAATACACGCCAATCCCATGTTAACCTGCAGGAGTTGCAAACTTGTCAACCTTTTATGGGGTGGCAAGGTTATTTAGGGGGTCCCTAATCCATGAAAGAAAATAACCCCAACATGGTAAAAACATGAATTCATGTCATGATTGCTGAATACTTAAATTACTGCACTGTGGTCATTACTTGCACAGATGTAGACATAATGTAAGGTTGCATTTTAAACTTTTTCACACTGATTAACTGTCTGTTAATGAAAAGAAGATATAATATGAACTACAGAAACGTTAATAAACGTTGTTCAGGAAACAGCATGATATACATACCTCCTTCAACACTGGGATTTTTTTTTTGGCAAAATTAAATTAAGAATTTAATATTAATTGCATATTCTTCAATGTTATGAAGTAAATATGGATTCATATATGTTACTATGTGATTTTCTTTTTTTACAAAGACTTAAACAGTTACTGTTTATTAGGCTCTAGAACATAACGAATTGTTTATTATAGTACATTCAATTTGAGATGGCACCGGGGGTGGCGAGTCAGATGTCACTGAGTAAAGTGCATACTGAGTTGTCTGTTGTTTATGTCAAGTAAACGGTGATAAAACAGTTTTTGCAATGCAACCATTTTATTTATGTCCCCACCAATGCCAGGATCAAACCTACGCCCTTGGCTACAGATGCGTCTGAAGGGTTTATGATAAAGAGACGCTCGTGTTTGCCAGATACTCACATAATCTCATGCGTAATCAAAGTTTACTGTTAAGTGAGAACTGCGAAGTTTGTCACAACATGTATGTAGCCCATCATGTGTGTGTGGTTCCTTTTTAAAAAAATATATTTTATGCGCATCGAGAGATCCTGTGTCCATCACATGTCTTGTCAAAATAAGTGCCTGCTGCAGACGCGTCTAAAAGGGTTTATGATAAAAGAGACGCTCGTGTTGCCAGATACTCACATAATCTCATGTGTAATCAAAGTTTAGTGTTAAGGGAGGGTCTTGCTTGTATTTTGTGAACGTGAGCATCTCTTTTATCATAAACGGTTTTGACACGTATGTAGCAGGCACTTATTTGACAAAACACGTAATGCACATGGTTCACATGAAGCAACAAACACATATTTTGAAAACACAAGCAACGCACATGACACTCGGAACACTTATTTTGAATGAGCGCCCTTCGGATGAGCAGTCACGAGCCGCCACTGTATAGTTATGCAGCAGTTTGCCGGTAACTTTAGATTTGTGTTTATCTAATTCATTGGCAACAGTTTGCTAAAAGAAAAATGATTATTAAACATTAACAAGTCTTTGTCTTTACAGAACAAAATGATAAAAAACAGCCTCATGCAAAGCATTCTGGGAACCAGCAATTCTCATTAACCTTTTTTTAGTTTTTTATTTTGATTCCCAGAAATGCTTTGCATAATGCTGTACTTTTTATAGTTTTTTCCTGTAAAGATAAAATCTTGTTAATGTTTAATGTTCATTCATCTTTGAACAAATTGTTGCCAGTAAATAATTTAAATAATTTAAATTTCTACAGTGAAAGTACATGTTTATTTGAAAAAAATCAGCATTTTGGTTTGAACGACATGATGGTAAGTGAATAATGACACAGTTTCTGTTTTCGGTGAACTATAACCAAATGCATATGCAGATCGATTTGTGTAGGGCATATTTTACATCATATTTACCAGGCTTTTTACTCTTCTGATCAAATTAAACATGACATCGTAAAAGGAGCTTAAGTTCTCAATCTGCTCTTGCATATCCAATTATTCTGGTTTAATACTGTTCCCACTGTACTTCGCTGCATTTATAAGTCCCTATGAAACGCTTTGCTGTTTTATATACCTCATAACGCAAAAAGGAAAGCTTGATATCAGAGACACCAAAGGAATGCACAGATGTATTATTTGAGCATCAATGCAAGCGTCGAAATAGTCCCCCCCCCCCCCCCCCATAAATCTATTGGTGGTGGACTCGGCGCTCCCATCCAATGCTCTGCTCACGAGGCTGCGGTTCTATTTGGGAAGTTGGCAGCTCGAGGCAGAGGGGCTTTAGTCTCGCGACTCTGGAATTATGAACAGAGCTGGTCCCACCGGCACCTTGTTTTGAACATTATTTCCGACATCTGACACCATGGAGTTCGGCACGCGCGTTTTCATCGCATTCCTCGTCTCCCAGGTAAGCGCGAGAGCTTTTACTCCGTTATGTCTATCGCGTGAACGTTTCGCTGCGAGTTTTAATTTACTGCTTGAAAATTGTTAGAATAATTATTGGGCGTCCTGAAAACTCATTAACATGCGTGAGTCGCGCTGCAAAATACTTCAAATTGAATTTCGGGAGAAATAGGAGCTGGGTAACGAGGCACGCGCGTGATTCTTTTAATTAATTGTATCACAACAGTCTCTAATGCATTAAATATAGAGTACACGCGCTACTTGTCTACTGTATAAATACTTGACTACAGAACTAACGTTAGTTAGATCCCGTTCAGACTCATATTGTTAAAATGAATGCATTCAGTCGATTTTAGTGTCTGCAAAATGCATACATGTAATGTGAATTAGTCACTGGGATCAGACATGAAGGGTCTCCGTGCACGAGCAAACTGTGTCTGATCGCATCTATATTCCGCTCAGCTGTGAAGTTGCGCGCTCCTTCATCACGAGGCTCACGGAGCGCGTCTCCATTCACTCAAGACGCACAAATAGGCTAAACCAAATAAACGATTCAGGAGTGAAGTCAGCACTCTTCTGTGCGTTTGAGACGACGACTTAAGAAAAGTAAAGATGTACCCAAGACCTGAACCGAGACTAATAATGTCTAGGAAAATAATCAATGTTTTTACTATAGTAAAAGTGCAGTGTGTGTTTTTTTTGGCGGACTGATCTTCATTTGTAGGCTATTATAATAATAGCTTGATAATAACTATGGCTACTATATTGAGACAGGGGTTATTTGTGGTTACTATGGTTTTACTACAAATACATGTATATATACTATGGTAACTGTAGTAAAACCATACTTAATTTTCAGAGTGGAAACGATTAATATGTGAACAATGTAAGCACCTGGCACTTAAATCTATTCATTCTCTATAGACAGCCGAAGCCAAATAATGTAGCCAAATATAATGTTAACTAACAAACGAATGATTTAGGAGTAAATAGTAAATGGACATCCTGTTATAACTCCATACATTTCAATTAGCGTGATTCAATTGCTTTATATTTCCTAAATCAAAGCCATTTATGTCTTGCAGCTCATTTTAAAGACCACCAGCTGTCTCTATCAGTCACCTGAGGCTGTTCATACTGCAGGACTATTAATATTGTCTTGTTATTTTTATGCACTGTTGTACATTACATAGTTGGAGACCAAATACAGTAGTCAATAGAGGAGGAGGGAGACCTCCCTTTGTTTTGCCCCCTTCTGCTTTTAAAATGTTGATCTCATTGCATCTGACTTTTGCATGCATGATCATGACAACAGGTGCGTCAGAGCTTAAGTTTCTTCGTAATTTTTCATAAAAAAATGCTACTATATGGCTTCATTGTGCTCAGATGTGTTTGAAAGTTGAAAATGACATGCTTTTAAGATAAATGTTGGTATTGACTGTCATGTTGTGTGTGTGTGTGTGTGTGTCTGTCTGCAGTGCAAGCTGATGAAAAATTTGTAATAATAAGCCATGATAACTTTAAAGTGCATGATTTTTTCACCACTTGATGATATTAATGTGTTTGTCTCTGCATATGTGCCCAGAGCATACGCTTGCATGCATTATTAATCATTTAATTCAACGACACTTGTACCGCTGTTTATCATTGCTGAAAGCTTCAGTCAGCAGCATTGTGTGCATGTTAAAAGATGCTTTACAGTTTGAAAGACCTGTTTTTAATTGTGTAATAATCATATCTCAAAACTTCTGATTCCTCGCTGGGCTTTTACATTGGAAACTACTGTATGAATCATCACAAAGCTTTGTACCTGCAGGGAGCCTGCAACTTCTTTTAACAATTCATTGTAAGGTATTGTCTAAGTATTTGGCTCCTTTGTAAAATAACCAGATTTTGTAGCTCTAAATAGATTATAGTTAGATTATATACAGTGCGCTCCATATGATCGTCTCTGCCTCGCATCCTACCTGGCCACTAGTGCAAACTCCCTATTTACCTCTCTGGCTCCGTGTGTGATCAAGTGAGAAGTATCTTATTTATAGCCGTGCAGGTAGAGCGCCAAGTTTCCCTTGCGTATCGGCGGCTGTGCGTTTCCCTCCCACCTGTCCCCACCCCATAAATCCCTGTTTCCAAAATGAAACGTTGAGTCGCTGCGATGATTCAGAATAGGCACGGCATACCCGTGAGGTGCAGGAATTTATCTTCTCTCTCTTTCTTTCTCCTCCAGTGCTTTTGTGTTTTATTTTATTTGGTTATCTATTTACCCGCTTTTTCAACACGGCTTTGCAAGATGTTAAGAAATGGAAAGGAAAACTATTTCTCTTACTATTTGTAAGTGAAGTATTTCTGTGAAAGGAACAAGCAGGCCAATATCTCAGGTTATAGATAGTGTGGCCACTTTAAGTTGCAAAGTTTTTTTCCCCCTTGTGACACATATATAGGCTTTAAATCTTGTATAGGTACTGTTGGCTATACTTAACACGTTTTTTTGAATGGGTTTCCCGCTCGCAGACCTTGCCGTGTGGCACGTATGCAGTACAGCTTGATGACATTGCTGCCACTTACAATTCACTTACGTGATTTATTAGATAGGCGCAGCTTTAGGCCGGTGTCATGTTTATTTATTGCAAGGGTAACAGGTGGCACAATCACACTTTCCCTCTTAGTTTAAAGGTAGCCATAGAGAAGTGACTGATTTCAGCGGTGTCCACTTAGTGGCTCTGGAGGGCTCATCACCAGCAACAATGTTGGGTATTTATAGCATCCTTACTTTATGAACAGCTAGGTGAAGTAGCAACCCTCATGCTTGGATTGTTTTTTTATTACAAAATGATTGCCAGACATTCAGTTCCTTCAGATGCCTCTATGACAGCAACGAAATTCGGTTGTCACTTTTCTTTTGGGTGTATCATCCACAGAATTGTATTTGTTTGCATTTTTAGTAGAACCAAACAGCTAGTTGTTGATGCAGAGATGGCGCGGTAGACAACAAGTCAATGTCCAAAAGAGCGTCTCTGAGGTGCTGTGCTAGAAAATTACAAAGACAGAAGCACTGTCTTTCTTCTATTCATTCATTGATGTTGTCTCTCTCCATCCTAGTTGCTCCCACCTGTGGTATAGAAGTAAGCCATACATTATTGTTCATAGAGAATATGATGTCCACCAGAACCTCTATTGACTTAATGCATCGCTGTTATTCTTTTTGTTGTGGTCGTTCACCGAAACAAAATGATGTTTTAGGATGCACCATATTGTCACTTGGTGTGATCTCTGTGACCTTGTAATAAAACTGATTTACGAGTCTTGTTTGAGCCATTTCTTGCTTTTCTCTTTGATGTGCGCATTAAAGAAAATCTTGTCTTACCAGAGCGAGGAACTCTTGATTAATGCACACGCTAGCTGTCGAGCTCAATACGGTAAACGAAGGTCTGGTAATGATGGAGATAATGAGAGCGGACGGTCATTAGCACAACAGTGGATCTGAATGGATCGCGGCTCTTGCCGACCCTCCTTTGTGCTCGCCACCCATCCTTTGCAAGGTCACCGACTTTGCAGTACGGGTTAGGTTTGATTTTGCGTAATTGCGCATCTCATTCCTGGAAGGAAGTTTGTGCTTGTTTGTGCGGTTCAGCTGGGGGATTACATGATGCTCACTGTGGTGGTTTGGCATTTGTGTGGCACATTGGAGATGGTCAGAGCCTGCTGACCCTTGGCATGCCTCTCAACTTCTGGAATTAGATCCGAACGTGGCGTAGAAACAGATTTATTGTGCTGTTTGATGTGTAGGAGTAAAACGCAAATTTGTGTGTTTGTACTTATGGGTAAAGTCAAAGTCTGGAAGCTTATGGTAATAGTAAAGATATCAAAGCAGAAAGATTTTCTCAGCTTTTTGGGCTTTAAACTGCAGGAAAACGAGATGTCAAGAATTTGTATCATCTGTTTGCCACTTTTTAGACTGTAAGTGCACTATTTGGACTGGGAATGCTTTGAAGATGCTCAAAAGCTGGATGTGAACAATTACTCATTTTTAAAAAATGAGTAGCCGGCGAGTTGTCAGAGCAATTATTAGTTGACTAATCAGTCTGATATATAAGTACAAAGTAGGGCTGCACGATTTGGGTAATTTTTCCCATTGCGGTTATTGATGCTAATATTGCGATGTGCGATTGCGATTATACTAAATGGTATCATAAGTCAATTTGATGGGTTTTAAGAAAAATCCACACACAGTTTAGCTAAAATGTGTATTTGTAAAACTAGAAATGTTTTCGTATTGCCACGTGATGTAGCAACTGCTTAGTGTCAGTAATCCTAAATCCAAAATACTGCCATACAACAGACATGGAGGGTTTTTTAGCTACCAGATCACTGTCAACCTCCTCTGCATCCATCTTCGCTCTGGTATAAGTGACGACGCACACCACACACGTGCATGCCACACGTGCATGCCACACGTGCACTGCCTTTTTTGTTCGTTTTTCTTTCTTTTTTTAAACAGCAAGGAAAATCATCAAACTGTTATCAGAAAGTTTGTGTTAACAAGTCCACACATTTATTTATTTAATATAATTGCAACATTTTGCTGTCATATAATCGCACAGGCTGACATCTCGATTGCGATGCGATTAATTGTGCAGCACTAGTACAAAGCTGGATGAACTTGTTAATTTGAGCAAATTTCTACATATTTGTCTTTTGTGGTGATGTGGTGGTTTACAGTAAATGGGCTGTGGAGGGTTAATGGAGTCCACAGTCAATCTGCATTTGTGTTGCTCATTGCCCCAACAGACACATCAAAGTCCCTGACAGGACCAAATGTGTGGTCTTGTGATGGAGACATAAGCTGGGTTTCCATCCAAACGTGAAGCGAATCTTTTCAAAATTTGCAAAAAAAAAGAAAAACAAAGAACTACGAATTAAATGCATTTCCATCAAGTCGTTTGAGCGAATGACGGTGGTATAGACCCCTTCAAGGTTTGTAAACATTGAATGACTATCGGGTGCGCGCGCAGCATGGGGTCAAACTGTTCATACCATTTAGGCTTTCTAGTTTAATCTAACAGCGCTGAAAAATGATGACTTCACCTGAAATGAAGTGAGCACTACAAACACAAGCCTCTTTGATCTTTGCATTGTCCCAGTCTGCACGTTTAATTGCTTGCTGCCACAGATGTTGTATTTTTTGTTTTTGAGATTTTGCAGGAATCCTGAAAAACTTAACGACAGACCTGGCGTGATTTTCAAAACCCACGACGCAAGTAGGCATTTTTGACGATACCAAATAATACGCAAGTCAATCTGCTGTAATGACTTTTCTGACCCCGACATGCGCAGTGGGAAACGCCAATATTCGCATTTACTTTTTTCGCATAAATTAAAAACCACCTCAAGCGAGCGTAAAAACTTTTTTGCGAATTAAGAAATTTTTTATCGAAATTTGGCATTTCCATCACTTTTTGATGCGATACTTCAAAATGCGCATAAAGTCATGATGATGGAAACATGGCTATAGAGAAGTTTTTTCTTCCTTTATTTCTTCCTTTTATTCTATACTTTCACTTACAGAGAGTGATGCTCCTAATTTTTTACTTATGGTCAATTATTATGCTTTAATATCTGATTTCAATCATTTATTACACGGCTCGTTGAAATGCGTGATTATAATTGACTAGTCGCGACATTTGCAGGTTTGTTATTTCCAGATAACAACCACTTAAAACTAATAACACATGGTAACCCGGGTGCTGCAAATCATTTCGACAGGTACAGTACACGAAATTTAAATATAAGTGTATTTTAATAACACAAATGACATTATATTTACAAATGATTATAGATTATATTTGTGACATTTAAACATCTTGTCTTATCTTAAAAACAAAAATAATTGGGTTTTCCTCATGTAAGGTGCGCATTCGTTAAAAATGAGCAAATCAAATATTTCAAATCAATATGTAATGTTCCTTACCTTACTTATGAGGTAAATAGCCATGTAATAAGCAGAATAATGTATAGGCAGCCAGTTGTTATCACGAAATAAGCCCCTTCAGTGTAAAACAAGACCCTTGGCTTTGCGTCAGGTCCGATAACAATTTCCTGGCTTGTTTCTGCGTTAACAACTGGCTGCCTGTACAATATACCTTACTTGAAGGTCACATTCTTTCTGAAACCCTAGTTGGTGTGTAATGTTGCTATAATAGCATAAATATTACCTGTTAAATGATAAAGCTCAAAGTTCACTGCCAGGTGATTTATTTTCTTTAACAGAATTCGCCTGTCAAAGCCTACAGCGAACGGCCGGTTTGGACTACAGCCCTCTACTTCCTGCTTTAATGACGTCAGTAGAACAGTTTTTTGACTAAACTCCGCCCACAGGTATACGTCAGTCGCCAGCTAAGCTAACAGCAAGCTATGCTGCTATCGAATCACAAAACACTAAACAAGCTACACAATCAGAACTCATTACGTATTTCTGAAGGAGGCTCTTCATAGAACAAGGGAGACATCAACCCGTCTTTAGGACAGTGAAAACAGCAGTATAAGCAAATTTTGTGAAAAATACCACGTTTTTTACACGTGAAACATAAACACACGTTATAATGTGCATTGTAAACACAATCAAATCTTCAAAAACACAGAAAGAACGGGACCTTTAAATAAATCTCTTTGCCTCTTAATGACACATAAAACAAACAAAACAAACTAATCAAATGGCTCTTCTGTGTGAGTGGATCAGTTTTTTTCTGTTCAAGCTGTGCAAAGTCAAAGTTGGCAGTCAAAGGTGCGGCTACCTGGGCATTAGCTGGAAGTGGATGAAGAGTATTGGGCTCTTGCAGTGTTGGTTTAGCAGAACGACATCTCACGCTGTCAGTCCTCTCATTTCACGAGATTCTGACGATCTCTCCGTCTTTTCCTCTTCCCCTGACTATTTTCTCTCTGTTTGCAGAGATCATCCCTCCGTCAGGCAGATAATTGTGAGGAGAGCCACAAAAGCCTGAATCTTCTAATCCACTTCTTAAACACGCTGTACGGCAGCATTGGCAGGCAAGGCCTGCAAAATCCCCGGCGCTTGCCTCATCCCTCCTCACTTTTTAAAACAGAAGCCTTACTGTATAAATGATTTGTTTATTTGCATATGGATGTTTAAGCATTTACCGCTGGATTATTTTACGTGCAATAATATCATGCTGTGATCACGGACAGCTCAGTATGTACCTGCGTGATGCAGTTATTAACTGTGTATGTGGTTTGTGTATGTATGGTGTTTGTGTGCCAGGGCGCTATGACTCCGAGAGGCAGAAACAATATGGAGATGGGTATCAGAGACATGCACACGTACACAGATTTCACTGTGAGGACAACAGAATGCCGCGGTAAACATGATAGGTGTTTATCTTTAGATGCTTATGCTGCACATTTCCTTATGTATTAAAAGAGGAACGGAGAATACTGATGACAGCGCAACAAAGAGAGCCTGTGTGTGTGTTGTCTTGAATGAGAGAGACGTTGTTGGGTATGATTGAAGGTAGATAAATGGAAGACAGTTCTTTTTTGCTGTGATTTGAGATAAGATGAGCTTAGTAAAGCTGGCCACTGATGTTCAAATCTCTCATAAATGTCATGTCAACCTCAAAATTAGACAGTTTGAAATATTTAAGGATTTTGAAATGCATTCACAGTACTGTACAGAGCTAACCAAAAGTCTCAATTTCCTCTCCGTTGAATCTCATTGCTGCATGGAAGAAGTAATTGAGATCGTAAGCGGATCTTATTTGTGAATTTTCTTTAATAAAGACATCACATCAACCTGTCTTTTTTTCCCACTCGTGTATTGATCCCTTCCCTATATTGCGCTCGTGCATTTCAAAGCTTAAGGTGGACTGTGACATCTCTCTGTTCTTCTCCAGTCCTGTTTTTCAGACAGGCAGATTGAAGAGACGTCAGCTTCCACAGTTTTCTCCCGTTCCCCACTCGGCTGTAGCCCCTCGCTCCCAGCTCGCTCTGTTTTCTTTAATTTGCAATGATTCACAGCAGATCGCCTCAGCTAAGTGCCACATCTGAGAGAGGGCAAATCAATCTCTGCCTTGCAATCTCAAACCCCCCCTCGAATTCACCCCCACTATCCACACCCGTATTACTCGCGTCCACCATCTAGATGGCGATATAGTGCCAGCAATTCTGAAAGGACTTCAGTGACACCAAACATTGGTTAACAAACAACAGGTGAACATCAGCACCACCGAACGAATTTGTGCGTTAGGGAATTTTTATTGAAATACTATGTGTTTAGAAGCACCCTTAAATATACACCCGTTTAGCTGCAGTAAGATAGGGATTCACTGTGCATGATGGATTTGTTTTTGAGTAAGTTGAAAAAGCGCTTTTTTAAGGCTTTGCTCTTGTTTTGAGGGCTAAAGTTCAACTGCCTGCTGTAAATACAATCAATGTCTCAATATCACATAGTTTCACTTGAGTGTGCAATGCATGGGTTTTAAGAAATTTTGAAAGTAGAGATGCACAGATATTAAAATTTTGTGATATCTGCAAAACCAATGCCAATCTGCTCTTGACGAGCTGGATGGCGCCTTGCATGGCTGACCGCCGTCGGTGTATGAATGTGAGGCAATATGTTAAGGGCTTGGATGGTCATTGGTCTATGAAAGCGCTATATAAATGCAGTCCATTTACCATTGACTTGCATTTAATACATTCTGAAGATTACATTTTCTGATAATGACCATTAATAGTGAACATTAAACTATGGGTTTATGAACATTTTTTATACACAGAGCTCAAATTCATTCATTTTCTGTTTTCTTTTGATTGACAGGATATATTGGCCATGACTATTGGCTGTTTGAGCCGATAGTAAGAAAAAATGCTTTTATCGTCCGATACCGTTTTTTTTTTTTTTTTTTTTTTTTTGCCGATATATTGGTGCATCTCAGGTTACAATGAAGAAAAAGGCATGTTATGGTTTGCTTACTGTTCATCAATTTGTGTTGTCAACAACCCGCACTTTAGATACCACAATGCAAGTTGATTTTCAAGCTGCAGTTAATAACTTTTTTGGTTAAAAATAATATATATATTTTTTTAAAAATATGAAGAGTTTGGTTCCTCATCTACTTTGTACTTCGTGAACAACAAACAAACAAAAACAAAATAATACTTTTGTTGGCATTGATAAATCTGTGGTGGTTTTCTGTGGCTGGGAAGAAACGTAAGCCATCGAAATCAAATAATTTACGCGAGAGGCACTCAGGAGACGGAAAATGCCGTCTGTTACTTGTTCTCCCGACAGCATCAAGCTTCTGTCATGCTAACACATTGACCCTAGGGAATCTTATGAAAAACTTTCCATTATTTTACTCAAAGTTAACGAAAATTGAGCAGGACCAAAACATATTACAGCCGATCGCTGTTAAAAACGTTCAGCGACGGCATTCCAAGTATGACAGCAGCAATGACAGTGTTCTTAATATGACAAAGTAAATGTTTTTGTAAATGTTTATTTTTTTAATCAGTGTATACCACTAGTCAACTTAATGAATAGGGCTTGGCAAAAAAATTGATTTTTCGATTATTCATGTTTTTTACGTGGTTGATTCAAAATCGATTTAAAGCCCACAAATCGATTTTTTTTTCATATTTATTTCCGCAAACATTGACGTAAGATTAGCGTTAATCTAATTACTAGTCTTCTCCACTAGATGTCACCCTCTTTTTTCCTTGCACGATGTTACAAAGGAGCAAGAGGCGAGTGTGTCATTCATTCATTCAGTCAGTCTTTATTCTAATATATTCTAATATAATATATTATAATATATAATGTGTATTCAATGAGTTGAATTGAAAATCGACTATAAAAAAATCGATCAGAGAATTGAAATCGAACCGAGAATCTAAATCGAATTGATCTGAAACATCTGAATCGAAACCCAGCCCTATAAATAATAAATCAATATATAACATGGCAAAGATGAATACACGTTTATATATTGATTCCAAAGATTTATAGCATTTTGAAAAAAACTTGTCATAGATTTATTGCATTTTGCAGGAAAAATTATATATTTATTGTTTTTATAAACAATAAATATTGTTTTTATAATTAGATTTTTTATAATAAATCTTTGAAAATCAAATTATAGATTCGAATTAATCTGTAATTAATTCTAATCTATAATTAATCATTACTGTTTAAAATGAATGTATACAATGTTAACTACAGATCGGCTGCCAAACCTCCCTTCACATAGCGGTGATCCATGAGTGCCATCTCCCTTCGTCTTTAGTAAACCAAAACATTTGTTATTTTCAGCGAGTTATTTGTTTCAAAGTTCAGTTTAGCCACTAGTCAGACCATTAAACAAGGTTTGGACTGAATTTAAAGGTCCCGTTCTTTCTGTGTTTTTGAAGTTTGACTGTGTTTACAGTGCGCAATATAACATGTGTTCATGTTTCACGTGTAAAAAACGCGGTATTTTCCACACAATTTACTTATCTTGATACCTCTGTTTTCACTGTCCTCAAAACCGGTTGATGTCTTCCTTGTTCTACGAAGTCCCTCCTTCAGAAATATGTAACGAGTTCTGATTGTGTAATTTGTTTAGTGTGTTGTGATTCTGAGCCATTTGAGCTTAGCTGGCGACTGACGTATTCCTGTGGGCGGAGTTTAGTCAAAAACTTTTATTGACGTCATTTAACCGGGAAGTAGAGGGCTGTAGTCCAAAACGGCCGTTCGCTGTAGGCTTTGAAAGGAGACTTCTGTTAAAGAAAATATATTGCCTAGCAGTGAACTTTGAGCTTTTTCATTTTATAGGTATTATTTATGCTATTGTAGCAACATTACACACTAACTAAAGTTTGAAAATGGGATCAGGAAGATCGTGACCTTTAAGTTCCATCCAGGTGCCTAACCATGACAATGCGTGTGCGTCCAATGAAAGCGCCTATAGATGCACAAATTACAGATTGCAAACTTAACCATGTTTGTAAAAAGCTGCACATACATTAGCATAGAAGAGAAGAGAAGTAAAGAAATCTCATGACTATAATTCAAGACAATTAAATACTCCAACAGTTTGCTCAGAGCTTTAAGCTCCTCACTCAAAGACCCAACCTCCTTTGAAGCAAAGTGTTCATTTCTAAGAAAAGACGACAAATCCTCTCTCTCGAGCAACCTTTTCTCCTCCACGATGAAAACTGGCAGGATGCTGATGCAACGGGGAGCGTTTGTTGATTAACGAATCAAAAATCTCAGAGTGTGTTAGCGTTTAAGCAGCTTTGCCGGTCTATTTCTGTGGATGGGTGCTGTTGTTGTGGATGGTTGAGAGAAAAAGTACGGACACAATTGTGAACCCTGTTTGAATGTGCATCTGTGAAGTTAAATGTCAGGCAAATTGGCCCTCATCTTCTTAAACTGTCATACACATGCACACGCAGCATGGTTTTTTCTCTCTCCTTTGGCATCTGTCTCTTTCTGTCTCCGTAAAGTCACAGAAAGTCTCTGAAGGCAAAGATTAGTTTTTGTGAAGGCTTTATAAGCAGAACTTTTGAAAGATCTGACAGCCATAAAGAACTTGTAAAACCTTGAAATAAAGCAGGATGGATGTACGTTATTAAAGGTTTTAGGACTTTGTGTACTTAAGAAAGATCGTCTTGTGTTTATAGTTGAGGTTAACAAGTGATGAGAACAAACAATTCTTTGGTTAAAGAATGATCAGGAATGCAAAACAAAAAATGAAATGAAAATTCTGTCATAATTTCATGTTGTTACAAACCTGTATAAATGTATTTGTTCTGATAAACTCGAAGGAAGGTATTTTGAGGGATGCTTGTAATCAAACCAATCATGAGCCCCATTCACTTCTATAGTAAGAAGAAAGAATACTATGGAAGTGAATGGGGCTCATGATTAGTTTTATACTGGTTTGTAACAACATGAAAGTGAGTAAATGATGACAGATTTTCATTTTTGGGTGAACTATCTCTTTAATGTAAAGCAGAGAGTTGTATGGTGAAATAAATTATTTAGTTCATATTTATTAATATGCCATGTAAACACACTGCCAGAAAAAAAGGTCTCAAGGTGTCACTTGGACGGTACCCTTTAAAAATCGGTAATATTTAGTTACAGGTATGTATACATTTGGTACCAATATGTACCTTTTGAGGTATTAACTCATTCCCCGCAAGCATTTTTTTTGTGATTTTCACAAAAGTTTCACAAAATGCCTTCCAGGAAAATGTTCTTCTATAAATATATAAGCATACAATATATTTAAAATGAAAGAACAGACTCTCTGCTTTTAAACAAACAAACAAAACTTTTTATAAACTCTCAAATATGGGTAGGTTTCTTTAAAAACACAAAATTTTGAGCAAAAAGCTGAAATAATTGCATTTTTTGTAAGAACTTTTGTTAGAGATCAGATTCAGAACGATGATCAAAACATACAGAAAATTCCCAATGTTGTTGAATTAGCTGATGCTTCAGTTTTTTATAAATTGCGTAAGAGCGCCATCTAGTGGATAATAGCGGCTTTAAAGATTTCCGTAAAAACTCGTCAGGGAAGCGTCATTGAGTGCGTTTACATGCACAGTCTTACGCCGATTATGCTTAATAAACTGATAACACGTGGGGTCATGTAAACGCGTAAAATGGTTTTCTTTAATCGTGGAAAGCCCATAAACGGCATAAGCAAAAACCGATCGGCACAGGTCGTTTTTTGCTCATTACGCCGATTTCGCGTGGGATGTAAACACCTTAACCGGCTTTCTCACGGTTTTGTCCATGTGCACATGTCTCTGCGTATGAAAGATAAACCTCACACGCGGAAGTATGCGCAAAGTAATGCATAAAAGTCTCCGCACGACTAAAGCAGTTGGCAGAGAAACTAGAAGGTGAAAATAGAAGGTCATGTTTCATTTACAGGTTCTGAAGACCCGAGAAGAGACGCATATGGCGTTGGCTTTTTGAACGACTATTATGTACTATAGGTGGTGACGTCACTGCCTGCGAGAAAACTGATAATTCTCCAAGTCCCATGTAAACGCAGTTGTCTGCATAGTCGGTTTATTGATTTGCATGTAAACGCATGAAAACAGTTAATAAGCAGATTTTTGATAGTTATCCGCTTATTCTGTGCATGTAAACGTACTCATTGGCAGGGAAATGTTTTCTTTGCCAATTTCTATGCGTCATTGGCGGGGAAAGAGTTAGGGGTGGTTCACATTTCGCATCTAAATCCGCGCGGAAAACGCAACCGTCTGTTGGTTCTTCTCACATGACCTGCGGTGCGCTTGCGACATTCTAGAAAGTAACTCGATTCGATGCGGACGCGCCTGGAAAAACGAGCACGTCGCGACCGTGTCTCTTCTATTATGAGGGCACATGCCGCTCGCCTACATTTGAAATAACAAACTTGAGCGCGCAAAAGACGCAAAATGTGAAATGCCCCTTAATGTGCAGTCATTGGTACCAATATGTACCTCTAAGGTACTAATATGAACTCTTTAGGTGCAAGGGTGTAGTTTTTGAAAAGATCTTACCCCAGTAACAGCTAGGGAAAATTGTTTAACCTATTTTTTTTGACAGTGCAAATATATGATGTCGCCTACTCTGCTGGAAACGTTAGCTTATGCTGGTGGCTGTGGTTTGTCGCTGATTCAAGGTGTTCATTTGCACTTTAGTACCATCTTCCAAAAACTATCTTGAGCTGGTACAGTATAACCACCTGGCATTTGGTTTGGGTACCATCTGGTAGACCCTAAACCACCATTATAAAATAGCTACAAACCAGCTACCAAAATACAGCTTAAGATGGAAACATGAAAGCAAAATATTCAACACTGATTGTATGATTTCCAATACTGTCAATATCTGATCTGAGCAAAGCCCATTTGCAAAATGTATAGGTGGGTGAAGATACAGTATGCATTGCATTAGATTTGCTTGCATTAGAATTTCATGTCTTGGCTGTCATACTCAGCTCACCCTGCATGCTTTGCTGGACACAATTTTACGCTCCTTTGGGCTCATATGCACGGCCTGAGCCTTGCTTCTCTTTTTGCCAGCTATCATACTGCCCAGGCATCACGTAAGTTAGATAGTTAGCAGCATCTCTCCATCTCACTGTAGCAGTATGGATGACGCATGTCATGACCTCTGTCAGCCTATACACACGCTATCAATCTGTACAAGCACCCCAGATTGTTTATCTTATATTTGACAGTATCAACAAGAGGTAATTTAGCGTGCAGCAGTGCAAGAGACGGGCAACGCGGCAAAACAAAACATCCCCTTTTTTGTGACTTCACCGCCTTATTGAAGTGCCAAAGGTTTTATTTGCTTAACAAAGCACATATGGGCTGATTGTAGGAGTGAATGTTAACCTTCACATCTTTTAAACAACAAAGTTCAATGATAACGAAAACATGGGTTTCTGATCATTTTCATTTGATCGATAGCACGGACACAGCGACTGTTTTGCGACTCAACGTTGCTTTCATTTTCTCCAATTAAATCCCGTCTTCCCGAGATGTCAGCAGTCTCGGTATTAGTGTCAGACATTTTCCTCTGAACCGCTCACCCGTTCAACATGACAATAACAAATGCTGTCTAATTCTGCTCAGTGGACATTTGGTGTCAGGGTGTAGCCCGGCTGTTCTGCCCCCGACAGTCGGTTCTGGTCGGGTTTGCAGCTGATGGTCACGTGGTGATCGTGTCCTGAAGCGCCCGAGTAATGATACCGGAAAAAGACACAGCTGTCGTCACATGCCTTTTTAAAAATTAAGATTGCGCCAGTGGCATTTCCAACCGCCAGAGCCCGTCCTGTTTTTAGTGGCCTTCACTTACAAATCCTCACCTTTCTCTACACAGTAAGAAGATTGTGTGTGGGTGGGTGGGTGAATGCAGGCATGTGCGTGTGACACATTTACTGGCCTTGTATTTTTAGCATCTCTTAATGAACATGGAGTAAACTGGACAACTGCAGGAGCCATCTATTAAATATTTTTAGAGTACTGATAATCATTAACACATCCTATGATGTGTATTTTGTAAAGGACTTTTATTAAATTCTAAGGTTTTGTAGTGAACTTTAGATACGAGAGGAAATTACTTTATGTTTTTAATTACAATTTGTAATATCAATTTTTTTAATTGATTCCTTACTGTACATTGATTCTTTGCACTTTCTCAGCAAACAACTTTGCATTTAAAAGACGTCTAATAGCCATCTAGACACTAAATGTCCTATGTAGGCCAAAAACAAGACAAAATTTGGTCTATTAGTGAAAAGGTGCCCAGGGTTTCCTGCAGCACTTTGCAGTTCGGGCAGCCCGCCTAAGCTTGGAAACCCTACCGCCTTAACTAGGTTGTCCAAAAAAATTAATCGCTGCACAATAAACGCACTTCACACCGCGAGCGTGCACACGTGCCACACGACCGAAATGAGAGAAAGACGTGGTCCGTCATGTCTGGAGGATAGCCAGTTGCTAAAACGAGTGTCTGTAAGAATTGTAAGTGGATTTATGTTTTGGGTTTATTTAGGCCTGTTATTGTATTAGTCTATAGTTCTTGCAAATTTAAAGTAAGTTAGCTGGTGATTTTGTTGTTTGAGCAACCTGCTAGCTAGGTTGCACGTGCCTGTTGATTAAATATAATTGTTGAGCGCTCTTGCTCACATTATTTATGTGCATTATTTATATGCTACAGTTACACTGCTTTAAGATAATGTAATTAATAGTGGGAAATAATACGTTTTTACAATCTTTGCGCTATCTATCATCGTTCGCCAGACGTTCTACAACATCTACTTCAGTTTGTGTTTATTAACCCTTTAGTTAACTATTCCCGTTAGAGGTATCTGTTAAAAAACATTTAATTCATTAATAATCTAGTATGTGTTCATTTTCTGTCATAGTTTCTTCAAAATTAAGTTTTATTTGAGTGTTCTTAATAAAAATATTTTCATTTCATCATGGCGCCTACACCCCGCCCTTTTGATTACCACACAAAGAGAATAACTTTTCTTGCTTCACTTCCGTCTGACTGTTCGTACACAGTTTGGAGAAAAGGAAAAAAACAAATTTTTGGGTTAAATTAGCAGTGTTTCCAGAAAAACGTGGATTTTTTTGTGATTGTTGCGGGCAAAAATCCTTGATCTTGCGGCACGTTTTCTTAAAAAATGCGATGGAAAATGAGGGATATTTATGCAAGTTTATGCGATGAAATTGCGGGAACTTACCAAAATTGCGGGAGCTTACAAAAACTGCGTGGACTTGCAAAAGCTGTCTGCAGCTTTTCATTGATGTTCACGTCACGTAATTACGTCACTTCCTAACATTCCCATGACAACAGGGGCCATGGATGCGCATGTGTGAAGTAAATGCAATGAGGGATGCAGGGATTATGAAATCATGCAAGCCCCGCATATTTTGCGAGCAGAAATCTGCAATTTATGCTGCGAAAGTGCGGCTTATTTAAAAAATGCCGCCCCCGCATAAATATGCAGACTTTGGCTGTTATGCATTGAATCATGCGATCGCATAATCACGTTTTTCTAGAGGGACTGAATTAGCCCAGAAAATGTTTATATTTGATCGAACTATGGGTTAAAACAACCCAGCATAGGTTAAATTGCAACCCAACCTTCGTGACCCGACACAAAGTATTTTAAAAGTGACATATTTCACCTTTCATTATCACTGTATTATTCTAAGCTAAATGTGAAATCCTCTTTTATTTGGCATACTGTATGTGATTAGTAAAATTTTTGGATAAGCATTCATTATGCTGGACCCAGGATTTGGATCAAATAGTTGCTTACGGCATTCGTAGTCTCCTAATTGCTGAAGAAAACATTTTGGAGCAACTTGAGCCCATGTGGCTTAATGCAGCAGAAACAACGGCCATTAAACATGTCCAGGGTGAGAGATTCTCTAGATGTCTGTGCCTGTTATTTTTAGTATGCGAACACACAGTGTCTGAGACAGCGCCTACTCCACACGACCATTAATCCCTCTCTTCTGCGCCTGACAGAGTTGCTTTATTTTCTTAATGACCTGTTTACTCAGCCATGTTTATGTGTAGCTAAGAGGTCACAATCCTGTGTGCTTTCCTTAAATGCCTCTGGAATCCAGTGTGCCATCGCAAGAAATCTGGTTGCCGCATTGTGACTCTAATTTCGGGCAAGCTTAACTTTTCTTGCATACCTCTGCATTTTGCATATTGAAATAAAAACATTTTAAACAGACATTTTATGTTCTTACAGTCTGCATGTAATCCTTATGGTGCTGTGGCAGTATTATATAGGAATGAGTCACAAAGGTGGTCTAGATTTTTCCTTATATTTTTTGGCAGAGATACTTAAACTATTGTGCATGGTTGCAACTTTATATTTATTCACTTTTAGACTTTAAATCGCAGCTGATAAATGTCTGCATCTATAAACCATAGTAATAGCATGGTAGTTTTTGTAAATGAAAGAATACCGGAGAAAGAATTGAATGTGTTGAAGACAGAGAGGTTATGCAGAGGAGAAAGTATATCTCCTGTTGGACTACCTGCAGGTGATGGGCCGATGGCTTGATTGGAGGAAAGTGAATTGTGGCTCTGCAATGGACCCTGACAGGCACATCTCCCAGCCAAAGATTTACCCTCCATCTTCTCTACGCAGGTCGCAAGACAATCCACCGGAGCCAATGAATATTTATGGTGCAGACGATGGAACCGGTTGATTAGGGGTTTGCTGGACTTTTCTTTGTGTTTAGAAGTTAAAGTAAAAGCTAGTAGGAAAAAAAATAAAGTGAGCCCTATTTCCTTATTGTCGTTTTCTTGTGGTGTACCTGTTCACAAAATCTCACGTTTTACCAAAATCTGCCTTCATCCTATGAGGACATTTTGACTGGAAGCTCTGTAAAGCTCAGAAGTCGTTCTTTTCTAGCTTTATTAGCTCATTTTTTATATAATATCAATTTGTGTTATAGATTTTCTCCACAGTTCTGTAGTTAAGAGATAAAAGAGAATAAGAAAGAATAGGTGAGACTAGATAGCGACTGTATAAAATTATTGTGCATAGCAGATTTATAGGAATAATGTGCAGAAATGTTTGAGCGATATCACTGATCTCTTTGCCATCTTGGCAAATCTGAGCACTGTGTTTTAGTTACACACCAAAAGCGAATTTAAAGGATTAGTCAATTTTCTTAAAAAAAAAATCCAGATAATTTATTCACCACCATGTCATCCAAAATGTTGATGTCTTTCTTTGTTCAGTCGAAAGGAAATTATGTTTTTTGAGGAAAACTTTTTAGGATTTTTCGTATTTTAATGGACTTTAATGGAACCCAACACGTAACAGTTTTAATGCAGTTTAAAATTGCTGTTTCAAAGGACTCTAAACGATCCCAAACGAGGCATAAGGGTCTTATCTAGCGAAACGATTGTCATTTTTGGCAAGAAAGAAAAATGCACTTTTAAACCACAACTTCTCGTCTTGCTCCGGTCCTGTGACGCGCTAGCGCGACCTCACGTAATACGTCATCACGTCAAGAGGTCACAGATGACGTATGCTAAACTACGCCCCAGTGTTTACAAGTGTGGAGAAAGAGGACCGTTCCAACGTTGTAGTATGTTGAATGATACTAATCAATGTCAGTGTCAGTAATACAGTGTCAGTTTATTGTTTAAAATGGTCCGCAAATGTGCGTTTCATATATGTAACACGTGACCTTTCCACGTCATTACGCAATTACGTTAGGTCGCGCTGGCACGTCACAGGACCGGAGGAAGACGAGAAGTTGTGGTTTAAAAGTGATCCTTATGCCTTGTTTGGGATTGTTTAAAGTCCTTTGAAGCAGCGTTAAATTTTTTTAAACTGCATTAAAACTGTTGAGTGTTGGGGTCCATTGAAGTCCATTAAAATGAGGAAAATCCTGGAATGTTTTCCTCAAAAAACATAATTTTTTCTTGACTGAACAAAGAAAGACATCAACATTTTGGATGACATGGTGGTGAGTAAATTATCTGGATTTTTTTAAGAAAATTGACTAATCCTTTAACACTTACTGTGTGTTCACACCACCGCTGGCGAGAGCGTCAAAGTGGGCGTGAGTCATTCATTTTCAATGAGTACAATGTGAGCGTCGAGGAGAGTTGAAATCAGCTCATGATAATGAGCTTTGACGCGGTTCGGCTGCAACCAATCAGAAGGTGGCAACAAATCGGAAGGCGGAAACCTCCACATGAAACCTCCGGGCGTAAATGCAGCGAAAACACGCTTTTCGCCTCAAACGCACTTTTTGCCTTAAACACGCTTTTCGTCTCAAACGCACTTTTTGGCTTAAACGCGCTTTTCGCCTCAAACGCACTTTTCGCCTTAAGCACGCTTTTCGCCTCAAACGCACTTTTTGCCTTAAACACGCTTTTCGTCTCAAACGCACTTTTTGGCTTAAACGCGCTTTTCGCCTCAAACGCACTTTTCGCCTTAAGCACGCTTTTCGCCTCAAACGCACTTTTCGCCTTAAACGAGCTTTTCGCCTCAAACGCACTTTTTGGCTTAAACGAGCTTTTCGCCTCAAACGCACTTTTCGCCTTAAGCACGCTTTTCGCCTCAAACGCACTTTTTGCCTTAAACACGCTTTTCGCCTCAAACGCACTTTTTGGCTTAAACGCGCTTTTCGCCTCAAACGCACTTTTCGCCTTAAGCACGCTTTTCGCCTCAAACGCACTTTTCGCCTTAAACGAGCTTTTCGCCTCAAACGCACTTTTCGCCTTAAACGAACTTTTAGCCTTAAGCACGCTTTTCGCCTCAAACGCACTTTTCGCCTTAAACGCGCTTTTCACCTCAAACGCACTTTTCGCCTTAAACGCGCTTTTCGCCTCAAACGCACGTTTCGCCTTGAACGTGCTTTTCGCCTCAAACGCACTTTTCGCCTTAAACGCGCTTTTCGCCTCAAACGTGTCTACCATGCAAGTTGAAAATTTGTTAATATTCAAGTTAAATCATGCGAGCAATCTAGAGCATGGAGCATGATGTTTTGCATTTGGTCTGTACTCCTTATAAAGGGGTTTTGAGTCTTTCTCTTGAGAGAGAAATTTGAGAAATGGGAGGCTAGAACCCTCAATTGGTATCTTGAGGGAACATTTTCCCTACAAACAAACTAGTAAATGATCCCATAGGTGTTTATTTACATTCAAACTAAAATTATCCAAAACCATATTTGTTAATCCAAAACCTTTTGATAACTTGTTTTTGCACATTTTGTTTTTTCTATAAGGGGATACTAAAATATTTCAATTCGATTTTGAATCTTGTTACAGAAAATTAAATTATAATGACTGTGCCAGAAATAAGCTTTGGACACTTGTTCAGCCGATTTCATTCTTGCTTCTATTTAAAGCTCTTCCCCAAATGTAATTTACCTCACCATCATCTTCATCAAGCATTGTGAGCTAGCAGAGAGATTAGATCTTTCCTGCACACACTGCTAACTTCATACATCTCCAAGATTTGCATATTCATCATAACACAGGTGCTTCTGGGATTGCATCCAAACCTGATATATACAGTAGCTCTCCCATTGATTATTTTATTTAGTTCTTTCATTACTTTCATTGTTGACCCATCGACCACACAGTTAGTGAGGAAATGATTTGGTGCTGTTTGGAATTTCGGAGCCGCCTGTTACATCTTTTTCTTAAGAGATTTGCCTTTCGTCAATAACCCTTTTTCCTCAGGCATGCTATTGGTTTTTTGATGGTATAGAGAAAAATAAACTCTGATGGATGAAGACGTTTTTAGACAGTGAACATAGTTGGTTCCTCAGCAAACATTTTCATTAAAATGTCATATATAATGACTCACATTATCAGTAGCTGCATTCTGGTATTTTCTGCTTCATTATACAAGTTATACAATTGAGAGACTTTAAATACGTTTTTTTTTTCATTCCAAGAGAACGTCAAAACTTCTAATGTGAAATGATTGACTACGAGAGGGAGAGGTATGTAATTTAAATAATAGACTTTATTTCTACTTCCATTACCAATCACAGAGGTGACACGGTAACATTAGTTGTGACTGCGTCTAATGCATTATTAGAAATCTGGTACATTGGATACAATCACGTAAGTGGCGGCATCAACTTTGCATAACTGCAATGGATTAGCTGCTAATCTAATGATGTCTTTGACTTCAGAGTAATGGCATGTAAATGCATCGATTGAGGCAGCACCTGTCGCTCTCACGCCTTCCTCAAACGTCTTTGAGACGGGAGATTAAAGAAAAAGGGATGTTGCGCTCTCGTTATTGTTTTCTACTGTGGTTTTTATCGCAACAACAGGAGCATAGGACTAATAGTCAGCCCCACCACAGGGAATAACAAATCACATTTGCGTTTGAGTTCGGGTGCACGCCGTCGGGATTTTTAATAGTGTCAGTGCTGTTACAGGGGACTTCATGCTTTTGGATTTTACCTGCACAGTGAGAGAAACAGAGAGACGTGCTTTGGTTGTGTTATGGTGTGGGGAGTGTCTGCAATGTAAATGGAGTTTGGATGTTTGAATTCATACAGACTGATTGAAAGTTTCTTAAAGGGGACATTTCACAAGACTTTTTAAGATGTTGAATAAATCTTTGGTGTTCGTAGAGTGTAGTTTCGTAATTTCGTAGAATGTAAAGTTTAATCTTAAAGCGGCCACAAAACTAGCTGTTTATGCGTATCTGATGTTAATCTGGAGTACCCATAGAGTAGTATTAGATCCTTCATATCTCTGAAGAGTCTTTAGTTTTATCAGATTTATAAAAGACAGATTAGCTTTACAGAGTCTTTTCGATAACGTACAGAGAATTTGGAAGGAGGAGTTACTAGCTGCGGGAGGAGCGAGTCCGAGTCAACGCTGGATAACTTATGATTCACTATATGTTCGTGTCATTTATATAATATTCACTTAGGGGCATATTTAAAAACATAACACAGAAGTCTTACTTACCGCATGCAACTCATGACCAGGTTGGGACATTTCAATGAAATCCAGTGTAAAACAAACACACACACAAAACTCCGCTGCCACCCCGGATAATAAACTATATCAATTGTTTCCATAAGGCTGGCTTTCTTCTCCTTACATCAATAAACACACTTCTTCTTTCATGCCATTGTTGAGTTTGATATAAAACAAAGCTGTCGCAGGGCTCCAGACTAACTTTTCTCACTAGGAGCACAGTGGCCCCCAACTGAAAATTTTAGGGGCGCAACCAGAAAATTTAGGGGCACACACCGTAAATCAACATGCTAACCAAATATTCATATTTCTATTAATTTCCACTGTATTACTAATAAATACTTTAATGATAGATGCAGAAAGTACAATGTGCTGATTTCAAATTCACTGTCACGTCACAAAAAAAAGGTCAAATTAACTGGTCACATATGTTCGACTGGGTGTAAAACACAGTGGTACACACTCAAATTTTGGTGGCAGTCTGGAGCCCAAGTGTCACGTGAAGTGATGCCTGTAACTTGGCCTGTGTCTTGGCTCTCGTGCTCCCGCTGATTGATGTTTGGGCATGGTTTTCCAGGGGATGTGCCCATAAAAACAAGTGATACGTATAGCATACCCCTGAAACGTCAGCAGTTCCTGTAATCAAAAAATTGGTCTCAATCACTAATCGTGCGTACGCTCAAATTTGTTCGTAAAATGTGCGTACGGACGTTTTAAATTACAAATAAATATAAAAATACATTTTAGTACTAACGTTTTTGTTGAATCATGATTTGTAATTTAAAACTTCCGTACGCACATTTTACGAACAAATTTGAGCGTACGGACGTTTTAAATTACAAATCATGATTCGACAAAAACGTAAGTACAAAAATTTATTTTAAATGTATTCAAAAACGTAAGAACAACTTAGACCTCACATACGCAATTATCATGAACAAGAAAAAAAGATATAAAATATATAACACATATATATTATAGGGTTCTTTTTCCTTGTTTATGATTATTGCACACATGTGGTCTAAGTTGTTGTTACGTTTTTGCATACATTTAAAATAAATTTTAGTATGAAAGTTTTTGTGTATGAGTTTAGTGAATGAGACCCATTGTTTGTAACCAAGCACCATTGACTTCCATAGTATTTGTTCCTACTATAAAAGTCAATGGTGCTCCTATTTCCTCCTTTTCTTTGTGTTCAGCAAAACACAGAAATTTATACAGGTTTGTAACAACTTAACAATGACAGAATTTTAATTTTTGGGTAAACGATCCCGATTCATTAGACAAACCTCAAAGGGACCAAGTTCAGTTCTCTGTGGCATTTTCTTCAAATGGCAGGGTCTCCGAGGATTGATTCGGCTTCTGTAGGCCATAATGGGAACAGAGGGAGACTTTTACTCCCAGTCCCAGAGAAAAGGTCAGATAAGGCGAGACTTGTGTGTCTACATGTTGCGGAAAACCGAGAGTGTGAACTACAGAGTTAGGTTGTGTACGAGTACGGCCCAAGGGGATTGTTGATTAGTGTGTACTGTAGGTCTGGTGCGTCTGAGTTTTACAGTAATTCCTCCACGCAAGCAAGTGTAAACTTCCATCCCCAGAGTCCGGCATTAGGCAGAGAGAAAGATCGAAACTAACACTGCTTAACTTTATTGTATTGTGTGTCACCTTGTAGCCAACCCAAAGTTTGACACAAAAAGACTCGAGAATGTCATAAGAAGATGTCTTAGGTGTGGCCTGGAATAAGTGTATGCGAAATGAAGTAGGAGGCTGTTGAAGATGCAAAACAAAGGTTATTTCATGGTAATAAGCTTGTGGTTTTAGAGTAAGCTGGAGGCAAAACATATAGGGAGGGAGCAATAAAAACATATCTATATGGATGAAAAGGTGTTTTATGAAAATGAGACTGCAGGCAGTAACCAAGGTGATGTGTACGTCTTTGGCATATAAATCATGATTGAAGATATTCCCTTGAGCTTTTTATAACCTTTCGTGGATGAAGAAAGACATGGAGCCTCATGATGGCATCTGTTATTCAAATCAAGACAACATAAAATCTGAGATATTATAATAAGCATATGAATATGTAGGCACAATGCCGTATATAAAAATAGTGATACAATTTCATTTACTTTTTGTTTAATGAGGGCTGTTTGCATCTCTGGCTTGACAGTTACTCCTTAGACATGTCTATCAGCTGTCAAGACAATTATGTGTTATCTGAAAAGTACAGAGAATGGGGCTAATTGTTACAACGAGCTATATCTCAGTAACTAAGGCAAATTTGTTGTTTTTTTTGTAATTTGGTGGTATTTCCTAAATAATTTTGTGTTTCATATTTGCTGTACTGTTTAAATTTTACTGCACACAAAATATGCTGCTCATTTTCCAGCTCCCCTAGAGTTAAACATTTGATTTATACCATTTTGAAATCCATTTAGCTGATCTCTGGGTCTGGCCGTACCACTTTTAGCATAGCGTAGCATAATCCATTGAATCTGATTAGACCATTAGCATCACGCTAAAAAATAACCAAAGAGTTTAGATATTTTTCCTATTTAAAACTTTACACTTTTGTAGTTACATCGTGTACTAAGGTGGACGGAAAATTAAAAGTTGCAATTGTTTAGGTCGATATGGTATGGCTAGGTTAGGGTTGCCAACTTTCTGAAATGGAAATAAGGAACGGTGGGGGGGGGGTTGCCTGACATGCCCCCACGGAAGAGAATTTTGAAAAAAATAACCCCTGAAATAAAGACTTCTGGTGAAAATAGTGGAAACTAATTTATACATTTAGATAAATATATTTCATACAACTTCTTAGGCCTAAATATTTAATGAATAGCAAAGTATGCCTAATAAGTATACAAGACTGAACCACATAGATGTGAAATATAAAGGCTATCATGATCATTTTACCAACACCATGGTTTTATTTAAGTTTATAATACGCCCTCTTCAAAGACCCCACCCCTTTTTAAACCTTGAGCTATCTAAATCCATAATTATTTAATAAGAAACCCATCAGAAATGATTGACACATTATGAGACGGGAGGGAGCGGGACACAGGAACAGAGGGAGAGCACTGGAGAAATATATATGTGGATATATATGTTAGGCTAATCCTGTACTATCTCTTTTAATTATAATCACTTTCTTATCAACTATATTTGAGTTTTAAAAATCCACATAATTACATACCATATGAGCCTCTGGAGACGACTGTTGGACAATGAACCTTGACATTGCTCCATCCTGTGCCCGCAGCCTCTCGCTCCTCTTGTGATTATCTCCTCATGCGTGCTGCTTTATATCACACACTCTGCCGTGACAAACAGAAAAAACGCGACGGCATATGGTACAATTGGCCTTGTATTCATTGCCCCTCACGCATTTCAGCCAAGGGTATTCATTTTCTCATTCAATTCTATATTTTTGTTCTCGTTACTTTTTCGCCGGCTGCTCGGATGCAGTCATTTTTACATTTCCCGCTGTTGTCACTTGTCGTCATCGTTGCTATGATACGTGACATCACAATGACTGAAACGACCAATTAAAAGGGCATTCCCTGATGGGGCTGCAAGATGTTAAAACGCTATACGCTGATAGACAAACAGAGGGAGAAATTACCGCACCGTCAGGGTTTTCTTATACAAATGACGCGGTCTTCATTCATGGCTGACATATTATAAGCTATGTGTCTGTCATGTATTTGCACTGAATTAATTTTCATAAAATACGGAACAAACTGCGTCCCGTATCAGTTCAATACGGAACAAGAATTTTATGTGTCAAATACGGGACGATTCCGTATTATACGGAACGGTTGGCAACCCTAGGCTAGGTACTTTCATTCTGGCGTAATAATCAAGGACTTTGCTACTGTAACATGGCTGCAGCAGGTGTAGTGATATTACGCACTGCCTGAAAATAGTCCCCTTGGTTATTTTCAATAGCAGGGGACTATTTTCAGGCACTGCGTAATATCATTGCGCTTGCTGCAGCCATGTTACGGCAGCAAAGTCTTTGATTAATATGCCAGAATGAGAGTATAGTTCCTAGCCATACCATATTGACCTAGAAAATCGCAACTTTAAATTTTCCGTCGGTCTTAGTACACAATGTAACTACAGAAGAGTCAAGTTTTTAAATATCGAAACACTTTGGTTATTTTTTGCGCGATGCTAATGGTCTAATCAGATTCAATGGATTATGCTAAGCTATTCTAAAAGTGGTAGCGCCAGACCCAAAGATCAGCTGAATGGATTTCAAAACGGTAAAAATCAAATATTAACCCTAGGGGAGCTGGAAAATGAGTATATTTTTAAAAAAGTGGAGTGTCTCTTTAAATACCAGGTTCCGTTGTGACAACTTGCCCCATGCAGCCTTACAACATGCCTTTTTTTTAATCACATTGCTACGAAAGTTGTTCTGTTACCTATTTTCCATTTATTCTTAGGAAATAAGTTCGAAGAGGTGTAAAAGTTTTTTTGTTAAGCCTTTAAGGAATAATCCAAGGAATAAAACACAATGAATTCCTTAAAATCTTTCTTAAGGAAAACAACCCACACAAGTGAATGTCACTGGTGGCATCTCACTCTTCATATTCTCTGTCATTTTGTAAAGCTGTATTCTGTCTGTCCTCCCACTCCCCCTCTCTGACCTCAGTAATCATCACATCCTGGTGCCCACCTGTCCTGTCCAAGGAAACAGGCAGAGCTGTTTGGATGGTAAAGCCTGGGAGCAAAAGCTTCCACTTTAGGGAATAGAGTATGATTCATGCTTCATTAGAGTGTAGTGAAGGCTATGAGGCTCTTTTTACCTTCTGGAAAAAGAGCAGAACAGTGCATTCAACCATGAGAGATAAGAAATTAGAGTCACAAGAGAAAACAGTTGTACCTTTCTGCATTGTGCATGTCATGTGGAGGTAGAAATAACCTGTGACTCTGTAATGCTGTTATTAAAGCCATAAGCACACCTAGGCTGCATTTACACTGCAAGTTTTGATACTCAATTCCGATTTGTTGACTATATCAATTTTTTTCACTTACAGTAAACCCTTGGCAAAACAATTTAAGATAGACATACTGACCTGGTACAGCTAAAGCTGCAGAGGAATTAAAACATATGCAATACACAGTGGACGCAGACAATTATACAAGGTTTATATACAAGATTATAACAAAGTGGAGCCATCATCCTCCATTGCTCTTCTGCTTACACGATTGTATCCAATCTGTGCCACATGAGAGAAAAATTTGGAATTGAGTTACTTGAATCATGCAGTGTAAATGCGGCTTTAGTCTACAAAAACAGAAGCTGTGGTCCAAAGCCCAATGAATATGACTAGAGATGCACTTATCGACCGACCAGAGACCGAAATTGGCCGATTTTATGCATGATCGGCCAGACCGGTCTTTTTGTTGTCAGTGGTGCAAGCAATAAAGTCACAGCCACACGCACACTCGTAGTGTAAGCAGCACCTGACCCATCCAACAGCAGCATTAATTTAATTTCGTACAAAAATGTGATCCATTTGACATAAAGACTACTACTCGAACCGCCCCCACAAATCGCTCCGTAATTACACCATGTTTTAATTGACGCAGTGATTTTTGGCTTCAATTTACCAGTCGATCGGGTGCAAAACGTACAGCGCTGTCACAAGTTCATTGCATTATCATCTCATATTTAAACATCAATGTCAAGACATACCGCATACATCTTGACTGAGAAGAGGAGAGGGCATGACACAGCTAATCACTAAAATGATAGCAAAAAACTTAAAGCTGCTTATTAATGTTATAAATCCTTGTGCTTTGACTGGACGTTATTTAAAACTTGCGTTAAGATCGTGCGCAACCACGAGTTAAACTTTCTGTCCAGTACATAACTTGGTTTATGTTTTACCAAAGATGCACATTGTATAATGTTGTTTATGTTGTATCAAGACTGATATGTGAAGTGTGACCCGGCCGGGGTGTCGCGGATGCACTTTGGGAGCGGACTTCTCTGTTTGCTTTTGAATCATGGTACTGATGTCATATTCTGTTCTGTCTGCGCAGCACAACACGACGTCAAACATGCCCCTACCACAGGCGCTTGTAACGCTAACCAGACCTCCAAATGATGCCATAACCACGGAAAATAAATAAATAAACGCACACAATCATCATTTTTTTGATCGCTCGTCGATGCTACGTTCGAGTGCTCGAGTACTCATGCCAATACTTATCACACATGCAGCCAATCCCAAGCAGCAATCAGTTTCACACCTGATACTTGGACATCTAACATAATGTCAGTGAGCTTGACTGAGACTAAGAGCACTTTATTTTGAGATCTTTTTAAGTGAATAAAGATCCTGTAATTGTAACGTGGTGTGCTTTAAAGAAAGCGATGAAGGTGAATCCAAGTGCAAAAGGTGTTTATAGTAAAATCCCAATATGGGCCAGCAAACAAATCAAGTCAGGGTAATCCACAATCAGAATCAAAAAAACAGGCGATATATCAGGGCAGACGGCAAACAGGCAATAAATCCAAATAAACAGGCAATGGTCAAAAAACAGGAACAGATACAGGTAACAGGTTTAACAGATAACAGAATCAGACAGGTAACAGGTTGGGCTTACTATGTATAATATTCAGCAGGGAACAGGTGAACAGGAAGTGACTTATATACCAAACAGACAGGAAGTGTGAACTGAAACATGGCATGATGATTTCAAAATAAAAGTCCGAACAGAGCAGAGTATCAAAATAAAAGTCCAAAATACAAAAATACACAGAACACAGAACAAAACCATTACAGAAATTTAATGCAGTTTGGGTGAAAGTGCAATGTTTAATAATTAATTTTATGAAAAAAAAATGTTTTTTGTTAAAGGGATAGTTCACCCAAAAATGGAAATTCTGTCATCATTTTTTTACTCTCATGTTGTTACAAACCTGTATAAATTTCTTTGCACTAGTGAACAGAAAGGAAGATATTTTAAGAAATGTTTGTATCCAAACTGATCACGAGCCCCATTTACTTCCGTAGTAGAATACTATGGAAGTAAATGGCGCCCATGAACATACATAACTTCCGGTAAACTCCTGTAAAGAATCAATAACAACAGAGTCCTTAAAGTAGTTTATTTGTGATAAATAAAAAAGTGTATCAACAACTACACCGAGCTAATACTCCTGTGTAAAATGTGTACTATATAATGTATACATTGTTAACTACAAATCGGCTGCCAAACCTCCCTTCACATAGCGGTGATTTATATGCGCTGTCTCATCTTTGGGAAACCAAAACATTTGTTATTTTCAACAAGGTATTTGTTCCAGAGTTCAATTTAGCCACAAGCCAGACCATTAAACAAACAGAGACCGGAAGTTAATTTGCATCCAGACCGTAACCGCTAACGCATACCGTATTTTCCGGACTATAAGTCACACTTTTTTGTAGTTTGGCAGGTACTGGACTTCTAGTTAGGTGTGACTTATACGTCAAAATGATTTCACATGAACCAAGAGAAACCAGTATTGTCTACAGCCGCGAGAGTCCGCTCTATGCTGCTTCTGTATTTATGTAATTCAATGAATTCAGTGATGCGGAATGACTTCGGGAGCTTGCTGAACTTGATTTGGCTTGTCGTGTTAATTTAGCCCATTCAACCTCCCAGGTATGTTCTGTATGCTATTGTGTAAATAACTGTTTATGTAACATGTACAGACATCTATTCAGCCTGCTGTTCTGTGCTATTGTTTAGTTGAATAACTTGCCGTTCAAGATTAAATGTCTGTTCTTCAGCTTGGATTTTGTGAAATCATTTTCTAAATAAACACGACGTATAGTCCAGTGCGACTTATATATGTTTTTTCCTCTTCAAAACGCATTTTTGACCTATGCGACTTATACTCCGGAGCGACTTATAGTCCAAAAATACGGTATGCGTCCAATGAAACCGTCTATACTGCTTTTATATGCATCATTGCCATGTTCCGGGCATATTTTAAAGCTTACTTAACACACATTGTTTCTGCATTTCTAATGTTAATCTGGAGTACCTATAGAGTAGTATTACATCCTTTATATTTCCGAAAAGTCTTTAGTTTAATTAGATTTATAAAAGACAGATTAGCTTTACCGAATCTTTCTGATAACGTACGAAAAAAATAAGAAGGAGGAGTTACTACCGCGGGAGGAGGGAGTACGAGTCATGCAACACAACACTGTTTAACTTATGATTCACTACATGTTCGTGTCATTTATATAATATGCACGCGCCTATTTCCAACATAAGACAGAAGGCTTACTTACTGCATGCAACTCATGACCCGGTTGGGACTTTTCAATGCAATCCAGCGCATCAAACACACACACAAAACTCCGCTGCTACCCCGGATGATAAACTATATCCATTGTTTCCATTAGGCGAGATTTCTTCTCCTAACATCCAAAAACACACTTCTTCTTTCGTGCCATTGTTGATTTTTTAAATTAAAGGGGCCATGGCATGAAAAATTTACTTTTTCCATGTTTAAGTGCTACGATTGGGTCCCCACTGCTTCTATCAAACTAGAAAATGTGAAAAAGATCAACCCAGTAACTTAGTTCTGGTAAACCATTCTCTACAAGCACATGAAAAAAATAGGTCGTTGAAATTTGGCTCTCCTTATGATGTCATAAGGAGCTCTTATTAGAATAATACCACCCCTTAATCTGCACTATCCAACCACAGCACTGACATTTAGTGCAGAGAAAAGCACAATTGAGTTTAAATTGCAACAAACCACCATCATTGTGATCAGTGTTTGCACTTCATCAGTTCATTTGCATTTTAAAGGACACACCCAAAACGACACATTTTTGCACACAGCTACAAAGTAGCAATTTTCACATGCTATAATCAATTATTTATATGGTATTTTGAGCTAAAACTTCACATATGTGCTCTGGGGACACCAAAGATTTATTTGACATCTTAAAAAAGTCTTGTGAAATGGCCCCTTTAAACAAAGCTGTCGCGTGATGTGTTGTTTGTAAGTTCTAGCATCTCCCGCTGATTGACGGGTGGGCGGTGTTTTCCGGGGGAAGTGCCCATTTACAAGTGATACGTATAGAAACCCCCTGAAACGTCAACTGGACCCGTAATCGAAAAAAAACTTTCTTAAACTTGTGCATTCGGCATAGAAATACTCTGTAACACGTCCAACTGCTTTTTCACACTTTGCCTATGTTTAGCATGAGGAAACAACTCTAGAACTGTGTTAATAATTCAAAATGCATGAAATACCATTAAACCACCCCTTTAAGGCAATATTACATAAACTGTATCCTTCAAAAGCATTGGGCAATCCCAAAATGCATTGCTCAGTTGCTCATCCATGAGGGCATATTTTTGTCAGTCATGGCTTGTGATGATACAGTATAAATACACTTATTTCATTCACTTCTGAAAATAATTGGCAAAAGTAGTTCCATCTCATTAAAAATGAATTGTTTCACTCAATATTTATGCATGCTACTGTATGTATTTTGAGGCTTGTTAGAGTATCAAGTTTGTTGTATGCATCACATGAGAAGAGCATTTCAAAGCAGTTCGGGCTCTAATGAGATTTCTTTTTAGTTATTTTGCAGCCTTACAATGCATGGACGGTAGACAGGCAGCTCACTTGGTTTCAGACAAAGTTATATAACAAATTTTTCTTTACTATGTACTCAAAGGAAACTTTCAAATGTACAAAATGATATTTTAACTTGAACTTTATATTTGTGACTACCTTTTCTTTTCCTACCTTTTTTAGATTTTGAACACAGCCTTAGCCAAACTTTGGATGCAGTTTAATATAATGTATAACTAATTGTATAAATGTTGAAAGTGATTCTTTACACATAGCAGTCTTGATCAATCGATTGGCATCTACAGTATGTATTGATTGAAGGTGACATTAATGTATCAATATTTCCCCTTGTCTTTATTATGTTGGGTAAGTTTAGCATCATCTGTATCCTGCCTGCTTTCATTACTCCCGCTTCCACAGCAGTGGCTTCGGTCTTGACTATGATTTAGAGGTATTCTGTGTAATTATTCCCTTTGCTTTTTGGCTGTATATTTATCTTTGTCTTGGCATACCTCACAGCCATCCAGAAGAAACACCAGCTGAGGCTAAAGGAACTGCAAAGTACTGCCGAATCTCCCCTACCCAATGCTTTTAAATGGATTTCAGTACTGATGGGGTGAATAGTAGGACGGTGACTGATGAAATTAGCCATCGCTGGATTACGGAAGGTTTGGTGGTGTGGGTCGGTGTGATAAATGGACTGAGTTTCTGCCATGAGGAGCTAGAATAAATGAAGGCTTACAGCTATAAAAGGAAGTGGGGGTAAGAGGCTGATGTTGAAAAATAAGAAGGTTGAGATGAAAGATTGCACAGGAAAGACTCTGTGAGCGATTGAACAATGCTGGGATGCTTGAGAAGATGAAGGTGGCCTTCATGCTGGAGAAGACACTGATATGGATGCGGGAGGTAATTTATTCTTGCCACCTTAAGCAAAGCTTGCGTCATATCTGTAGCTGTTTCCGGCTGAAAGCTGATAACAGGGGTGACGGTTTTCCGATTGACTGAAAGTAGGTTTGTGTATGCTTTTGCTTAGATACACAACAGTTTTTAAACCTGGACTTTACTGTCGGTGGTCAGATTTATTGACAGAAAGGATATGACATCTTCTGAAGGATGGTTGAGGGAGCTCAAGTCTATATAACACTGATCCATGTTGACATGATACAGATGTGCCAGAATTTTTTGGGCTAAACAGAACATCACTTATTTCTCTAAGGACTGAAATCAGAAGTAGAGCTCTTTGGCTAAAGTTAATTTAATTTTGCACAGTGTTTCCACATATTGGAACATTTTTTCAGCAATTCTTTTTAGTATAATTAACAAATAGTTCAAATACAAATACGCTAGTGTCCCGATACGGTGCTGACATCTTGGGTCTTGAGAGCGAATTCGGGACTAGTCCTGCGCAGTAGTGAGCAAGTAAAGCTGCAAAATTAGGGCCTTGCTCTCGCAGAATGCACATATCACAGCTGTCAATCATGATGTCACACCACCATTTTTACAGCATTAATAACTAAAAACAAACTTATTTTAAAAAACAAACACTTACATTTACATCAGCATGATAAAAACGACAGTAAATGAGCTTCGGAAAAATAGAATTGAAGTGTAATTAAATAGTTTAGTTGGTCTCAAGTCACATTGAATAACATGGGGGAGGCGGGGTTTATGACCTATACGAGGACCAGTCACTGGGGGGCAATCGAGGCATTTTGGCTTCACTTTTCATGCTGCGTTCACACCAGCTGCGGCGTCTAGAGGTCTTACAGCACGAATTAGGCGTTTAGCTTGCTCTACTAGTGACGTGATTACAGGAAGCGAGCAGAGTCGGAGAAGCCTATCCCATGACGCGAATTTCCGCATGAATGTCTCAATGACTAGAATTTCACACGCGGCTTTCATGCGCGAATGAAGCGAGTAAACTCAAAATGTTCAAACGGCAAACTAGACACGGTAGACGCAAATTTGACGCCTCAAACATGGCTGGTGTGAACTAGAGGTCTTCACGAGTCCACTTAGATCCGAAAACCCGGGGTCCGACCCGAGACCCGATCGGGTTCGGGTCTAAAAGTTTTACATGTACCTCGGACACGGGTCGGGTACAAAATACAGCATCGGGTTTCGGGTAATTTAAAATGAATGTGTTTTTGCTCAACGGACCCGAGAAGACCCGAACTCTCTTGCTTGTCATTAAAAAAAATTGTCACTAGTTCGGGTCGGACTCGGGTCTAATTTTCTCGGGTTTGTCTCGGGTCTTTCTTTAAAAAATATTATTTATGCACGTCGGGTTTGGATAGAAAGTGATTCGGGTCATTTTGGGTCGGGTACATTTCTTTGGACCTGAGAAGGCCTTTAGTGTGAACCCATGGTCAGGGTTTGTGTGGCATGCTTGGTATGTCACCTCTTAAAGAGATAGATCACTCAAAAATGAATAATTTCTTATCGTTTTTTCACTTTAATGTTGTTACAAACCTATATAAATTTCTTTGTACTCTACAGGTTTGTAACAACATGAGAGTGAGTAAATGATGAGAAATGTTTCATTTTTGGGTGAACTATCCCTTTAATATCACACTTACGGTTCAGAAGATTGTTGTAATTCAATTTTGTCCTGCAAAAGTTTTCCTTTATGGACCGAGTTCTCCCCAGCAAGGGTCCGGGTCTTGTCAGAGTTGAACAATGACATGCAGCTATTTCCCATTAGTAGCTAGTATGCAAATCAGTCTTGGGGACACTAAACCCATTAGGACAATCCAACAACCCCCACACACACCCCTACCACCCATCCTCAGCTCTTAGTTACTGCAATGTCAGCTTTTTTGTGAGATCTCAGTCGTTGGACTTCTGTGTATTGTGAGCATTACTTCATTGCTGGCCAGTTGGAGCCAGTAGCTCAACTGGTAAAGCATTGCCCTAGGAATTCAAAGATAATGGGTTTAAATCCCAGTGAAAATGCATACTGAACGGTTTCAGCATTAACAACATAAACAAGCGGCTTTTGTGGAAAACACGTAACTTCTGGTAAACTCTGCTAAGAATAAATAGCAACAAAGTCCTTTCAAAGTAGTTTATTTATATAGCAAGCATAATAAACAACACGTAGGAAACCAAAACATTTGTTATTTTTAAAGAGGTATTTGTTCAAGAGTTCAGTTTGGCAACTAGTTAGACTATTAAACAAACAGAAACCGGAAGTTCCGATCAGATGCGTAATCGCATCACCGCACATGCGTCCTATGAAAACCGTCTATAGCTTGACAAAGTAAGTCACTTTGGATAAGAGTATCTGCCGTTAATATAAGATGAGCTTTTAGGAGACTGTAGGGTACATCTCTGACTTCTGTTTCTAAAGCCCGGAATACACTGCACGATTTTTGTCCTCTTATAAGATTTTGTCCCCTTATCACACTGTGCCACATGTATCGTTTAAACTCGGGTACGACAGGCATGTAGACTGTACAATGATGACACGGAAGCTTCGGCGGCTGCGTCACACGTTGCGCAACGTCACCAGCATGCGCTCGTGGTAAACAAATACCGGCGCGCAGGTCGTAGCAGCAAACACACTGTGCGGTGATCATGCCGAATTTCTGACACTGCCAGAAAACTATCATAGACTATCTTTGGACGCAAGACTGGGAAAACGTCCGTCTTTGAACCTTTCTCACTGTACGACATAGGACCACCGATGGAGAGCCACGATCACAGAAATCGCGACGATAGTTTCACGATGGCAATCTTTCGTCTGAGACAGCCAATTATCGTGCAGTGTATTCCGGGCTTTAGATGAAACGCAACAGCTGTAGGTAAACTCACAATAATTTAACTTTCATTCACTTTTATTGACCATACAGTATTATTAACCAGCAGAGTGTATGACATTTAAAAACAAGGCCAACACTAGTTAACACTCAAAACAGACAAAAGTCACACAGCGTGCATGGTCCTGGTGACATTTAGATGTTCATCCGATACCCCCCCCAAGATTTTGGAGGGGTTTAATTGGATGGCACTTCCTGTTTCAACATGCAAATGAAACCAGGTAGGTATCAGCTTAGACCATTATACATTTCCATTAGTGTTGGAAGATACAGGTATGCCCCATTTCGAGATCATCCTATCGTCAGCCTGTGAGATTGCAGATACACGATAGTATCGGAGGGCGGGGCAGTAGTTTACTCATCATTTGATTGGTGGACAAAAAAGAAGCATGGGCAACACTGTCATGACCGCAACCTTTTTAAAACTGATGCCATTAATCCATTAGCGTCATCAAGTCCAGATGCTGTAAAATTTCCTGCATGCCAGGGATTGGGCACAACAAACTTGCTGGTTTTAACTGAGGGGAAACCTTCCGATCTCTCTGATGAAGCAAATACAAAAGTGATTAAACTGCAATTCATTGACTGGCCGCTAGAGGCAGGCTCCAAAAGGGAGTCAGTTCCCTTAGACCTCCATGTTAAAATGGTCAACTTTGCAGTAGAAGATATTATGTTTACAGACTGGTACAAAAAGTGTTTTTGATCTATATAGCTCATTTTGCCCTTCATTACAACTGTGAGGCGGGTGATTTTTTTGTAACTCATCCTTTTAAATGAAATTAAGCTTTAAAGTTCTGCATAATTAAGGGCGTGGCCACTTGAGTGATGATTGAATAGCCACTGCTGTCACTAGAGTCCAGCAAGGCGGGTGTGGTTTCAGCAACCAGTCACCTCAGCTTCAACCACGTTCTGCCTCTTTACCCATTTTCGGATATCCGCGAGTGATGCGTGGTGACGCGCGCCCAAGATGGCGACGGCAGGCACCGCCTACTTTAAATGATCTTCAGAAACCTATGGGTGATGTTACAGACACTACATCCATCTTTTTTAAAGTCTATGGTTTTAACCCTCTGCGTGCCAAACAACCTCTCTAGTGCAAGGAAATGTCAGAACCGCGTGTATTACAAGTTCAGGTACTAGGAGTCGTTCATGCTGCGCGCATTAAGGTCCGAGCAGGAGACCAAGACGTATGGTGCAAACGCAATTCCGGCGACCCGAGTTCGAATCCCGGCTCGAGGTCCTTTGCTGACATATTCAAACTAAAAGCCCAAAACAGGTTTTTGTTTAAGCATGCCATGTGGCCGCATGGAGACACCAGCGTACTTGTAACTAAAACGCAACGTTAGCTACTGTAGGAGCATGCTACTGTATGAGGTATTTGGCTTGTGATTTATTTTCCGTCTCAAGCAACACTTCAAATTATTTTTGAGCTTTTGTATCTTACATTCCTAAATCAATCTCTGTTAGGAACTGATGATGTTGATCATGTGATGATCAAAACTTCCAAGTGTTTAAACAGCAGTAACAGTAAATTTACACTTGGGTACAATGCACCTAAAGAGTAATCCGTATGTTATATAACACTATAACATTTTTACTATGGATCATATATTAGTGATCATTTTATGTAGTATACAGTATGATGGGTGGTTATAGCTTAAAATGCCTGGAGGTATTTTGAATTGAATTCACATCTCTGAAGGAAATCGAATTGAACCCTGAACTCCTCTGTAGAGCATTGGCTCGACCTGATATACACATAAAAATAACAAACCTTTAATTTGCTATATTTAAATACATTTTATTAAAGATCTACAGCCTGCTTTGTGGCACAGCTTGGCTTGCCATGCCCGCTCAGTCCTCTGACACGGTGAAGGTCACAGCTTTGACGTTTTTCTTTCCTCGGTGCGTTTCGTTGGCACCCTCAAAGCCTGACCTTTGGCTCCCATCTCATTCGCTGTACAGGTCAGCCTTTGAAATCCTTCAGCGAGCAGCTACATACAGATCCACTCACATGAATGTGACATGCCATTGTGAGGGTTAACCACCAACCTTGCACACCTGGAGGCCCAAAGCCTACGTTGACATTTTCTCGCAGTGCCGGTGCCAGCCTCTCTGTCTTTTCCTCTTGATACCTCCTATTTCTCCATTGTGTGGGTGTCTGCGCAGAAGAGACAGCTTGGCAGGGAGATGGAGACGTGCACATAAAAGGAAGGAAGGACCACGGGCGTTCGCGTGCACCTCTGTTGCTTCGGCGCTTGGAAAGGTGTCTGGTCTCGGCAGACGTTCGGTTTGTTTGCGCATGTTTATCAGCGAGGTGCAGTCAGCGTGTACTCCATCAGAGCTTTGCAGATGGCTCTGTGCCTGTGTTTGTGTAGGTGGGAGCCCACCGCTGTCAGTTTGAAGCCCCTAGGGGCCCGGTGTGGCCCTCCCTCTATCATAGGCACCTTGTTGTTCTCCGTTCAGACACTGCAGGATGGTGCAGTCAATTTGGTTTAGTACCCGTGCTGTGCCGGTACTTCATGGAGAACTTTTGTGAGGTAGTGTTTTCAGGGAAACAAAAATAAAATGAAAGTCACAAACTGCTATTGCTATATTAAGGTGAGCAGCTATAGAGGCATTAACCCTAAACCAAATTTAAGTTTGGTCAGATTAACTTTTGTATTTCATTGTTTTTGTTATTGTTTGTTCAGGGTGAGCTAAAGCACCGGGTTATTTTTCAAACCGAAGTGAAAGCATCTCGCTGAGCTGGCTCAGCTGTATGCATCCTCTCGGGTGAGTGAAGCTCAAATGCCTGTGGGAAAGTTTTTGCCTCCCATCCATAAATATTTACAGCACTCCGGGATGCAGGTGAGGCGAAAATGAGCCTCATCGTTAAATTCAAGGTTAAAATATTCACATAGAAATCACTGAGCTTCTTTTTGTTGTGGTAATACTTTTGCTTGAGCTCAATTACACACGGAATTTTTTTTTGCATGGATTCGCTTTTCACGTGCGTTGCACCTTCCCTTCTATACGGCACAGAAATGGGAGACGTGGGGCACTACGAAGGTCACGAATAAAGTGAAAAATCCATCACCGGCACACACAAGTGTTTGCCTGTGAATTTGTGGGAAATGGAAGGGAGTTCTGTGTTAACCACATTTTTAACTGAAAGTCCAGCCTTGCATTCAAATGCATGAAAGCAAAGAATGGGGTCATAGATCGTGCTATGACGTCAAGTGTGGCAGGAGCCCCAGGCGATGTGACAACCTGAACCTCAGGTCGCACCAAAATCTTGACAAAAACAAGTACATCCACCCTCACAAATACATAAATAATTATTGTAATTTCTCTGTGCGTTCCCTCAAATAAGTGTCACATGTGCACCTGTGTCTACAGATTTCCATAGGGCGAATATTTACATGGCATCAGGCAGGATCTGAAATGCCGCTGAGATCCATATGCCATCCCATTCCTGGTGTGAGATGCACCATCAGCGAACAGCAGCAGGCTGTGAAATTGAGAGGATGGTGTGTTAAAGGTGTACAGGTGGCACAGGCCATGTTCAGGTGCTGCGGGTTGAGGGATTGAATGTGGAGAATGTGATTAAATCCCCAGCTATCGGCCTGTGCTCTTTATCTCTATCATACTCCTACCCTATAGGCACACAGACTGCATACTGAGTGACACATTGATTACGGCTGCTAAATCATTTTTTATAGGGGCTTGTAAAGTTGGAAATATGTTTTGACGTAAGGTCTTTGGAAAAGCTTGGGACAAGAAAGACACGAAAGCCAGATTTCATACAGAAACATATTTCATTCTGATATAGAGCAAGCTTAGCTACAGAAAGGTGACAAAAAGTAACTAAGTGATACCTACTAGGGCCGGAGTGGGATTCATTTTCAGCACTGGAGTTTCATGCCTTAGATCGGCCCACTTTAGTTCATGACTTACTATATGGAAAAAATAAAAATAAATATATATATATGTAGGGATGCACCGATAGGATTTTTTGGGGCCGATACCGATTCCGATTTAAACAGACAACTTCTGGCCAATACCGATGCCGATATCGATATTAAACACTTGTATACAATACAATTCAGTTGGTCTATTAGCTAGTTTATTTCTGCATCAAATTATTTTTACTGAACATGGATTGGATCTAATTAACATTCAACTGACCAACATAATAAGAGAGGCACAAATTAAGATAAAACAAATATAATAAGAGGGCATGAAAACCTTCCAAGGTGGTTTTTGCTATTCAGCATTTATTTTTATTAACAACATTAACACATTTTTTACATATAATGGATTTCTTTATGCAGTTCATTAATAAACAATCAGTATCTGCCTTTCTCGTGCTATTGCCGATATGCCGATGGTTTCAAATTCATCAAAAATCGGCCGATAAATATCGGCAGCCGATACATCGTTGCATCACTATATATATGTATATGTACTCTTGTAGGCTTGTTGCGATAGTCAGTGTAACGGTGATTACCGGTGCTTCAACCTCTCACCGGTTAGATCACTTGCCCACCGCGACACCGTCTTTAACCGTCATTTTGATATTTTCTTGTAATTAAATCATTTAGTTTCATTAGAGAGCAAACACTGAATGTGTCTGCTGCCTGAATTCAGCGGAGCTGAACGCGCATCACGTCACAGAGCAGCAGGTGTCAGATTTCATTTATTCCTATCAGAGTGTGTGTGGCGAGCTGACTGACTAGATGATGGCAGAGCCGAGTGCTTACTCGTTTTTGTTATAGTATACATATATGATGTTTAATATAAGCGAGATTGTTTTGTTGTTGTGTTTTTTATCAAGAAAAATAATAAACCCAACATTCAAGCAGCGCTTTTTGGAGGAGTAGCCGGTTGCTCTGCTTGGGACTGGCGGGTTCTGTGAGAATTACATGCGCACATTGACTCAAGCACTTAATTAAGCCAGCTGTTGCACTCGCATTGCACGCAAATTCATACGCGATTTAATGCAGCGTACGCAAGCGCTGCATTTAAACAGTTGCGTATTTCAAAAGTGAATGTAAAATGTGCACGTCTGCATGCGCATTTATAAGCCCCTCCCACCACCGGGTTTGTCACGCGCTGATTAACCGGTGGGAAAATTCTGTCACCGCAGCAACCCTATACTCTAGACACAATCAAGTTGTGCATAAAGTGCTGGGGACATTTCCCACCCGCAAGTTACAGGAGCGGGTCTAGATATTATTGTGCTAGGGACGGCAACCTTCAACTCGGTGCCATGACAACACCGGCTCCGTGGCCAAAAAAAAAAAAAAGAACGGCACACCGGGAATTCTCCCGGTCCTCCCGATGGCCAGTCCGTACCTGATACCTACAATGCACTGCAAGATGAACATCCAATACAGAATGATTAAGTTGGGTTGTGATGCTTCATAGCTCAGTCCTTGTGTAATCTAGTGTATATAACTGCAAAGATGAAGGTAGACGTCCAAAATGCAGTGGCAAATTCAAAATGTTTGTTTTTATGTTATGGGGTAAATAAAGTGTAATGGTCAAGAGATCTAGCCTGAAGATACTCGATTATACTGTTGTTTTGGTCTTACGTGCCATTTCTATAATGGATGCTCTGATTCAAAGTCTGGGAAGTCCTGCATATTAGTCCTGTTCTAAATGGATATTTCTGTCATCTACTTTGCCAAAGACTCAGTGAATGGTTAGTGCTGTTTTCCCCATGATGCCGGAGGGCAATCATTTCAATGGTGGTGATGTCAGACATTTATAGGGCTATTTTGAAGCTGGAAGAGGAGTCCTTTGAAAACCCAATTTTGAAGTAAATATTCCACAAGCAATTGTACATTTTAATATTTTTGTGAAGTATTGCATGTTAAATTAACTTTATGACTTTATACTCTAAAGCTACTGTAGTGCACTTAAATTGTATAGAATAATGTTTATGTCTTAGCTGGTTTATATACCATGTAACTCTATGTAAAGCCAGCTTTATATTTCTCCGTAAATTGTACGGTGTAGCCTACGCAGAGACGCAAACTCTAAGGCATAGCCTAAGGCGTAGCCTGACGTGCACCTTTCCCAAAATGTAACCACACGGCAATGCTACGCGGACCGCAAGCGTCGTGATTGGTCTGCTAGAATCTGTCCCTCAGGTCATAAAGTTCTACGTCGTATTTCCTCGTACGCTTGCAACAGTAAAAACAATGATGGACCAAGTTGAGAAGCTTTATCAATCACTTTTAAGCTCTCTCTGACGCGCACGCTCTTTGATGCGTGCTCTCTCTCTCGGACACGCGCTTTCAGATGCGCGCTGTCTCTGCTACACACGCAAACACACACACACACACAATGAGGAGAGACGCTAAAATAAGCCAGAGCCCGACCCGAGCCCTATCTGTAAAAAAAAAAACTACTAGCGATCTGCATGTGTAACGCTCATCGAGGCGAACAATGGCGCAGAAGATGACACAGAAGTTTCAATCTACGCCGTAGGTCCTACCCAAAAGTATAAAGACAGCTTAACACATTACCAAAAAAGAGAGATGCTTGAAAGATGTACCCAAGTAGACAAAAAAGCTTCACTACTGTCTACCTTTGTACTTGGCACAACCATGTTCTCAGTCTTTAAAAAGCACAGAAACACCCCCTTATCGGCCTGTTATATAACATCGCTCTAAACTGAGAAGTTAGCATCTCTGCATCTCGCAGTATGTCGGATGAGAATTAAATTTGTTCTTTTTGCACACTTTATAATATATCCTGCATATATGAACGCCTTTTTCCTGTTTTATGCAGTCGGTTTATGTTCTTGTTGAGAATGTGCTATAATGTTGTTTTCGATGTAATGGCAGCTGTTTCATCTGTCACAGTCCCTGCCGTTGTGCTTCTAACATGTGCTAATAATGTCAGCATGATGGGAAAGCAGGTGGAGAAAACCAGCAGTGTTTCACATGAGGTGTCTAGTTTGAGATTTATTTTGTCTATTGGTACAGAAATTCAGGTGTGGTTTTGGATGGCTGATAGTTCAGATGAGATGTAGCACCATAATCAAAGTGGTTGTTCTGTCGTTTCTGCTAAAAACTTAAAGACTTTTTTGAAACAAGTAGTTGCACTGTAAAAAAAGTTGTTTCAACTTAAATAAGTAAGTTAACCTGGTTGCCTTAAAAATGTTTAGTTAATTCAACTTAAAATATTAGTTCACACAACTTTTTTGAGTTAAAGGTGTAGCGGAGGATTTTCTCGAATTTTAGAAAAGAACTGCCTTCTCCATTAAAAAAAAAGCTATTGCGCAACACTCCTGATTGACAACTAGGAGGACCAATAGTCTTGATGATCCACCCGGAAAAAGAAAATCCTCCGCAATACCTTTAACTAATACTTTAAAGTGGAATTAAATCAAAACATTAAGGCAACGAAGTGACCAAGCTGAAACAACAAATCTTTTTTTAACATTGTGAGAGCACTGTGCTCGCAACGTCAAGGCTGTAGGTTCAGTTTCTTAGTAAACACATATGCTGATAAATGCATACCTACAATTTTTTTTTTTTTATCACAGTGGGAACCGATATTTGACCATGTGAAATTCGGTTAAAGGCGGGGTGCATGATTTTTTGTAAAACACTTTGGAAAAGAGAGTCGGGTCGAGTACCAAAACACACTTGTAGCCAATCAGCAGTAATGGGCGTGTCTACTAACCACATCGTTGCCTGGGTTGTGTATGTGTGGGGCGGGTCTATCAAAAGAAGGTCCAGATCCTATTGGGGTAGGGGCGTGTTTGTTTAGGTGATTTCAAATGTCAACATTGGCTTTCAGAGATCATGCACCCGTCCTTTAAAGGACAAGTTCGGTATTTTACACTTAAAGCCCTGTTTCAGATTGTTTATGATGAAATAGAACAGTTCTGACTGAAATTTGGACATATGATGCTGGCCCGAGATTTTTCGGGTGTTTCTTGTATCACCCCCACATCTACAATGGCTCTATAGGTGCACAGGAACAATCCTTCCTAAAATGCATTGAACTTAGATTTACAAAGACGTGAAACTCACCGAGTGGTCAGGGGTGTTCACTGATATGCTCACATAAAAATCGCTGCAAAAGTTACTTTCCAACAGGTTTTATCGTAGTTTTTGCCAACTCCATTGACTTGTATTAGATGTGCTGTGAGGTACGGTATTACTCCGCGCCGGGAACTTTGTTTGTGAGTGTCTATTATTCAAGAAGAATGTACGGGTGTGAGGTGTTTGGAAAAATAGGTCCACAAGTTTACAACGAATGCTAAAACAGCTGGAAAGCATCTTTTGCAGCGATTTTTGTGTGAGAACACCAGTGAACACCCCCGACCACTCGGCGAGCCCCACGTCCCTGCAAACGAAACTTCAATGCATTCTAGGAAGGATTGCTCCTGTGCACCCATACACCCACCGTAGAGGTGGGAGGCGAAACAACAAACACCCGAAAATTCTCGGGGCAGCCAGACATGTCGAAATTTCAGTCAAAACCGCTCCACCTCATCACAAACAATCCGAAAACAGGGCTTTAAGTGTAAAATACAGAATTTGTCCTTTAATATTAAAGATATGAAGGTTATATTTTTACAGAATGTTCTTTACATCATCTAGGATGATACATTAACATCACCTTGAATGTTGTTCTTTATGGTGTACCATAATGCATGTTACTGATCTCATGCATTGAGAAAGAGTACTTTGCATTTGTTGAAGTGCCTTAGGACCCTTGCTTTATTTTCTCTCCTGTCTTGAAATTGGTTCATCTCAGAACTCAAAATTCACAGTGGCGAGATTGCTTTGCATTCCTGTTTTTGTGAACATGCCTAGAAAAAGCTGGGAAGAAGCGAGAAAATCTAAGCAATTCACACGTCTACAGGTTAGATTGCTGCCCCAAGACAAACACCATAACACCTCCAATTTTGCATGTTATCAAATATTCTCTTTCACATGCATGCCAACATATTTGACACAGAAAGCTCTCAATACCCAGTATACCATCTTCTAAAGCAGACACACAGTAATCCTCAAATGTACATCTCTGTCTCACACCGGCTAGCCTGGAGCAACTCCTCACCACACCTTACTATAATGAACTTAAAAGGAAATTAAGGCATAGTCTAATGTGCCATTCTCCCGTTTTCTGACAAGATTACACCTATTTATAGTCACGCATGAGTGCCAGAGGCTGAGTGCTTAAAGAAGGTCTTCGCATTATTGCGATTATCGTCTCATGGCCACGTCTGTTTAACAAGTCTTTCAGCCTGACAATGTCAAACGTGCCAGCGCTTCACCCTGAGAGGCGTCTCTTTTCCATAAGCTCCTTTAAGTAGATGTTTCAGCTGTAATTTAATGGCTCTTCTCGGTGTGAAGTGAAGGATCTTTTAAATGTTTAATTACCGGCCTTTGATCACCTATTTAAGCAGAGAAATGCTGGATGTATTGGCTTCTTAAAAGCCGCTTCTCCTGAGCTTCAAACTCTGGGATGAGAGATGGAAACAGTAATAACATCAGTTTAATGACCTCCATTTAGAAAACACAGCTGAAGTATTTAAGCAAAAGCAGTCAGTGCTAGCACATTATTGATGCTAGTGTGTTAAAGGGATAGTTCACCCAAAAATAAAAATTCTCTCATAATTTACACACTCTCATGTTGTTACAAACCTGGATACATTTCTTTGTTCTGGTGAACACAAAGAAAGATATTTTGAGGATTAATTGTAACCAAACCGATCAGAGGCCCCATTGACTTCCAGAGTAAGTATGGAAGTGAATGGGGCTCATGATCAGATTAATAGTCACTCAATCATGCAGATAATCATGCATTTCATTAGGCATAAATATATGAAGGCACATGCCTTGGGTTATGTTCGCACTGCAGGCGAAAGTGGCCCAAATCTGACTTTTTTCCCCAAATGTGACCCATGTGTGATTTTCTTATGACAGTCAATTTTTTTCAAATAAGACCCCCAGTCCACTTTCATATGTGGTTCTAAATGCAATGCAGTTTCAATGCAACTTCAGCCTATACGACCATGTTGCATTTTATCCGACTTTACGAGCAGCATCTATGTTTATTTCCGCACACACAGTGTGCTGCGTCTGACGTCACATCGTCTTCTGCGCAAGTGGGTCACTTCAGGGCCATATACGGTTTACACATGAGACTGATGGCAGACACATTTAAATAACAATGTGAGCAACAGCGCAAACAAATCTGATTTCTGCAAAAATCTGAACTGAACATTAAAGAGCCACACAGATCCAAAATCGAAATTTACCTGTATTGCATTGTGTCATGTAGCTGTCTATCAATGTAAACAATGTGCAAAGAACCAAAAAGTCGTCATATGGATTGAATCTCCTGCCTGGCTTTATCCACGTCACACAGACACTTTTCATAATAATCTCCACCTACAGCCTTGCCCGCAGGAGAAACTTCAACTATGACCTGCCCACAGCTAGTTAGTGTGTAAACATCATATCACACTGTGTTTTCAGTTTGTGTTGTTTTCACTACCAAAAGATGAAGATATATGAAGAATCTGTGGTTAAAATTACTTTTTCAAGGAGAGATATACTAAACGTTTGGCTGTGAAGAATCAGGGGTTAAAATTACTTTTTCACAGAGGGATTTACTTAACGTTTGGCTGTGAACAATCAGTGGTTAAAATTACTTTTTAACGGAGGGATTAACTAGACGTTTGGCAATGAAAGATGGTTTAGTATCCACTTTATTTTGAACAACATGCGTCTCCTAACCACAACCTGTTAGTATGTTTATAGCTACATAAATGCTTAAATGTTAGTTTCTATTGTAGTTTTTATTGCTTGGATTAATGATGAATGATGTCGTTGCAGACATCCCAACCTGCAAAAAGTCATTTCAGGGAGGTATCCTGAAGCCCCCTACCCCCCCCCCCCAAAAAAAAAAAAAAAAAAAAAAATTAAGGAGGACAAGGATATGACATTTCAAGATATAAAAGCATAATATTAATTTCTAGAGGCCTATGCAATTATTGGTAACACTTTACTAGGTCTCATTTGTTAACATTAGTTAATGTATTAACTAACATGAACTAACCATGAGCAGTACATTTGTTACTGTATTTGCTAATCTTTGTTAACGTTAGTTAATAAAAATACAGCTGTTCATGGTTTGTTTGTGTTAGTTCACAGTGCATTAACTAATGTTAACAAGATTTGAATAATGTATTAGTAAATGTTTAAATTAACATTAACAAAGATAAAAAATGCTTTATAAATGCAGTTCATTATTATATGTTAACTAATGTAGTAAACTAATGTTAGCTAATGAACCTTATTGTAAATGTTACCCAATTATTTGTTAATTATTTTACAATATGTAGATTACTTTTACTATTTATATAAGCTGCTTATAATATTTATATAAACTGTTTTATTTATATTCTATTGCAACCAGGGGCGTCGCTAGACCCCTTTTACTGGGGCACGTGCCCCAGTGTAAATCTTTTGTGCCCCTGTGTAAATCTCAAGTTTACATTTTAGCAGTTAACTAGTTTATTCATTTACAAAGACAATCGCGGCAAAACGGATCTATATGCAATGTAGTTACCCAATTCACGTTTGAAAAAGCGACGCAGCAGTTGCACTGACGCGTGCACGCCTCAATTCATGTCCGCGTCCGCGCACGGACATGAATGGCTGCGCGGACTCGGACATAAATTGAGGCGTGCACGCGACTGTTTTGCCGTGCGCAGCCGCATACAAAGTACACGCGCTTGAGTTGGTTTATGAAAACATGACGAGAATAAAGTAAGTTTCTAAATAATAATGAAAATCTTATTTTCACCCAATCATTGACGCATCTGATGGACATCAGAAATGTTTTGTGCAAAGCAGGAAAAGGGAAGCAAAAATGAGAGATGATGAATTTAAGGGAGTAAAGACACATAACATCTTACCCTGTCAGGGCTCAAACATTAGAGGGAAAATCTCAGAAAAACCTCTGTCAATAGTCTATAAAATTGCATTGTTCACATACAAAAACGGTGTTATACTGTTCTGTATTTTCAGATGAAATTAATATTTAGTTTACTAGCTCTAGGTCATTACATAAATAGTTAGCATTAACTAAGATAGATTTTTTTAGTAGCAGTCATAAAATGAAAATTTTTTAAAATAAAAAAGAAAGTTATTAATCATTGTTATGTAAAATGCAAATGTGCATAAAAATATTTTCTCTCCTGCCATTATTACAAACATTTTATGCCTTTAAACATGTTAATAATGTTGTATTTATATATGAAGATGATACTTTAATATTTTTAAATAAATGTTTGTCTTTCCCAGTACTTGCAATGTTGGAATAGTGGGTTAAGCAAAGGAAATTGTATCTTGCACACCGCAAGCTTTCAAGAAAAAGTAAAAAAAAAAAAAATGGGGGGCCCGTGCCCCAGTAGAGCTTTATGTCTAGCAACGCCCCTGATTGCAACCTTAAGCAGGTCTAAGGAGTTTGTTGTTTTCATGTAGCCTTGGCAACTAGTAGCCAGCCTGAAAAATATGCACATGATATTAAACTTGTTGAACTCACTTTCGGGAGAACTGTATATACCTATGTCCGGAGAAGAGATAAAAGCCCGCCCACACTGACAATTGATTGGTTGATTTACCGGAGCAGGCCAATCAGGATGCTCTCTGTCTTACATGCGCTTAATGAGGCACACTAGCACACACACGCAAGGTCTCCCCCTCCCTCTCTGCCGTGCGCGTGCTACTCTTTCTTGCTCGCTCTAGATTCCGGGAGATTTTAACTAATTTGCTGGCATCAGGGAGCCGCTATCAAAATGCGGGAGACTCCCGGAACTTCCGGGAGACTTGGGATGTCTGTCGTTGTTTAAACTCTTAATATACTGTCAGAGAGTCATGTTAGCAAGTGGCAAACGCATGCTGCACTTACGGTTTTGCTATGGCCCGGTTAGCTTACATAAATGGTTAAATGAGTGTAAAATGTTAGTTTCTATCTTTGTTTTTATTGCTTGGATTAATGATGAATGATGTGTATTGATGTTGATAATTTCTTCTCAGTAAATCATGTTAGCACTAGGTCAATACATGTTGCACTGTTGTTGGTCTGTGCCACTGATCTGTGGTCTGTGCAGAGACTCTGTCAGTTGACCAATCATAGCAGTGTAGGCTACTGAAAGGTGGGGTTTTTGCAGACGGAGTCGTTGAACGGCTTCACACGAATCGTTTGGGGATCTCTGAGAAATGGGGTAATTTTAAATTTATATTTTGAGATGAGTGTTTTTTGACCTTGCATGCATTTAAACCTGTTGTCCGGGACTTATAAACAGTGATAGGACACTTAAAATTGGCATCTTACTGGCTCTTTAAGACCTGCAGTGTAAACTACACCTTGGTTTCCAGGTTTCAACTCTTTCCCCGCCATAACTAATAATTTAAGAGAAAACGCTTCCCTGTCAATGACGAGTTTTTACGTCAATCCATGTTTTCGCTATTATTCACTCTTACCCAACTTATAAAATCCGAAAGCAACCCCTTAAGCCAAACAGTTCAAACTCTGTATGTTTTGATTATCGCTCTGAATATGATCTCTATCAAAAGTCAGTCCCTCCAGAAAAACGCGATATATTGCATAATCAGCCAAAGTCCGCATATTTATGCGGGGCTGCATTTTTTCCAAATACGATGCACTTTCGCCGCATTAATTACAAATTTCCGCGCACAAAATATGCGGGGCTTGCATGATTTCATAATCTCCGCTTTTTGTAGCAAAAAGTCACATATATATTAGCAGAAAGTTGACAAATGTTGCATTTACTTCCCAAAAGCGCAGCCGTATCCTCTGTTGCCATGGGAACGTTATGAAGTGACGTGATTATGTGACGTGAACATCATTACAGCTTTTGCAAGTTTCCGCAGTTTTTGCAAGTTCGGCAATTTTCGCAAATTCCCGCAATTCCATTGCATAAATTGCATAAATATCCCGCATATTCCATCGCATTTTTTAAGAAAACGTGCCGCAAAATCAAGGATTTTTGCCCGCAACAATCACAAAAAAACCCCGCGTTTTTCTGGAAGGACTGAAAAGTCCTTCACAAAAATGCAATTATCTCAGCTTTTTGCTCAAAATTTGGTTCTTTTTAAGAAACCTACCCATATTTGAGAGGTGATAAAAAGAGAACAAATAAAGGTAGGATGAAAGGCTTTTTTGTTTGAAAGGCTTTGTTCTTGCATTTGATATATTGTATGTTTATATATTTAAAGAAGAACATTTTCTGGAAGGCATTAAACTTTTGTAAAAATCATAAAAAATGCTGGTGCTGACTGGCAACTTTTTTAAAAACGCTGGCATTGAAAGAGTTATGCATATCTAGTAGGATGACGGACGACCAAAACGGCTTCATTTGTAATACTTGCTGGCTGCTTTTCTCCTGTTTACAGCAGTCCACACAAGGTTAACAGATCACTCCAGTCAACTCATTCATAAAGCATGTGTTTTGCATTTGTGGAAGGTTGTTAAGAACAGAGAAAAATGAAAACGGTCGCATATCCGTCACATTGCACCTGGGTACCCACCTATTTTTTTTCACCCAGAATTCAGTTGCATGGACACCCTCAGGTGGGTTCCACCTGCCAGCATGAAGGGCACGGGCGGCCACACTGGGCATCAATCATGCTGCAGAACATGGTAGCAGTGTAAAGCTTTGATAAAGAGTGTCGTTTGAGCTGAAACCCAGTCAAGGACTTATTAAAGGGCTGCCGCGTCGTGATTAACGACCCGGCCTGTTTTGCCAAGACTGCTCTCTACAGGACAAGAGGAAAAAGTGAGAATGGGGAGAAAGAAGCACAGGTGCGCCCTCACATTCTGTAGAACATCAGTGCACTAATAAGTGCACTACAGGTACAAATGACTTTTAATTCTGCTGTGCACAGAGACCGGTGATGAAGCGCTAATGGCGTGTTGATTTATATATTTTCAGTATCTTTTAATATCACAAAAACATGGCTGTTTTTTCAACTGTGGCCTCTTTTCATCCTAAAATTTTTAGATAGTGATTTTAGAAAAACAAAAGGTTTCAGATGAGGAACATTTTAGGGACCTTTATTTTGTAGTGTAGTGGCACAATTGAATGGAAATTATGTTTAAAGTGCATGTAAAGTTTGATATTAAATGTTCTCAGTTTGTCACACCACAGAAAAATGCGATATTACCACCAAGCCACAATTGAATGATTAAAAAACATCAAATAAACAAAACACTTATCAAAATCTTTGAAAAATAGGCAGGATTGGCAGGATGGGGTGTGTCCGCAGTCTTGTGCTGAAACCACGCCCACTCGCGGGAAAGCTGCTGATCTCTGCGTTTACACCAGCCGCGGTAGAGGCATGAAGCGTGAGTGGTTTCAATGTTAAGTCAATGTAAAGACGCTTTGACGCGCGTTTGGATGTCTTTTGCGGTGCAAATGAGGTGTTTGGTGCAGTGCGGAAGACATGATTCTGCCTCATTCGCGCCTCTAGTTTGCGCGAATGCCGCAAATTGAGCGCCTAGCGCGGTACACGCAAGTAGTGCTTTTTGTGCATTTTGCGTTTGACGCAAATTTACCGCTGACGCCTACGTTGAAAAATTTAAACTTTGGGGGAATTCCGCGCCGCGTTAACCAATCAGGAGCCTGCTTGCTGCTGTGGCGGCACCCCCGCCCGGAGTCACTCATTCAACCTGAAGGAATGCTTGATATTGTCCGTAAGCAGTCACCCGGAGCTATACGACACAAGTTCTTATTTCTATAGAGACAGGAATGAAAAGGACCTCGCTTGGAGGAGTGTCAGTAAGGACATTGGGCAACCTGGTAAGATGTAAATACACATTTATTTTCTCCCTATAGTAAGGTTAACAAATACAAACCGGTAACTCTCTCGATAAATGCACAATCAACATCAGTCATCTTGCAAACAGACAACCGCATAGTACTTGCCCCTCCCACAAGAAGCGGATTTTGCCTCTGACGCGCGTCAAATGCTTGCTTTTTCCGCGTGTCTACTTCGCTCTAGACGTGTGAAGGCATTCAAACTGTTCAAGCTGCAAACTAGGCGTGGTAGACATGATTAAGACGCCTCAAACGCGGTTGGTGTAAACGCAGCATCAAAGTTTCAAATATTGCTACAACCTGAATGAATACTCGTGATTGTGTTAGGGGCGGGGCCATGCTCGGAGGCTCCACTGCGTCATCAAGCCACCGTTTTAGCCCCGCCCAAAAAATCCTGAACACAGAAATGTGGGAAAAATATGTAAAGTCGCAATGAAATTAAAATGAAAAACTATATATATATATATATATATATATATATATATATATATATATATATATATATATATATATATATATATATATTAATATTGTGGTATTATTAACAAATGAGCTTCATTATTTTTTAAAAAATTGTGTGTGCTCATAATCTTTAATCAAAAATGCAAATCATCTCCTCCCCTCCTCAAAACGATCTCTCTTCACTTCCGGTCATATGGTATGGCAGGTGGGCGGGGTCTGGGAGAAGATTGCAGCGATTAGCAATTAGCAACACGACCCAACTTCAAACGATCCAATCAGATCTCGATGGATAAATTCAAATCCAGCCCTGCCTTATTTCATTTCAGAATCCGTTTCATTCGGATATACGTCACCACGAGGAAAATAAGGCAATCGCTACTTCCGTTTCATGGCGACTTTAACGGTGTAACTCCACAATTCAGTACTACGTAGTTCGACTTGTTTCTGCAATACATTTCTAACGTTTATAATGGATTCAGAAACAATTTTCTCACGTGTTAAATATTTACATGGTTTATGATTCATATTAGATTACAGTGTAGTAATTCACATTTTCATGATGTATTTTTATATTTTAGGATTGAAAGTCTGGAACAAAATAATACAATACATACATTATTAACATCCGAGAAGTAACACAATGACTCCATAAAATATAAAGTTAATCTTTTAGTTTTCATAAAAATCAATTCCTTGGAGATAAAAGTGCCCTTATTTAAAGAAACACCCTTAAACAGCTATCTCTTGCCATTTCTTGCTATTAATGCTCAGACAGACGGACAGATTCAAGCATATTGCACGCGATTCAACACTTTGCTGCTCTTTCAAATATCAGAGCTGCTTTTGATGGTTTCTCTTTTATGAAGTATATTATTAAATTTGCCTCGTACGCTCAGCCATCGCAATACAATAGTCGCCCCGGGCTTAGAGAGAAACGGCTCAGGGGATCACACATATGCTCTCCATGATTGCAGAGAGGCATTTTGTCAGGTATCACATGCATTCCCACACGCTGATGATTAATCACAAAAAGACAGTTTTAATGTGCGTAAAGCACACGTTGTTGTGTTGATGCTTACAGCTGTGGCCACTTCACTATGTAAATGTCTCCAGCAAGACCAGCGTTGTAAGTCAGCTTTTGTCCTGGCATTTGTAAAGCCCTCTGGATTCACCATTTTCGAAGAACCGTGTGCCCTGCCTGCATTTGTGAATTCCCTTCTCTCCGTGATTGACAGTTGGCAGCAAGGCACAATATATATTGTAGCCATCTATGGAGGGTAAATCACAGAACCTCTGAATGAAATGGACTAAAGAAACGATGCTTGATTGAAGTGCTGAAGCAGGGGGTCTGGGACTTTTGACTTCCTGCATGACTCTGCGGTTTTGATTTCTTCCTCATCAGTTTTGCTCTCAGCACGCGTTGCATTTTTAACAAGAGTTCCAAGGGCGCTTTAGCTGATTCACTGGGACTGAGTGAGCTTGTTTTATTTTTTACTTATCGATAAAGCTTTTCCCTTTGTTAAAATGCAGCGCATTTTCAGTAGGGAAGTAGCTGGTATCCACAGCGATGATGATGCACATGGAAAGACTCTCATCAGCACCACAAAATCTCAGTGTGTATGTGAAACAGGAAGGGCTTTTAATGAGCCCTTGTGGAGCTCTTATTGGTAAACATAGCCTTATTCATGCTACTTTCTGAGTCTGTGATAGACACCAAGCTTGGAAAGTTGTAAACTAATGTGTGGTTGATATTCAGATTATTTTTAAGGTCACCATCTTTCATTATCATGAAGAAAGACATTTGGAGATTTCTTTGATATCTTTGTTTTTCATAAAGGAACAGTGTGATAAAATGAAAGGCAAATTAGGGTGTTTAATGTCCTCTGCATCTGAGATCTTTGTTCATACTGGGTTCAGATTTGCCAAGATTTCAATTTTGGCAGTAAGTGATTACAAATGCTAGTGTTGTTTGCTGGTCCTGCAGCTGTCCAAACCGATCTGTTGGATGGTTTAAGATGGGGTTGGGGAATTCAGGGAATGTTTACATGATAACAATGTACTTGTTTTCTTTTCTTTTTTTGCATTTTTCACATCAGTGTTGTAATTGAGCCCAACTTGAGTCCGAGTCAAGACCTTAGATCAAGTGTTAAGTCAGAGCCAAGACGAATTTCAGAAAAAGCTGGACGCGGACTCGTCTTGACTTAGATTCGACACTCGATTTCTGGTCTTGGTTTTAACTGCGATTCGAATTGGACACGCAGCACTTTGCAGTTCGGGCGGCCCACCTAAGCTGGGAAACCCTAAAGCCGTAAATTTTGATGCAAAAAAGGCCGTCAAGTGCATCTCGGATAATAGTGCGGACGCACTTTACACCGCGAGCGGGCACGCGTCCCACACGGCTGAAATGAGAAAGACGTGGTTCGGACCGTCACTGCCTGGAGGATAGCTAGCCAGTTGATAAAACATCTCAGAGAATAGCACTTCACACCGCGAGCGTGCACACGCGCCACATGGCCGAAATAAGATAAAGAGGTGGTCCGTCATGTCTGGAGGATAGCCAGTTGATAAACCGCGTGTCCGTGAAAACTGTAAGTGGACTTATGTTTTGGCTTTATTTAAGCCTGTTATTGTATTAGTCTATAGTTCTTGCAAATTTAAAGTAAGTTAGCTGGTGATTTTGTTGTTTGAGCAACCTGCTAGCTAGGTTGCACGTGCCTGTTAGATACTATTAGATATAATTGTTGAGCGCTCTTGCTCACGTTATTTATGTGCATTTACATGCTACAGTAGTAACACTCCTTTAAGATAATGTAATTAATAGTGGGAAATAATCAGTTTTTACAATTTTTGTGCTATCTATCATCCAGTTCTACAACATCTACTTCAGTTTGTGTTTATTATCCCTTTAGTTTCACTGCACCACGCAGCTATTTCCGTTAGACGTAAAAACATTTAATTAATTAATAATCTAGTATGTGTTAATTTTCTGTCATAGTTTCTTCAAAATTAAGTTTTATTTAAGTGTTTTAAATAAAAATATTTACATTTTCATCATGACGCCCTGCCTATTTGATTATCACGCATCAACCACCCGCCCAACCCTACCATCTTAAAGGTATAGTTAATTTTAAAATGAAAATTCTGTCATCATTTACTCATCCTCATGTTGTTCTAAACCTGTATGAATCCATCATATTTTTTTATTCCTACTATGGAAGTCTATGGTCACTTACTGCTGTGTGTTTACCATCATTTCTCAAAATATCTTCTTTTGTGTTCATCAGAAATAGAAATTTATACAAGTTTAGAACAACTTGAGAATGAGTAAATGATGACAGAATTTTCATTTTAAAGTAAACTATCCCTTTAACTAACACATTTTCTGTGATTTTTCTTCTGTACACGGATCCATGTGCATGCACATGACTTCACTATTTTGGCTTCTATATACATCTATTTATAGCTCCGTACCTTTACTGAAGTTTTTTTTAAGTTAAACCATAAAATAATGCTTTTCCCTGCACTAAGCTAAGCATTCCTCTGGGTCCAGAGATATATTCTTGAAACGTCATGCACTGGCATGTCTTCAGTATTGTAGGGACTCTATAATCAGACCAATAAACCAATAAACAGAATGCTGTCTATATATAGTCTACATGTCCTAGATCGGAAGCTCAGAAACCTGCATGTGTTTTCTCCTGGAGCCGTGAGCTGTTTGGTCTGACAAAGGCTGTGTTTGTAAAAGTCATCTGATGGATTATAATAATGAAGTCTGTGGTGTTTACCAGCATCCTGCTGTCTTTTGAATGCCTTTTTTCTTTCATTCTCTCCCTGTCACTCTTTCATTGTTGCCGCTTATAGGCTCAGATTAATCCCAGCATGCCTGCATAAAACATCATCAAAACATCATCACATAATGAAATGCAGAAGATGCAGAAATGCTTTTTAGATTATAGTGCACAACGATTCACCCGAGGAGAGGACAAACATGTTTTCTGACAAAATTACCACAGCGCTGAAGGGCATGCGGGTGCTTCTTCAATATTTGCCATTGTGGACTTTGAGAAAATAAAAGTCTCTTTACAATCTAGCTAGATTCAGAGTACATAAAGTCACAAAACTGGAAATTAGGTTAAAGAAAGCAACATATTACAGTTTTCCCGCCCACATTAGTGTCTTTGTCTTGTAACAGCCTTCATGAATTATTCAATCAACCAATTGATTGTCTCAATTAAATATAGCATTGGCACTTAATCAGAGTTTTGTTAAGAAACACACAATTTCCCACTTACGTCTAATTTACAAAAGGGACGCTCTCCCTCCGCATAGAAGTGGGGGCAGTTAAAATGTGCAGTCTTTGTAGACAAATATCATGATTCATGCAGTTTTATTAAATTAGGCCTTTGTGCAAAACAGAGGGAGAATACAAGGACACCCATGGATTAAATTTAATTGAGAGTGCTGTAGATAACAAAAATAAATCTATTTATAACAATATTTGCATTTACTGAAATGCAATAATGAACTGAGCAAAGAAGAAAAATAGATATTTTACAGTAAAATCTGGAAGATTGAAGTACTTTAAGAGAAGAATAATCTTTATCGCTGTACATTCATATTATTGTGAGAATTTCTACTTGATGTATTATTTTACTAACTTTCTGTTGGGGTTCAAATTGTATGAGGGTTTACATTTTTGTATGAGGTAGACATAGTGCCAGCGCAACTGGCTTTTAAAGGGGATGAGAGATAAGGCTGTCATTGGTTTATTGCACGTTACGCCCAAAACACACCCATTACTCTTAGGAAAATAAGAACAACCCTTTTCGACCGTGCGCTCGGCGCACAAACCATTTTTCCCGTCGTTAAATTAGCAAAAGTGGCATTGGACACGCCCATTTAGACCGTGCACCGTGCGCTTTAGACAATGCGCTTAGATCGTTAAAATAGGGCCCGAGAACTAATTTTTCAAAAATCTGTTTTTTTGATTGTGCATTCCAATTAGTATCAATCAAACTGCAGTTGTTGTTTTTTTATTTAAGCCTTTATAACTAAAAAAATCAGATAAGTAGCACAATAATAACATAATAATAAATATGTTTTGACAAAAAAATTAAAAATTGTATCTCGTTTTGGAACCAAACTCTTAATTTATGTATGTATGTATGTATATTTTGGGTGAATCCCTTAAAAGTCCCTGTATTTTTACAATCCTGTGATATGTTAAATATTCAGTCTGACTTCTACTGTAAGTCTACTTCAGAAGGCAAGAAGGTTTTTGATCAGTATTTTACGGTAGAATAAGAATTTTCTATTTTTTAATAATGCCAATATCTAAGAATCTGGAACTGTGTGCTCTCCATTAGGCTGGATGCACATTTGCTGAATGAAAGCAGCGCTTTTTTATGTCATGCCATGTGTAAGCATGATAAATAAATTCAGAGCCACAGGTCATGGTTAAACCTGAAGAATAATGTGATGGGTGATGTTGTCCATGGGATTCTGGATTTTTTTACATCCATAAAACATGTCTTGGAAAGTTATGTTTGAGTGCTCAAGCTTGCTTTCATACAACTGCTGTAAAGCAGCAGAATCATATGATGTTTAGTCAAGCTAGAAGAAAAGAAGCTGAATAAATTAAATAATGTGTGAATCTGTTTAAGCAACGGGCATATATTCCTCTGCACAGTCATATGACTGCCGCACTTGCAAATTCAAAGTCAAATAAGATATTATTCCCCCAACATAAAATGATGACCGTACATTTGTTATCACACTACAAGTATCTGCAAGATTTCCAGACAGCCCAGAGAGAAATTAATGAGTCTTCAATGTTTTGTTCAAAGCTGTGGATTACTTTTTTTCAAGAAACATCTGCGCCATTTCAATTTACATTACATTTACACATCTGGCAGATGCTTACAAATAAACTTACAGTGCATTAAAGTTAAGCATTTTTATTAGTTTGTTTCTTCCCTGGGACTCAAACCCAAAACCATTGCGTTGCTAGAGCATTGTTCTTCCAATTGAGCTACAGGAAATACACTAAAACAGTACATTGAATGAAGTCTACGCATCATGATCTCATAGAAATCTGTGTTATAGTCACAGAAAATTTGCTCACTTTATCCGTGACCATGTCACGGAATTCAGCTTTTTTCCGTGTCACTCCCACGGATTGTTTGTGTCTTATGTATTATTTTCTCATAGTTTTTTCAAATCATTGTCGATTGGGGTTAGATTTGGGGTTTGCGTTAGGATGTACTTTTATGTTAGAATGTACTTTTTTGTATTGGTTTCTACATGTCTTTCTTCCGCTATTTTCACCTGGAGTTGGGGTTTGGGTTAGGATGTCTAAAAATGTGACGTAAAGTGATTCTAACCCTAACCCCAAGCGACAATGGTAAGAGCATAGGAAAAACCAATGAGAAAACAATAAATAAAATGACGAGTTATCCGTGGGAGTGACACGGAAAAGACAAGACATCCGTGGTCCCTTCACGGAAAAAAGCTGAATTCCGTGAGATATAAATTGATTACATTTTCCGTGACTATAACACGGATCTTACTTACTGTTTTTGTTTGCATCCACAACATGTGAATTAGACCTCACATTGAGCCTCAAAAGCAGCTGTATGTTAGACATAAATCAAAATTTGATTTCATTTTTGGCTTCAATTGTTGTTTTTCTTTGCACTTGATTTTTATTGATAGGTCCAGCAAGCATCATTCGTCGTGAGGTTTATTCATCTGTGGAAAATCTATTAATTCTTATCGAGCAGCGTTTTAACTACTTATGTTTTCTAGCAAATTACCTGACAACTTTTGACAACCCTCTCCCTCTTTTTTCCTCTTTAAAATGACAATTTCTTGTCAAGACAAATCTGTTTGATTCTCACAGATGAACTCTATTAACACAGGTTAAATTCTATTATTTGGGATATCGGAAGACTTTTCTCAGTGTTTGAGTCCGTTCCAGACGCCTACCTTCGAAGGAAGTAAATTGGCTTACTTGTTGGCAGTGCAGACTGTAATACTGAATGTCACATCTCTCCTCCTGCTTGTTTATCTGTTTGTCTCTACAGTACGTTCTTTTTGAAGTTTTTAATTTTGGAGTCATCCCATATGGGTCTCTTGACTGCTAGGCCTTTAATTAGCCGAAACAATAAAGGAAAGGTTAATGAGTTCACACAGACAGTGTGGAGGTAACATGCCATTCCTGTGACAGCCTGATGTGTGTGTGCGTGCCTGCAGTAGTTGCGCCTACATGGCCGTCTGTTCCTAACATCTAATCCTGCAAGTGTCTGAAGACGTGAGGACATCCTTCATCTTGGTAGATGCCCATATTTCAAAAAGGTTATTGCATGCACTCCAAAACCGATTGAGGCCTATTTATAATTTAAAAATCATTTTGCTCTCTCCTTTCCAAACCTGCATTCCATATAAACGGTTTTCTGTTTGCGCTGCCCAGACCCGGGTGAGGGACCTTGAATCAAGGGCATTGAGCATTTACAAAGATTTCAACATCCATGTCCTCTCAAAAGAGTTCGACAGATCTTTCAAAAACCAAACTACAGCGAAAGCATGTTTTCTACATTCTCAGAAAAGCTGAATTATGAGTAAGAAATAAAAGAGAGACAGCCAGTAGACATTTATTTCACATCTACTGTGAAACGTGACTGTCTTTGTGGCTTTTACATGTGCCCTTTTGATCAATTTTAAAATAAATGCTTCGCCAAGACTGAAATTTTGTCATTTTATTAACAAAAAGTAAAAGGATAATGTCGGAGTTGCTCTCTTTGATACAACAAAAGTGGATGGCAACCAGGGGCTTTTCAAGCTCCAAAAAGTACTATTAAAGCATAAAAGTAGTCCTAGTTACTTCCACATCTTTTGGACCTATACAATAGCTTTGTCTGAGTCACCATTCAGTTTTATTACATTGAACATACCGGCTGAGGTGTTCTGCCACAGTTTAAATAATAAAAAAGGTAATATAAAATTCAAAAAGCACAAAGGTGATTGAATAGTAGACATTTATTTAATCATTTACAGAATTCATCCATAAGTGCTTTGATTTTCAGATTCATGATAATGTTTGGAATGTAAAGTGGAGATGTAGCGAGGGCAGAATGGACGCTGCCGCTCTGATGGTCCCTTCATTCCAGTCTGATGCCCACAGTGTCGGGCTTGGCACCGATGCAGCAGTGACATGCTGTGATGTGTGGGTATTGGGTGCGAGCTGTCGATATACAGTCAGCTGTGAGGAAGTTATCCATGCCATCTGTTCAGTACGGCTTCTGCCCCTATCTGCTTGGAGTCCCTCATCTCACATTCACTGCACTATGCCCATTTTTAGCCCCTTGTCCAAGCTTTGAATTCTTTGGTTTAGTCCCAGATGCAATTCAAGGTTCCTCCAAATGTCCAGACAGATTGGATAAACAGTTTGGATCAAGAGAATGATTTTCCGCTACTGAGGTTGGTCACTATGCCACATTTTGATTTATTGTTTTTCAAAGCCAGTTAATGAATGAAGGATAAGGATACACAGTAATAAAATACTAAAAAAGGATGCCCATGAACTGTTGAAATACGAATTAATTTTGCAACGTTTTGAAAGCATCATCAAAGCATCTTCCAAATGCATGAATGTAAATGTAAATCTTCAAAGTTTAACTGAATAAAACTTTTGGAGATATGGGTGATTCTGCCGAAATTAGACTTATGATGTGTCATGAAACATTTTGATAAAAAAGTAAGGGTATGAAAATAAGAAGCATACAGTTACAAACATCTCTTCATGTACTATTTTGCACTATTTTGCAATTTTGTTGTTTTTTCCACATTTAGGGGGAAAATTTTTATTACCGCAACGTGTCCATGACTGGATTTGGGTTCTTTGACATGGAAAGATTTATAAGTAAAAAATCTAAAAAAAAAAAGCTTCAGTGCATGTTATACTATAAACATTTACAGTAAAGAAACATGTGGTATTTGGTGATTATTGGTAAACGTAGAGACAATAATAAGGAATAAAAATGTGTCCAAGACCAATTTTCTCATCCTCCGCAACAATTTCAATCATTGTTTAAGCCCTCAAGGAACTAAGATTTTAAAAAAATTTTTTGAAAGGGACATAATTGACTGTGACACTCAAGATGGCTAGCAGGTAAGCAGTATTTATTTTTTCTTTCCAGATAAAAGTTAAAATTTTGTTTCCTAGACAACTTTTTGGTTCTCATTACCGAAACATGAGTTTGTAAATGCATAAAAGTAGATTTTTTTTGTCATAGTACCTAGACAACTTTTTAGTTCTCATTACCGAAACATGAGTTTGTAAATGCATAAAAGTAGATTTTTTTGTCATAGTACCTAGACAACTTTTTAGTTCTCATTACCGAAACATGAGTTTGTAAATGCATAAAAGTAGATTTTTTTGTCATAGTACCTAGACAACTTTTTAGTTCTCATTACCGAAACATGAGTTTGTAAATGCATAAAAGTAGATTTTTTTGTCATAGTACCTAGACAACTTTTTAGTTCTCATTACCGAAACATGAGTTTGTAAATGCATAAAAGTTGAATTTTTTTTGTCATAGTACCTAGACAACTTTTTAGTTCTCATTACCGAAACATGGGTTTGTAAATGCATAAAAGTTGAAATTTTGTTTGTCATAGTACCTAGACAACTTTTTTGTTCTCATTACCGAAACATGAGTTTGTAAATGCATAAAAGTAGATTTTTTTTTGTCATAGTACCTAGACAACTTTTTAGTTCTCATTACCGAAACATGAGTTTGTAAATGCATAAAAGTTGAAATTTTGTTTGTCATAGTACCTAGACAACTTTTAAGTTCTCATTACCGAAGCATGAGTTTGTAAATGCATATATTTAATGTAATATCATGTTGCGGTAATGATAATTTTTTATAATAATAATCTAAAAAATGTAAATAATTCTATAGGAAATATTTTTTAAATCCTTTAAAAATAATGGTGTAAGTCAAACCTTAATCTACTGTGCAAAAAAATGGCTTCAAGGGCTTTTAAAAAAATCTGAAGCTGGACACCTTCTAAGTCTGGATTTCATGAGAATCACCCACATGCAATTTGCCAACTATCTTAAAATTCACAGCACTAAAAGCTTGCACTATGTTGATGCTCAGATCTTGTCGCCAGCTGAGATTTACAGTTTATGTTAAAGCATCCATTTGGGACATCTTTGATAGACGCTGGTAATGAAGTTCATGTTTGCAAAATGAAAAGACAAATTTTAAGTAGGCGGCCATGTGTACTTTATCTGATTAAATGTACGTCTGTCGGAGGAGATAGTCGCATAACCGCATGCGGGCTCCTTTGCAGACATCAGCTAAAGTTTAGAAGTCACACCGTCTGCGTTCCACTCACTCTTCCAACATTTATAATGAGTTTGCCCACCCAGATTCCCGTAGCGCCACCTCACACACCTTGTTGTGGATTTTTCCTTCCTCTCTCACCCGTCCTGCCGCAAATGGGATTCAACCAAGGTTTCTTGGCTGCCGTTCGGTAAACAAAGCATTCAGCGGTGGAGAGCGATTCAATTAAGGTTAATTGAAAAGCTCGATCCGTCTGGGACTCCGGAACGCTCAGGTTCCCATCGGCCTGGGTACAACGCTGCAAGTTCTCCTCCTACACTTCATCTCTCCCTCTACACTACATCTCTCCCTCTTCACAGCCGTTTCTGTTCATCGCCCACCATTCCCTGGATCTTATCTCAGCGGCCAAGCTTGTCTCCAGTGACTTTGTTGTAAAGGGATGTGGGTCTTGTTCTCGGTATTCCTCATGATTTCTTCTCCACCATGCTTAGATCTGCATACATTTTTATGCTGGTCCATGCTGTTTTTGGTGTTTATTTAGATGGTTTTATTGGCTTATGTTTTGGTTCGTTTACTTTTCTGCATTCGGTGAAAAACAAAATGGAACAGGAGGGGAACATAATCAGATGCAAAGTAATTAGTGTAAAAGTAAATAACATTACATGCGATGCCATATTGTTATACAGTACATGTTTGAAGCAAGTCTCCAACATTGTCATTAGATCTGACATTTTGGAGAGAGCCTGCGAGAGCATTTGAAGATCATTATGCTGCATTTTGTTGCCGTGGGTTTATTTATCTGACAGTAAAGCTTGGAGAGCACATACTCATTAAGTTAACAAGCATTATGCTTGACTCCGAATCGCTGAACAGGTGAGAGGCTCTTTTTTAAAGCAGCAATATTCCTGATGAAGCATTTTGGTAAACAAACATTGGTTGACCTGTGTGCAAAGTCACTGTCGCGGGCACTTCTACACCTGCTCATAAACATTCAAGCATTTATAAAAGTTGAATATGTCTCGCTTTTCTCATTCGGGTAAAAATCAGCAATCCATTTCATTAGAATTACTTTAGAAGCGACCCTTTAACTTCTGTGTAGCGCTAAGTTAATGAGAAACCACCCACATACTAAATAACTTTGTTGTGTGGCACTCGAGGGTGTCAAGTGGAACATGGGCTAGTCTAGCGGTACTAGCTTTGCTTTTTGTTTATCATGGAAGTGGACCTGGGTTCAATAAAAAAAAAATATTTTTTCAAACCCAGCAAATGTACAGCTGAACTTGACTTAGAAAAATTGGAAAACTCTTTAAAAAAACTGTTCTTCACATTGATGACATACAGTAGAGAAACCATTTTACCTTTCAGTGAAAGGTTCTTAGAAGAATCATTTCTTTCTTAACTTTTAAATAACCTTGATATCTTAAAGTGACACTCCACTTATTTTGGAAAATATGCTCATTTTCCAGCTCCCCTAGAGTTTGATTTTTACCGTTTTGTAATCCATTCAGCTGATCTCCGGGTCTGGCGGTACCACTTTTAGCATAGCTTAGCATAATCCATTGAATCTGATTAGACCATTAGCATTTACTTTTTTTGTCAATTAAACTTGACTTTTCTGTAGTAACATCGTGTACTAAGACCGACGGAAAATTAAACGTTGCGATTTTCTAAGCAGATATGGCTAGGACTATACTCTCATTGTGGTGTATAATCAAGGACTTGCTGCTGCAACTTGGCTGCAGCAGGCGTAGTGATATTACGCAGCACCTGAAAATAGTCCCCTGCTATTTAAAGTAACCAAGCGTGATGCTAATGGTCTAATAAGATTGAATGGATTATGCTAAGCTATGCTAAAAGTGGTACCGCCAGACCCGGAGATCAGCTGAATGGATTCCAAAACGGTAAAAATCAAATGTTAAACTCTAGAGGAGCTGGAAAATGAGCACATTTTCAAAACAGTGAAGTGTCACTTTAAATATTGACTGAAATCAAACTTTGACGCTGCTAATCTCCGAATTAGATACTTTTGACTGGATTTCCCAAACGGGGTCACATATTTTTGCCATGCATTTCAGATGCTATAGCTCATTAACAGACATCTTTGTGTGTTATCCGCCAAATATTTACTATTGTTTCTTACATCAACCACATATGAAGGTGGACAGAAGTAGATTCCCTGAGCTGTACGGTAAGCCAGGAGCACGGTGGTGCATATGGAAGAAGATTCACCTTGTCTTCCAGCAGCTGTAGCATCATTAAGACCTTGGCGGTAAGGCAGGGAGTCCCATCTGCCATGGCTGATGGTGTTGGCGTCTGCGTACGGAGCTTGGCATGTCTGATTCAAAAAATGTAGCTGCTACATGAGCGTCCAGCAATCCCACAGGCCCGTCTGCCTATAACAACTGACCCAACTTCCATGGTAAAAAGCCTTGAGATCAAGAGGTACACAAGATAATATTTTAAGAGGGCGGATGTGATCATTGCACCGTTTTCACCGAACGTTACATCATTACGTTTTATAGACTTGAGCCATTGAGATCTAATCGAGCAGGTGCTGTTAAAATTTCATTGTTTTTCAGTCAAACTTTTAGGGTTTGTATTGCTCCACACAGGATTTATATAAAGTCTTTAATATCAATTTCATTGTTCTATTCAACAAATTTAATAGTTTTAAGAGATTTTTTTACTGTTGCCAACAGCTTGTGCTTTCTAACAATTTGTCATTGCACTTAACTCAGAGTATTGCGTAAGGTTTCAAATGCTATTAGAAGTTGTAAAACACCAGCATATGGGGAGGATGCTCAGTGTTATGAAATGTTGTCAGCATATTCAATACGAAGTGTTTCTTTTGCGGCGTAAGCAGAAAATACGTATATGTTTGGCTGTGCACAGTATTGGTTCCTCCTGCAGTAAAATGCCATGTCAGTCTTTGGCATATGGATAAAGTTAGATCTTAATTGATTGGTTTGGAAATTGCATGTTTTTTTTAAATGCGTGTAGTCTGATCTCATTAAGTGTTGACAAATGATTCAAGGTGGCACTTTAATAGGATTTATTGAATTTGGCCCTGCATTGGAGACGTAAATAAATATAAAAAGCCCTCTTTTGTCCGCAATTCTGCGTTTGTTGCTGTAGTGACAGGCTGAAGATAAACTAAGCCCTATGAATGGACATTAGCACACAGAGCCCAAATATCCCGATGAAAAACTCCATTAAGTCGATGACCCATTCACCGAATGATCACTTATTATGTCTGTAAAACTGAAGAGATGGCACATATCCAATAAACTATTATGTAGTCACTTATTTTAACAAGAGTATTGACTTGGAAGTTTATTTTGGACATTGTTTTAAATGGACGTCTTTTTGATAGTTGTAGTGTGTCACCTCTGTCACCATAAATATATTGGTGATGGTTTTAGCAAGGCTTTTGCAGTGTCTTTGTTGAATAGCGTTCATTTAGTACAGATGAAGGAATCCGACTGGGTGTATGTTTTAACATGGCTTTTAAAGCCTAGGTTTGTATGTGGGTTTTTGCATCAGCAAAATTGTGAATAGCATGAATTATTGATATTTTATTGGAAGATTTGGGTTAGGGGGATAGTTCAATGTAAAATGAAAATTAAATATTTTCTCACCGTTGTGTCATTTCAAACCTGTCTGAGACGATTTGTCGTTGCTTGTATGACTTGTGTGCTATATTCCAAGTCTTACAGCTCACTGGAGGGGAAGATTGACTGAAGAACAGCTAAAATTTTGGTCTGTTCCTAATGTAAAGTATTGAACATGCTTTAGAGTGAACCTATTTCATTGCAAAAAAAAACATTATTTTGTGTATTTGGTATAATACAATATGTTTGTGTGGTTTATAGTTTAAAAAATACATTATTTTCCACATACCGTACATTTTTGTAGCTCCAGATTTCACTCTCTTCCTGAAACGCACAGATTTGAAAAGCTCTGTGTCCCTGCCAGCTAATCTGTACATTGTTAATGGACTGAATACCTCTGACGCCACCCGGAAATGTGATGCTCCTTACCATTTTTGAAAGATTCGCTCACAATGCAATGCTAACAGGAGTTAACTTACAGGCTGTGTGTCCAAGCAGGAGGAATTATGATGATGTCGGTCTTGTCTACATCACCAATACCAGGAAGTAAACTGTTGCCTACAATCCGTGTTTTTGTTGTAGTCCAAGGAAAGAGATTCACGTTGGAGATGATAACTTGTGTCATTGTTTACTTTGGGGTTTGTACCTTTTGCATATCATTAACATGTACACACTTACACAGGGTTTCCTGCAGAAAATTTGTTAGTTAAGGTGGTTGTGACCGGGGGCCGTGGCAATCAAAGGGGCGGGCGTACGCGTCATGATGAAAATGAAAATATTTTTGTTTAAAATACTCAAATATAAAACTTAATTTTGAGGAAACTATGACAGAAAATGAACAAATACTAGATTATAAATGAATTAAATGTTTTTAACAGATACCTCTAACGGGAATAGCTGCGTGATGAAGTGAAACTAAAGGGTTAATAGACACAAACTGAAGCAGATTTGTATAACGTCTGGTGAACGATGATAGATAGCGCGAAGATTGTAAAAACGGATTATTTCCCATTATAAATTACATTATCTTAAAGGAGTGTAACTACTGTAGCAAGTAACTTACGCACATAAATAACGTGAGCAAGAGCACTCAACAATTATATCAAATTAACAGACACGTGCAACCTAGCTAGCAGGTTGCTCAAACAACAAAAATCACCAGCTTACTTAAAATTTGCAAGAACTATAGACTAATACAGTAACAGGCTTAAATAACCACGTCTTTCTCTCATTTGGTCGTGTGGCGCGCGTGCCCGCTCACGGTGAAGTGCGTTCGTGCTATTATCCGAGATGCACTTGACGGCCTTTTGTGCAGCTTTTTTTTTTTTTTTTGGACGACCTAGTTAAGGCAGTAGGGTTTCCCAGTTTAGGCGGGCCGCCCGAACTGCAAAGTGCTGCGGGAAACCCTGCTTACACGAAAGGAAATGTAAAACGTGACTCGGACAATAGGTGCTCTTTAACACATTGTGCAGTAATGCTTATATGGAGTTGAAAATCTATGAATTTAACAAAAAAAATTAAATAATGTTTTAAATGAATAATAACATTAAATATTTTATTGTCTCATCTACCAGACACTGAAGAATCTAGTTAGTTTTTCAATCTCTAACTTTGTAATTTGCATTGCAAGAATATCATAAAAATTTAAAATAATCAAAATGATCATCAAAATCTCTCTCTCTCTCTGTATATATTTATGATTATATACATATGTGTACTATCAGTATATTAAATAGATTGTATTAATAAATAATATATATATGCAAAGTATGCTTGTCTGTATCTTTGAGGAACAGCTCGTATAGTTTTCTGTTAGTTATGAATTGGCTGGTGAATTTCCCCATCCAAATCGTAGTTGTTAAAGGATCAAAGGAACAGCTACAGTGTGAGGGCGAAGGCGAAATTTTCTTCCCTATTGTTACCTGAAGAATTTCCAGACCGATTGTTGCAGGACATGGAATGAATTGCAGTTTCTATAGCGTGACTGACAATGAAACGCTATCATCTGACAAAAAGCAACACCAGAAACCAGAGAGCGAAATCTTCCAAGTAAGTGCATTTCCAATAAGTGGGCCCATTTTAAAGCCGGGGAAGCAACTGAGAGATGAAAAAATGACAGTAAGAGACAAGCCACCTAAAATGTTTATTTCGCAGCGGCTGTCCTGCAGCATTAGTGTGAAGGTGTGTGTGTAGTGTGTGTTTGAAGTATTACCTTTAGTACAATAGAGCATATTTCTCACCTCTCAGAGGAGAAAGACAAGGCAGATGTTTTATTGATCAGGTATTCATTCATGGTGTCCATTGTTTCCAACGTGCTCTTTTATTTGCTTGACTGACAGTGATCCTTTTCACACCTCTCTGCCTGAGATCCTGCTGTTCTGTTGTGTCTTTATGGTAATACTTGGTGATATGGTGCGACTGTGACACACAATCCTGTAAGCGCGTCTTTCATGCATATTTGTTCTCTTTTGGATTGGTGTGTACTGTACCGTGAGCAGTTCACTTGTGCTGTTAGTTAGAGTTGATCCATGTCTGTTAAGGTTATTCTGTGGTTTGACAAGCATAACCATCTGATATGAATGTGACAGCACACGCCTGTCTTAAACATGACAGCTGAACTTTTTTGTGCCCTAGTCATTTGTCATCGTGTAGAATTGTGTAAATGGTCTGTATGGTAAAATCAGCTAAATTGGGCCGGCAAAAGTGACGTAGTTTATCTTAATTCAGCCTATATTTTATTACAGTTTCCCATATAGGGTTTAGATTAAAGAGCACCAATTTCATTGCTAAAAAACAGTGTTAATTTGTGTATTCGGTAGAATACAATGTGTTTGCGAAACACATTATTTTCCACATACCGTACCATTCCACATACGAGATTTCACTTTCTTCCTGTGTGCCGGATTGGCAAGCTAATCTGTACATTGTGACTGGTCTGAATACCTCTGATGTCAGCCGGAAATGTGACGCTCCTTCCCATGTTTGAAAGATTCGCGCACAATGCAATGCTAACAGGAGTTAACCTCTCGACGCGCACTAGCTCGGGGGCGGGATGACGTCATTTTTTTTTAAAGCTGCTAACAATATCTATATAGCATACTGTCTACAAACATTAATAATATTAACATTACTATACATTGTTTAAAAGGTCTACGGGTTTAGCATCAGTGTATGGTCTCTGTTTTAAGATAGAGATGCTCTAGCATCATAAATGTAGTATTTTGTGACAGAAGTCCAGATGACAGCATGCAAAATATACCTTTGTGTTGATATAACGATTACGAGTCGAATCCAGTCTGTTTCTGAATAACCCATGAAAACCATCTAATAGAATACATCCAATGACCATTTTTGTCCACAAATGCGTATAATCCGTATAAATGTAGATATATTGTCCATTGTTTACATCTGATTTTGCATGAACGTCTGGTAATATAATATAATATACAATCTGAGGACTATTTACGCCGTAACACTGTATATGAGATTACACTTTAGGTTCTAGTTAACACATAAACTCGCGGTCAAACTTTGTTTCTAAAAGTAGTAGGGAGTATAATACATATCCAAACAGCGCTGTCAAAAATCGTGACGTCATTTGACTCGCTCATTCTTCCAATGACTTCATGGAAAATAATGATAGACAGAATGTGTAGCCAATTTGATAACGAATCCAACGATCTTTGTGTGACGCTTTATTTCCTGGTGTGGAAACTGCATTTTATACAACCTGATCTCACAAAATACGTGAAATAGTCACGCATTATTTTGCTCAGTTTTGCGTGACATTGTCACGTATTTCCACCATATTAAGTGCTCCTGACACGACTTTATTTTCCGTGACAGTTTCACGTATTGGTTACTCAACTGTTTTTCCTATTTTCTTACAATTGTCGCTTCGGTTTGGGTTAGAACAACTTTCTGTTACATAAAATGACATCCTTACCCAAACCCAACTCTAACCCTAACGTCAGGCAACGATGGTTTAAAAAGCATATGAATTTTTTTTATAAACCAATACATTAAGTGACATCGTAACGCAAACAGCAAATCTAACCCCAAACCGAAGCGACAATTGTTTAAAAATAGGAAAAACAGTTGAGTAACCAATACGTGAAACTGTCACGAAAAAGAAAGTCGTGTCAGGAGCACATAATATGTCGGAAATTGAGCAAAATAATGCGTGACTATTTCACGGAAATTTGTGAGATCAGGTAGATTTTATATGCTAACATAAGGATAAATAATAATAAGAACAAATGTGTATGCATATAAACAAAAGACTTTTATTTTGGGGCTGACTGGCACTTAAAAAAGGCACTAGTCTTACAAAAACCCTCGCAAGAACCTTATTGTTGGGCCTATTGACATCAAATGTGAAACATAACTTTTTTAGACTTGTGGCTTTGGGATCATTGCATTTCTTGGTTTCACACACATACAGTATTTATCATTAAGCTTTTTAGTAATAGAAAAGATGTTATGCAAAAAAAGTTTTATTCCAATGTACTTCAGCCTCTATAACTTTATTTTTATTTTTTACTTAAAATAATTTTGAAACCTGGAAAATGAAGCTCTAAGTGTCTTCTAATGATACCATAGTTATGCTTATACTTTAAATGGTTTAGTAAAAATGCTCCCATTCATACTTCGGTAGGGTGACTGTAGCAAAGTTAGCAGCGTTATTTAGTAGAATACATCAATTGAAGTTGGCTGGATTTGGATACATTTTGTTGGCAACTCTATAATTGTTTTTAACATGAACAGATGATTTTCTCAGTATATTATGTACTCGAGTGTACACTGTATTACAAAGAATACCAATGTGCACAATAATGGCTCTGACAACAGAAAAATTATAGTTTTTAGTCAACACTCATAAAATTGCAGTGTGTCGTAATTTGTCATCTGAAGGATGATGCAGAGTTTTATCGTTTTGATTCATTGCAGTTTATAATTTTGACAATAATCTCTCTCTCTCTCTCTCAATTTCTGTCCTTGTCTTTACACCTGAAACCAAGCATTTGATCTATCGCATCTACTGGCGTAACAAATCTTTTGTAAGACAATGATTTACATCTTCAGCATAATGTTTGTCTTCAGTATTCATATTCTATGCTCTGCAGTATACGTGAGGTAAAATCTAGTTTTTGTGTAAATGAAGTTTATAATACACTGTTCTGGATTTAAAAAACTGCAGCGCTGTTTGCTTTTGACTGAACATTTGTCACTCCACGAGAACCAGCACACGATGTGCTACAACATCTGCTAAGCCACGGCTCCGGCGTGCCGTTTTTACAGCATGTGTATGTGTCAGATTGGCCGAGGGGCTTCAAGTGTGTCTGATTAAAGGAGGTGGTGCATCCCTGAGCTGACAGTCTCTGGCCTTGCTGTAGTGCATGCGTGTATTTATCACCATCTTAAGTGCTCTCATGAACCGTCCCCTCCACTATAACCCTCTCTAATGGAAAACAAAGGCACAGCCAAGTGAGCCGAGACAGTGCGCCTCTCCTCTGGCACTAATGCACCATCAAAGGGTGCTGTATGTACATGCTGGTCATACCTCATACATATACAGACTGCTGCTGAATATTTGTACATAAAACACTCGGGACCCGCCTGCCATCATCATAATGCACAAGGGTGAAGTGAGTGAGTGAAAGAAGTTCGGGTGAAGGCCCGTTTGGTTCATATTATTAATTTGAAATTAGGGATGCATAACGATTAATCGCAATTAATCTATAGCAGAATAAAAGTTTTCATTTACATCACATATGTATGTGAACTGTGTATAATAACTTTGTATAGGTGGGTGATTCTCACGAAAACTTGGTTTTAAAAATGTCAAGCATGAAAATGTAAAAATTGCTTAAATTTACTTTTTTTCATTGAAAAACAAAGTCTGGAGTAAATGGGAACATTAATTTATAAACTTTTACTTATCATTTAACACTTTTTGTAACATAATTTAAAAAATTAGTCCTAAAAAATCTCATTACAGCAACAGGCAGAAAACATCAACACTGACATATTTTCAAAATGACATGACAAACCTGAAAGAACATAATTTGGAGATTCTGCACATGCATTTAAAATCAAAGTATTATGCTTCTATTAATTAAATTAACATGTAATAAGCATCTGTTGCGGTAATGATAATCAAAATGTCGTGTAAGCATTCTAACAAGACAATATTTCAAATTAACTGTAAAAAAATGATCTTACCTGGTAACCATCTTGAAGTAACTGGTCCATGTGCTTGGTCACTCAAAATCAAACTTTATTAAAATTCTGTATGTGTGCTTAAACTGTTCTCAAAAAGTGTTGCGGAGGATGAGAACATCAGGCATGGACACATCATTTTCCTAATTTTTCTTCATTATTATTATACATGAATATTCAGTAAATATTTTTTCTGTCATCTAAAGTAGTCTAGCAAAACATCCATTTTTTTTCATAATATTTTTGTGTTAATTTGATTAAATTACAACATAACGCATGTTCAAACACAGCCGGACACATTACGGTAATGAGAATTTCAGCAGAAAATGAGATAAAATTTCCAATTATAAATTCTTATGTTGAAATCACACATTGTGCAAGGTAGAACACAGTATTGTGTTAATTCTAAAGCTTTTTAATGTTACTATATTACACATTTTAAAGCTAAAATCATTAGTGCCGTGGTGTTTCAATGGTTTCGTGAGATGTGTATATACATTTGTATATTTATGTATAATTTATATTATATATATAAATGCTTAAAGTTATAAATGCATATTTTTTCTTAAAATTACACATGCATGTGTGCATATTTATATATACATAATTATTATACACAGTTTACACACATATATGATATTAACAAAAACTTTTATTTTGCTATAAATTAATCTCGATAAATCGTTATGCACCCGTGTTTGAAATGAATAGAGACAAATTTCAAATTTGAAAACAACGCCCACCGGAAGGAAACAATCCAACCGTCTCCATTGACTTTGTATTGCAAGAAGTCATTTCTGGCTTATAGGAAAAAACAGAATAATACCTAAAAGCTGGTGTGTGACAGGGTGTACAGCTAACAAGCCAAAAAACCCAGAAATAAGTTTTTATAAGCTGTCGAGCCGTAAAAGTGGATTGCAGACTAGTGGGTGCAGTTCTACTAATATTAGTACTATGAAAAGTTGCCTGTTTTCACTTTTTATGTCTTTAAACACTCGTTGTTTGGGGTCGACAGCTTATAAAAACTTACTTTTTTTAGATTGTTAGCTGTACACCCTGTCACACAGCAGCTTTTGGGGACTATTATGCTTTTTGTTACAAGCCCGAAATGACAAGGAGGCAGCCTCTCGCATTACAAAGTCAGTGGAGACGGATGGATTGTTTTCCCCCAATGGGCGTGGTTTTTAGGTTATGACGCATTGCGCTCTGCTCTGTCTCTATTGGTTTATTGTATAGTTGGCTTAATTTTGTCCTGGATTTGTATTAACTTGGCTGAATCGATTTGTTAACAATTTAAAGGCAATACTTTCTCATTTAGTTTTTCATAAGTGGCCAATTGAGATTTCCAACTCACTGGTAAAATGACATGATAACTTTAAAAGTGAAGCACTTGAAAAATCTATAGAAGTAAACGTCTTTCGGTTGGCTTTCTCTTCTCCCTTTAAAGCCGAGCTGTCAGAATGATGTATAGTTTGATGCTGCTCTTTTTTTATACAAAAAACTTTTAGTTTTGATGCTTTATACAGATGCTGATTTGCTTTGCTGCACTCGCCGTCTATAGCCAAATGGCCGGTAAAGCGTCAGTGTACAAGCTGTCAGTTTTCGCCTCAGTGGGTATTCATTTCTCCTTTTGCTCTCTTTTATTCTTTTAGTCTCTTCCACTTTTTATGTTTTGTCATGGACAGGAACATTTGAAGCTCTCTCGTATGTGCTAAAATGCATTTATGTGTCAAGTTCGATATGTTCGTGAATGATAATTCATCAGGACTGTCTGCTCACCTACAAAAGGGTTTTTATTTGCTTTTGCTCCAGTGAATGTCTGAAATGATAAAGAGGTTAGATGCACTTTATTTTGCTTGGTTTTTCAAAGGGACACTCCACATTTTCCAGCTCCCCCAGAGTTGAATCCCATTGAATCTGATTAGACTAAAAAAATAACCAAAGCGTTTCAATATTTTTCCTATGTAAAACTTGACTCTTCTATAGTTACATCATGTAGTAAGACTGGCAGAAAATTAAAAGTTCTGATTTTCCAGGCCGATATGACTAGGACTATACTCTCATTCTGGTGTAATAATCAAGGACTTTGCTGCTGTAACTAGTGCTGCCTCACGATTAGTCACTTTTTTTTTTCCTTTGATTTTAGTACACGATGAAACTACAGAAGAATCAAGTTTTAAATAGGAAAAATATCAAAACTCCTTGGTTATTTTTTAGGGCGATGCTAATGGTCTAATCAGATTCAATGGATTGTGCTAAGCTATGCTAAAAGTGGTACCTCCAGACCCTAAGATCAGCAGAATGGATTTCAAAACGGTAAAAATAAATTGTTTAACTCTAGGCGAGCTGGAAAATGAGCATATTTTCAAAAAAGTGTAGTGTCCCTTTAAGGTATATAAGCTATATTTATATTCCAGCTCGCCTAGAGCTTTCCAGCTTTATCATACACAATAAACTAATACTCATTCATATTCTCGTATTGTAACACTGTCAACTAAATAACGCATTTTGTATAATTAAAAAAAATGTATGAGTTGACACTTACAGTATATGTGATTAAACTATATAACCCGTTTATATTAACTTCTTTTTTTAAAGGGCACAAATTATGCAAAATACACTTTCACAAGGTGTTTGGACATAAATATGTGTTGGCAGTGCGTGAACACAACAACCCTACAATGAAAAAATCTCTCTCTTTTTTTTTTTTTAATTGGACATATTATGAAAATCTGGCTTTAAGTGCTATGATTGGGTCCCCAGTGCTTCTATCAACCCAGTAACTTCGTTTTGGTAAACCATTCTCTGCAAGCATTCGAAAAATAGGTCATTGAAATTTCCCTCCCCTTGTGATGTCAAAAGGGGATCTTATTATAATAATACTGCCCTGTAATCGACACTATCCAACCACGGCACTGCCAGTTAGGTTAAGGAGAGAGAGAGAGAATAATTGACAGAACAATTGAGTGAGTTTCAATTTCAACAAACCACCATTATGGCGATTAGTGTTTGCATTTCATTGCTCATTTGCATTTAAAGGGACACACCCAAATTGGCACATTTTTGCTCACACCTACAAATTGACAATTTTAACATGTTATAATAAATTATCTATATAGTATTTTAAGCTAAAATGTCACATATGTACTCTGGGGACACCAAAGATTTATTTTACATCTTAAAAAGACCTCTTTAATTCCCATTAAACCAAAGCAGTTAGCCATGTAGTTTTGATTCTATTGTTAATGTGGTGTCACACAAACAAAGCTGTGCCCATGGCCACTGACTGGTTAATTTTACACAAAAGCTTTTCTTGTGTACGATACTATTGTCTCAGACTGTATTCACAGCAATCCTGTCTATTTTTAACCAAAAGCGCTCACTGTTGGTAAGGGAGTGAGGGCCGTTTGCTTGTCTCTTGTCATATTAAATTGCCTTCAAGTTTATATAACATGTCTTTGTATGTCGTAATTCAGTACATTCACGCATATGGCAGATGCTTTTATCCAAAGCAACTTAGTTGCACTTATCAGTAGCTACTGTATGTTCCCATGACCTTTGCATTGCTAATGCAACGCTTTACCAGTTAACCATCAGGAACACACAGTAAAAAGCAAATTTCTATGCAGCTTTAATTTGTTTTATTGCCTGTTACTGGGCTCATTTTAATAAAATATATCTAGATTAGTCAATAAATCCTCTGTAAATACAGGTGTGATGATGGTTGCAGGCACCGTGGTGCATATTTAATTTATCAGAGCTTAGTGTTTGCCGAAACAAACTCTTGTCCTTTGTGAAAGCAGATATGTGGACCTGTTGAGGATATGAGAAGAGCTTTATCACATTGACAAGGTTAATAACCCAATCAAAATGCTATGGAGACATTGTCTCCCTCAGAAACGTGGTAATGTCACTGCCGGACAATGTCATTTTGTTTATCACAATTCATTTCGCTTTTGCACTGTCGATTACTTATGAATAAGCTGCCTCTTCTGAGAACATTTCTCTGCTTTGTGATTTGTATAACAAGTATGTGTTCATAGATCAGGTCAAGGTCCCCCTTTAATTCCTGTTTCTCTTTCTGATCGTGTTTCTGTCTAATGGGACTCTCATCCAGGGTCAGGCCACGACGAGCTTCACTTTACATGCAGGCATAGTAAGCTGACATATGTCATACATCATGTTTTATTCTCAATTGTTAAGGGTAAGAGATAAGGTTTTATATACAGTCATGGGTCTGCATCTAGAACTGGGTAACTAAACTTTTAAATCCAAGACCAACATAGGCGGGTATTATATGAAAATAATTCAAATGTTTTTTTTTCCCATTGTCATTGTGTAAACGTAATATAAGTTTCGTATATGTAAGGTTTGTTCAATTTTTATAATTGCAATATTACTATGATTTATTGTAGGACTGTGCGTTTACAGTATGTCAAAAATCATTCACTCTCAGAAATAAGGTACAAGAAGGTATAAAAGTTGTCACTGGGGTGGTACCTTTTCTAAAAGTACACTTTTGTACCCAAAAGGTGCATATCTGTACCATATTAGGACCTTTTAACTCTTTCCCCACCATTGACGAGTTATCTCGTCAATTAAAGGTAGGGTAACAGATTTGATCCTGAAACATTTTTAGTTATGCTGGTTAAAAGTCTCCTCACATCCTGATAGCAATCACTGTGTTAAGTTGTTTAAATGTATTTGTAGAAATTTATGTCATCTGTGAAAGGTGTAGGACCAAAAAATGTTCAACAAATCATAGATTTCGGTCCGAACGGACGTTTACATTTTTGTCCCTCATACGTAAGCGTAATTTGAATGCCAACCGCGCAGCGAGTCCATGCAGACACCATACGTCATCGGCGCGTTCACGTGCACTCACCTCCTGTCTGTAAACAGTGAGAACAGCAAACTTTTCTGCTGAATTGACAACCTACACAGGAGGCACACAACGAAAGACATCTTTTATAACAACAACAGCAAAAACTGCCTGGATCAGCAAGAGCAAAAACCAAAATGAACATCGGTAACTTTACTGCTTTACCACGAGATGCAAACGGCTGAAGGAGGCAAAGGGTCTGAAAGGGTCGTTGCTGTTTATTTTGGTAAGGTAGGTACGCGATATGTTTGTATTGAGATGGATTCAGATATTCTACTTTGATGAAACATTGTGTTGCTTATGAAATTTGTGTTCGTTTACGGATTAGCGTAACGATATAGTTACTACATCTACACAACTGAACGTGTGCTTAAACTAATTCTGATGTAAACCAGTTGTTTGGTTATTTTGGAAGTGTTATTCGACTTTGTACTGCAAAGTTTTCTCACTGCTGAATGAGACATGAGATGTGACCGTCTGATCTGTGCGTGTTCATGTGTTTTGAAAGAGGCGTGACTTTGGATGGCGATTTGACTTGAGGGTGGGATCGGGATTTCATTGCTAGGCAGCTACCGTTGGCATTTTTCAAAATGTGTTACCCTACCTTTAAGAGAAAACAATAAAAAGTGTTTCTGAAGAATTTTTATGTTAATCTTCAATACCGCGATTTTCGCTAGATGGCGCACTTACCCAATTTATGAAAAAACTGAAGCCAAAACGTTATTTACTAATTTTAAACTCTATGTATGTTTTGATAATTGTTCTGAATCTTATCTTTAACAAAATTCCTTCGCAAAAATGCAATTATTTCAGCTTTTTGCTAAAAAAATTTATTTTTAAAGAAAATTACCCATATTTAAGAGTTTATAAGCAAAGAAAAAAATATAGATAGGATGAAACGTTTTTTTCATTTTGTTAGTTTGAAAGCAGAGGGTCTGTTCTTTAATTTTATATTTGTATGTTTATATATTTTTAGAAGACAATTTTCCTGGAAAGCATCTTGTGAAACTTTTGTGAAAAACACAGACAATGCTGTCAGGCAACTTTTCAAAAAATAGTTGGCGGGGAATGAGTTAAAAGGTACCATTGCAACTTTTGTACCTTTTTTCTGAAAGTGTACAAATATGTATAAAGATTATAATTTTAACACAGCTTGCATTTAAAAAGTAACTAAACCCCTGGTCAGAGCCTGACTCCACCCACTTGCAATATTTGAAAAATGCAAGAAAAGTGGGCAGACCTCAACGGAGATAGAGAGGACGAATTAGCTCGTACCAAGGGTGTGGGGAGATCGTAACAAGGGCGTGGTAAGCTTGAACCCGCTTACGTATGGTCGTACCGCTTACATCACGCGGTACCGCAACATCCAACAGGAAAATTCAACTGCAGTAGCAACCGTTCAACCTGAAGAGGGTAGCACTCAGACGTTTTTACACCAAATATATTGTAGCATTGAAACACTTTATAGACAAATGTCAAAAAAGTTAATTGTATCAATAAACAGCACTAAAAAAGCCCCATTCTTACAGATCATTAACTAAAAAAAGTTGGTTTAGGGCTTAGTTGTATAACAAAGTAAATTTCTTATCCTGTTGACAGCAGTGGCGGCCGATGTCTCCTCTTCCGAGAGAGGCAAAAAAGCTAAATATGTGTTCGACGTTTCACGGGAACCTATGTGCATTACATGTCAAGTCAAAATACATGCCTGCTGCATACACGCCAAAAGGGTTCATGTCATGATAAAAGAGACGGTTATGTCTCACAAGACACTTATTTAACACTAAACTCTGATTACACATGAGATAAACTGAGTATCTAGTAAAAATATAGAAGAATAAAAATCAATTCTCATTACACAAACTCAATTCTCTTTTATCATAAACCCTAACAAAGCGTCTGTAGCAGGCAAGCGCAATGCACATAGGCTCACATGACACACATATTTTGACATGATGAACCACACACATGATGAGATTCACATTCGTGCCTTCTCAGAAAGAAGTCACGAGCCGCCACTGGTTGACAGACAGCTATGAGAAAAGAGCCCAGTATGAACACATCCTTTATTCATGCTCTAAATGCACAGCTTGTGCATCAAAGCACAATCAGTGTCTAAACCAATGAACAATTGTCATTGTAATTCTCCACAAAAAACAAGTGACTGTGCGACCCAACTTATTCCCCTTGTGACCCACAGTTTGAAGACCTGATGACCAAATGTTACGATCTGCTGGTAGCTGGTTTGCTGCTAGTTACCGGATGGAAACCAACTACCACACTCTAAAAATGGCTGGGTTATTTTAGACCCATAATTGGTCAATATTAGACAAAACATGTTGGGTTAAAAATGACTCAAAGTTGGGTTGTTGTTATGCAACCATGGGGTATTATAACCCAGCAGTTAGGTTGAAACAATCCAGCATTGGGTCAATTTTAACCCAGTGGTGTGTTCTGTCCAATATTTACCCATTATGGGTCAAAAATAATCCAGCCATTTTAAGAATGCAGCAGATCATACAATGTCAAATTAGTCAAACCAGTTTAGACCAGATTATGACCAGCATAAAGCCATGGTCTAAAGCAGTGGTTTTCAAACTGGGGGCCGCGAGACGGTGCCAGGGGGGCCCCAGTTTTATGACATTTTATGAAATACATTAATTTATCATGAATTCTGTGTAATTAAATCTAAAAAAAATAAGGCTTCTAACCAAAAGCACTACTTTTTTGTATAATTTAATGTTTTTTTTTTTTTATTAAAATTTTGAGTTTTAGAACAGTTTTTTGTCACAAATTTTCTTTGGGGGGCCATGAAGGAATGTACCTTACACAAGGGGGGCCGCACGCTGAAAAAGTTTGGGAAACACTGGTCTAAAGCACAGCTCCTAGCTTAATCTAGGACCTAGAGAGCCTCTGTTAATCACAATTAACTTACCAGTATGGCTGTTTTCTCCTGAGGGTAGTAACAAGAGGAAATACATTCACACACTGCCTCCTTTGCACCAGCAGGGGTGTTGACGATAAGGCTATTAGTGGAGAGAAAGCACAAAATAGTCATTACTCATAGTGTCTCTCTTTTTAAAGTTCATCTATACGCAGGTGCTTGATTTTTGACTGTTGTATCCATCTGTTTGGCTACACATTTACCTTCATAGCAAAGTTTGTGAACGGTTCATCGCAAACCAGGACATATGCACCATCCACACGCTTGGGTATAGATGTGTCCTCAGGCATGTACAAACACGCAGACGACTGTTCGGCCCGATGCTGCTGTGCCACTGCGCGGGCGTACGTGATGAATTATTTCACACCATTGTGACCTCTTAGCTTAGTATGTATGACAGCGTCTGAGGTGTCAAGTCCCACAGTACCACAGTAGATAAATAAATACGAACAAACTGTCTGATGTAAAGTCCTGAAGGGCTGTAAATCAACAGAAGTGCTGCTAGCCCTCTTATTTTCACCCCTCTGGGCTGTTAGGGTTTTATCAGACAGATTCGGAAAACATGAGAATGCCAGGTGCGATTGGAATCTGTGTATCAATATCAGTGTGGTAGTCTACCTGGGATTTGCTCCCTGTGTTGCTGCTTTAAGCATCACAGGGGGTTCTCAAGGTTACTTGGAGAGGACAGGTCACATTTTCAAGGGGGATCGATATTTTGTACACGCTACTCTGTTTCCCGCCAGCGCCTCCTTTCACGAACCCCCGGGGTGGTGATAGAGGTTTTCGGAGCAGGAAGAAGGGTAGGAGAAATAGATTCTTTAAATCCCCACGGATCGCATTTGTGCCGCCGCTGCGAGGGAGTAGTGAATGTGTAAAACGCCATTGATTGGTGGATTGACTCGTTCCTTCTTTGCGATAGAAATCTGAAAAGACTAAAGGAAAGCTAGTTACTGTAGCTCAGGGAGTATCATGATGCACAGGGCTTTTCATGTTCCTGTTAAATGGTGTTTTGTGCTCAGCATCAATATAACAGTGATTTTAGAGTATTGTTTTACATACAGCAGCTTTGTATCCTGACCTGACCAGTTATAGATAAGGGGATAAGATTCGACTGGGGACAAAACATGTCCATTGGCCGAGTAATTTGAAGAAATATTTTATTAAGTTCTATTTTATTATATGAAATTATGAAAATGTGTGACCCTGGACCACAAAGCCAGTCATAGTAGCATGGGTATAGTTGAAGAATTTGGTTCCAAAATGCAATAAATCCATTTTGACTAATTTTGGTAAAATGTGTTTTCTATCACAAGAAAGTGACAAGATGAAAACCACTATTTTCTGTTACAAACTTTCACATATAGCATCTTTAGGTTATAATAACAAACGATTTATCCATAATTAGATTTTCAAAGATTTATTATAAAACTGATTCTTTTTTTGCCGCAAAATGCAATAAATCCATGAAGAGTTTTTTTTTTCAAAATGCTATAAATCTATTGAATCAATATATAAATGTGCATTCATCTTTACCATGTTATATTCATTTAGTTGACTAGTGGTATACACTGAATAAAAAAAACATTAATGGCATTAATCAAAACACTTACTTTGTCATATTAAGAACACTGTCATTGCTGCTGTTATACTTGGGACGTTGTTGCTGAACTTTTTTTGTTTGGGTCCTGCTCGATTTTCGTTGACTTTGCGTAAAATAATGGAAAGTTTTTTTATAAGATCCCTGGGTGAATGTGTTAGCATGACAAAAGCTTGATGCTGTCGTGTGAGAACAAGCAACAGCTGGTATTTTTCCATCTCCCGAGTGCCTCTCGCGTAAACTATTCGATTTTGATGGCTTACGTTTCTTCCCCGCCACAGAAAACCATCACAGGTTTATCAATGCCATCAAAATTACTATTTTGTTTTTGTTTGTTTGTTGATCACGTAGTAAAAAGTAGATAAGGAAATATTCAAAGCGGTGCAATTAATGTTCACAATGCGTGGAATTGTGCGCTGTGATTTGTTAAGTGGATTTATTGGATTCTGCAGAGAAGGAGGACTGGTGTTTGTCGCGGTTTGGAAAAAAAGGGAGAAAAGATGACTGAATAACATGGCCGATATCGGATTTTTGCGTAAAATTAAGAATTGACTTTTTAATACTGATCTTATACAATACTGATGGTAGTAGTAACCATTTTTTTTTATGGCGTTTAACGCGTTTTGGAACCAAACTCTTCGTTCGTAGCAAAAGCCAAAAATACATTGTATGGTTCAAAATATAAAATTTTCCTTTTATGCCAAAACTCATTAGGATATTACGTAAAAAAATTATGAATTTCCTACCATAAATATATAAAAAACATTTTTTGTGAGTGGATGCAGTTTCTAATAATTTCATTTGGACAACTTTAAAGGCAATATTCTCAATATTTTGATTTTTGCCCTCATCGATTCCAGATTTTCAAATAGATGTATCTTGGCCAAATATTGTCCTATCCTAACAAACCATGCTTATTCACCCCCTATCTTTACCACCATTATGACTGATTTTGTGGTCCAGGGTCACAAATATGTAAAAAGGCTTGATCAAATGGAGAACATAAATCACATATTTGTGCAAGTGAGCTTGCGGGACAGATATCTAAATTATTTCTTCTTTCTACAACTCGTTTTTATGGCAATTCATAACTATTTATTAATGATGTGGCTGATTTGTATAAATTTGCATGATGTTATTTGTACATTTTAGTAAGATCTGCTTTCGATGAAAAGCTGCAAGAATCTGGATAAAATGAGAATCACAATCTTCAAATGAAGATCATAATTCTCCCACAATTCTGAATGCCAACTAAACAAAATAACATGATTTACTAAAGGTTCTGACAAAACATTAATTGCAGCAATCTCTTAAAAAATGTTTAATCGGTTTCAATTATTTTTTATAAATCTCACTAACTAATACTGTATGCTATATGCTTTATTACTGGGTGAAGGAAGATGTTTGTTAAAAAGAGCTTTTCGAAACTTCATCACCTTCAATCCAGGACCCACCTAGACAGGTATAATCTGAAATGTTGTTTTTATTTTTTTTTTCATTTTCCTTTAAACTTAAAAATAATTAAAAGATTTTTTTAAAGAGGCTTCCTTAGTTAATTTTAAAGGACAAGTTCGGTATTTTACACTTAAAGCCCTGTTTTCAGATTGTTTATGATGAAATAGAACGGTTTTGACTGAAATTTGGACATATGATGCTGGCCCAAGAATTTTCGGGTGTTTGTTGTATTACCCCACACCTCTACAATGGCTGCATAGGTGCACTGAAACAATCCTTTTTTAAAATGCATTAAACTTTCGTTTACAAAGACGTGAAACTCACCGAGTGGTCAGGGGTGTTCACTGATATGCTCACACAAAAATTGCTGCAAAAGATGCTTTCCAACAGGTGTTTTAGCATTCGTTGTAAACTTGTGGACCTATTTTTCCAAACTCCTCACACCCGTATATTCTTCCGCTGAGAGCTTAAATAATAGACACTCCAGCCCAGGTGGTGGCGATAATCCACCTTTGCCAATTGCAAGAATACAAACAAGGTTTCCGGCGCTGAGTAATACCGTACCTCACAGCACATCTAATACAAGTCAGTGGAGTTGGACAAAAACTACGATAAAACCTGTTGGAAAGCGTCTTTTGCAGCGATTTTTGTGTGAGCATATCATTGAACACCCCTGACCACTCGGTGAGTTTCACGTCTTTGTAAACGAAAGTTTAATGCATTTTAAAAAAGGATTGTTCCAGTTCACCTATGCTGCCATTGTAGAGGTGTGTGGGGGGGGGGGTAATACAACAAACACCCGAAAATTCTTGGGCCAGCATCATATGTCCAAATTTCAGTCAAAATCGTTCTATTTCATCATAAACAATCTGAAAACAGGGCTTTACGTGTAAAATACCGAACTTGTCCTTTAACACAGTTTGCTAATAAAGTAAAGCGAGTTGCTTGAGACATAAGACTGCTTTCTTCAGGTATTAGAAACCTCCTTGACCTCAATCCCTGGATTTTACCTCTACATTACATTTACCAGCTATGCTTTTGTTCAGTATGTGTGTTTTCTAGAAATCCAACCCACAGCAATTTGCACTCCGCAATGCACTACCACTTGAGCAACAGAAACACTTTGGAAACACAGTTTTTTATAGAGCTCAGACCTTGTTAATCAAAGCCTTTATTGTCCGAATAGCTATAATTAAGAGTAGTGGGGAAAGACAAAGGGGAACGGTTACAGTATCGACATGGTTATGTTTAGTGCTCTTACCATGAACAGACAGAAAGAAGTGTGAAGGTCACCATCAGCAAAGCGAGTACAACTCTGTGTTGCTCATGCAGTCAGCCTTGTTCTCTTGTACTGTATTTCTAATTACTGCTCTCATTCAGCAAGCCGCTCTGCTCTAATTACGTTTCCCTGTAAGCACACGCTGAGCGCATGCTTTAATAAGGGACTCCCCTCCTATTGGTCCATAAAATTGGATTAATGTGAAAGCTTGACCCGATGCTTATGTGATTTATGTGATTTTTAGTCCCCTTCTAACCAAACTTGCTGTATTATAGGGACATTTTCTCCTTAGGTTGCCTGGAAACATGGATGTTTTAGCCTTTTGGCAAAAGGTAGCCTTGTAGCTTTATTATAGTGCTTTCCAAACCTGTAAATCGTTCGGAAAAAAGCTTCAGGAGAAAAAAGTAAAAAGAGTTGGATAGGCTTGTCAATGTTAACGTGAAGGTCTAGTTGTTACGTTATTGTGGTTGGAAATGTATGGAAAAACAATTTCACGTCCTGAAAAGTGAAGCCAAAACATTTTGATTACTCCTCGTGGCTGGCTGTATAGGTCATAAACCCGCCCTCTCCATGTAAATAAATAAAATGTGTGCCAAACCTAAAAATCTAATTACACTCAGAATAATTTTTTTCATTTTAATTTTTTCTTATCATGTTGGTGTACTTTTAAGTGCTCGTTTTTAATAAGTTTGGTTTAATTTGGTTATTATAGGCTATTGAAAAGGATTGTGACAACATGATTTTTGTGTTTGCAACTGAGTTAAACAAGAAAATAAGCGTGGCCTTGATACTGCGGCTCCACCTCACGATCACTACTGTGCAGACTCTGGCTCCAAATGACATCATCGGTGCAAGATGTCAGCGGCCATTTTTTGAGATATTTTCCTTAAAGAGCACCTATTTCATTGCTAAAAACAACGTTGTTTTGTGTATTTGGTATAATAAAATGTGTTCACGTGGTTTATGGTTAAAAAAACACACCGTATATTTTTGTAGCTCCATATTTCACTCTCTTTCTGAAACGCATGGATTTGAAAAGCTCTGTGTCCTTGATTGGCCAGGTAATCTGTACGCTGTGATTGGTCTGAATACCTCTGACTTCAGCTGGAAATTTGGCGCTCCTTACCAAGATTTGCACACAATGCAATGTTAACAGGAGTTAACTTACACGCTGTGAGTCTGATCCGGGAGGAATTATGATAATGTCAATCTTGTCTACATCATGAATCCCAGGAAGTAAACTGTTTTCTGACACTAGCCGTTTCTCAATACCAAGTACGCCAAGTTCGGACTTGTGTCCTTCCTAGTTCGGACTTGCAAGTTCAGACTCGGAAGAACGAACTTCTGAAGCGAAATGCATTCTGGGAAACTTCGCTGTCATAAGTCCACAAAAGTCTCCTCTGATGCATCCTCGATAAAATGGGCGGATCAAGAACACATCCGGGGATTTTATGTGAACTTGGGCTTGATGCGAACTTTGAATTGGAACAGTACTTGGGCCGCGACTGATGACGTTTCACAAGTCCACAAGAACGCAAGTACAGACAAGAACGCATATTGAGAAACGGCTACTGTCTTTGGACATTATTTGCCACTCACTATAGCTTTTAACTGCTCACCACAGTTTTAAAATATGGACAATTTAAAATAAATAATGTTAAAGTGAAAATGCCCAGAGGATAACAACAGATTAAGTCTTGATAGACAGAATCTTGTTTTTAATTGAGTTATTAATTTTATAGACTATTGAAGCTATAGTATGCATTGTATTTTGTATTTATGCATACATTACATTAAAAATAGGCAGTTTACTTTCTATACACATTTGCATCTCTTTCTCGTCTTTCTGATCAAAGATGTTTGTACTTTAAGCAAATTAGGCGTCAAACTACATCGCTCCAGCAGTGCACTTGTCACTGATATAAACGCGAGTTCTGTCTTAGCTTGCTTAAAGTTCAGAAAACTTTACAACTATTAGCATTATGTGCACGAAGAACTCTTTATTTGGCGACCCGTTGTGCGCGCCTTAAGAAACCTCTGCCCGTCAGAGAGCACAGAGAGAGAGAGAGTTTCGCTGGAGTCCCGCGGTGGATTCACTGGCGCTTATTATATAAATAACAAAAATAACTTGTTTATTTGTTATGAGTGGATTATTTTACATATAGATCGCAGCTTTGAGCGTTTCTAGAGTTTTCTAAACAACCGCTTGCTTAAGGTTACTGACCGCTATATTCGTTGTTTTAATGTCCTTCCACCTCGCGCGCATGTGCGAATTCAATGACGCGGCAAGTTTAATTTATGAATAATTAAATCGATCCTCTTACGGATCGATCTTTAGAAATTAACATGAAAATCGATTCAGAATCGGTGAATCGATTTTTTCAACACAGCCCTAGCCACGATCACAGAAATCGTGACAATTGTTTCACGATGGCAATTCTTTCGTTTGGGACAGCAAAAGATCGTGCAATGTATCTTGGGATTTAGACACCAAAAAAATGAAAATCGTGAATCAGACAATTGGTGCTCTTTCATTTTTTTAAAAATGGAAGTCTATGGAGACGCATCGTCCGTCTTTTATACCAGGGGTTTTCAAACTGGGGGGCCACGAGATGGTGCCAGGGGGGCCCCAGTTTTAGGACATTTTATAAAATACATTAATTTATCATAAATTCTGTGTAATTAACCCTCTGGGGTCCGACCATTTTGGGACACTGTCAGAGGTTCTGACATGCTCTTACATTTGGTCTTTTTTCAGTTGCTTTAAAACATAATAATGGCAAGTGTCTCATACCACTGTGTTCAGCACAAACTGGGCTAAAATATTATATGAGCTACATGTATGTACATGTTTGTATTTTTGAGAGAAAAGGTTTATGCATGTTTTTTTAAAAAGCTAAAATTTTAAGTCACTGATATAAGTCCACAAAACTCATACTAAACATGTTTTAACAAGACTTTCCTAAACAGAATCTAGTAGTCTAGAGTTTTTTCTTTAAAATGATGTGAAAATCATCCTGCCTACTCATTCACATAAACAAATTGATTTAGAAATTGTAAGACACTTTTTGTTTAGAGGGGCCGTATGCGAGAAGGATTGATTGACAGCTAGCAAACAAAGGCTCGCATAATGAGCTGCATAATGAGCTGCATAATGAGGGAGGAGGGAACTACAGTAAAGAATGTGAGGACAAATGAACATGTTTGTTTGAGGTTTATTAAGAAGTTAACAATATAATCAAAATAGAAATGAAGGTCAGTAGGACCCTATTCAAAAACTTAACTTGTATAAGAAACTGATAAACAACAGAGCTGTAAACTTCATGTGGCTCATGTTACCATACAACTTTATGTCCAAAGAGTGTTAATATGTTTTTCCACTTCATAGTTTACTGATGAGAGGGATGCAGACCTGTAAGAGAGTTATGAACAGCTGTTAGCATAAATTGTCCACAGAAATACCCTTACATACATAACTGATGGGTAAATGATAGCACTTATAACGGTGGTCGCCTAAACTCAATATTCTGTATAAAAAAAACTTGGCCTAGGCGGGTGTCGAACCCGGGTCTACCACATGGCGGCCTAACGCACTACCGCTGCGCCACCATTTGGTCACTTGATTTGTGTCTTTCACACACCTAGGTAGACTGGCCAAGGTAAATTTATAATTAAAAAAAAAAGGCGAGTCTCCGTGTAAACAACGCGGAGCTCATAATAAAACGGTATCGCGTGTAAAACGCAATGTATGGAATGCGTTGCATGTAAACAATATCATATTACAGCAGACCCCCCCAGTGCAGCATTACTCAAAGTTGCCATGAAGGATGCGAAAGTGTCTACTGTACAGCATGTAACAATGAAATCCGCCATTACGTGATCACGCGTACTCGTTTGTAAATAAGCATGTAAACATGTAATCTTACAGCACACACTTAAAAGACACAGCAGTGCAGCATTACACAAAGTTGCCATGAAGGATACGAAAGTGAATAACTGTGTCTAACACTGTACAGCAAACAATGAAATCCGCCATTAACGTTACGTGATCACGCGTAAGTTACTCGTTTGTAAACAATGCGAACGTTTTTCAATCCGAGGCGTGCAGTCTGTTGAGGTTGCTTATGTAGGCTGAACTGCACAAGCCATAACATATTACATGATAGCAAATATAAATGAAGACAAATGACTTACAGTTTCTTCAGGAATATATCCGCCTCCATTGCGTCTTCCATTGTTCTTCTTCTTAGGTAACGTTAAAGATAAACGCTTCTCTTCCTCAATGTCCAGACATAAATGAAAATATTCCTCACGTGTGTGTATAAAGTTTATAATCCAAACATGCGCTAAAGTCTTAAATCTTATCAAACATTACGCTTTGCTCTGCTGGTTTGAACAGCTCGTCTCTTCATTACCATGTCAACAGCGTGTGGGCGTGACCGCATTAGAGATAATGAGCTCAGCTAGGAAAAACGGTACTCTCTTTACTTCAATGCAGATTATATAAACAGGAAATATTTGTTTTTGATAATAATTAGCTTGTTTGAAAGTAGACATTTCATGCTTTCTTTGGATATGTGTATTATGTTTGTGTGACGAGTATTCGCGGAGTTTCAACTAATTTTTGTAACGTGATTTGAGAGACAGCTGGCGGAGACAGAAATGTCTGAATGAGCACCCTGTTTATTTTCTTTATTTGACAAAAACACAAAGATCTGTTGTTATTGTGAATGTACACTAATTTAAGAGGACCCTTCAGAGTTTCAAATGATGTCAAACACGTAAGTGTTTGATTATTAATGATGGAGTATTTTAAGTTGATTCTGCTATGATAAGGAGAAAACACGTCAAAACGCGTCCCCGCGTTTTTGGACCCCTGGGGGTTAAACATAAAAAAATAAGGCTACTAACCAAAAGCACTACTTTTTTTGTATAATTTAATATGTGTTTTAGTAAAATGTTGAGTTTAGAACAGTTTTTGTCACAAATTTTATTTGGGGGGCCGCGAAGGAATGCACCATACACAAGGGGGGCCGCATGCTGAAAAAGTTTGGGAACCACTGTTTTATACAGTCTATGGTAGCACCATGCATTGCATTTTATGTATAAACACGAGGCATTGCCATAAACTTTCTCCTTTTTTGTTTAAGTTGTGTATGTAAGCTCACTTGAACTTTCTGAACAGGGTTAAGTTAAATTCAACAGTTAGGTTTGTCCATATTTAACCCAACTATGGGTTAAAACATGTTTCGTAAAATAAGTTTTCCTAAACTGAAATAAAAGTCTGTGCGAGCTGCTGGACTGTCATATCACTGTACTCGCAAATCCCTTCGGTTATCTTTCTGTGGCTGTGTTTGCTCTTGAGTTTGACAAGTGTAGTGCCCTTATGCACAGCATGCCAGGGCCGGCTGACCTCTGCCAGAGATTGTTACCCAGTTCATTAATCTCCCTAGGGCTTTGTTCTCTCAGCAGGCTAGAAAAACACACATATAACACATAATAACGCTATCATCACAGCCAAAGTAGAGAAAGTTTTTACGATATGTTGTTTTTCTTACATCAAAAATGCAGTTGCTACTGGTTCTGTATTTCTCTTTGGGTCCGATCAAGCATTGCAGGCTGGAGAGCAGTTGTGATGATGTTGTTTAGTGAGGTTTGCTAAAAATCTTTTATTTTTGTGATGTTTTTGTTGTGCATTTAAATGCAGTGCAAGATATGATGACTTTATCTAAACAAGGCTAGGAATAATATGGCTTTAACTTTGGCATATGAATAGCAAAAAATGAAGTTTAAATAGATCAGAGGAATCTCTTAAAGCTTTGATATTGCTCTTAAGGGTGCAGTTATTAAACAAGAGGATTGTGTAGTAGATAGATGGTGATATGAGATGTGACTGCCTGTTTTAGTTATTATTCCCAGTGTAGGTCGTACTGTTTGTCTGCACACAGGGGTCTGCGCACATACAGTAGAGGCGTGCAAAACATATTTGTGTCGGGCCAAAAAGCGTATTTCTCCATCAGCAGCACAGTGGGAACGTGCGCAGTTCATCCGGTATTTGAGAACAACACTCACATTCTCAGGAAGACCGCAAAGCGGAGTGCTTTCTAAAAAGACAAATAACTTGGAAAGAAAAGGAGGACATTATCTAAAAAGCCAATCTCCATACACACCTGTGATAATAGAGAGAAGCTATGGACTTCAGCTGCTGAAAACATGCCTTGCCGATTAAGCATGCTGGGAAGCATTTCTGGAGCTCTCAGTTTGATTGAAGAGCCATGTTGAGCAGCACAATAATTACATGAACTCCACAGGTGGCATACTGAATTCCCCCGATATAGAGGGAGAAGGACAATTTTAACTTGACGTCTATGTGGAAAAAGATGTAGAGGACATAAATAAGTTTTAGCAGGATGTCTTAATGGACATTTTATGGGTCTTTTTTTAACTATTTTAGGCACTTTAGACTTTTATATTATATTATAAGTCTTTTAATTAGTTTTATTACAGTAAATAGATTTCACACACACTACTTAACATGGTATTTAGTTTAAGGTGGTTTTACATTGCGCACGTTTATTATAGTCAAAATCTCGATTGTGCCCAGTGCTCAATCCCTCCACACAGGGTTTCCACGGGTCCTTAAAATCCTAAAAATTTAAGGCCCTGGGAATTTACTGAAAATATACATACATAGATAGATACAGGTCATTGAACGTGCTTGAATCTAAGTTTTCTGGGAAAAAAATCCATATTATTCCCTGTGTAGTGTAGGATAATATCATAAAAATTCTAGACTTTTTAAGCACATGTACTAAACTGTTCGCTTTAAATGCTTATATCTTCTGTATGTGAATGTTGATTCATACCAAAATGCTTTTTTGCATAGTTGTGTTTGACACATAAAAAAAGTCTCTGGTTACGTATGTAATAGAGGTCTTCACGGGTCCACTTAGATCCGAAAACCCGAGGTCCGACCCGAGACCCGATCGGATCTAAAAGTTTCATGTCTGCCTCGAACACGGGTCAGGCATAATATTAGCGGCATCGGGTCTCGGGTAATTTAAAATTAATGTGATTTTTATCGAATGGACCCGAAAACCCGAACTCTCTCACATGTGTGCGTCAATGTCCTTTTCAAACCTCTCTGTTTGCCAAGAGCGCTTGCGACATTGTGTGGCTGGTGGTAGGTTAATTTTCATTGAGATCGACATTTTAAGTCAATTTTAAATGTATACATTTTAGCGATTATCCGGGTTGTCGTTTTCAGATAACAAAGTAAAACAAATGGAGCAGCTCGCCAAATTGGTTGCGAGACCAGCGGGGATTCTGTCTGACAGTTTTGTGCGGGGCTGCAGACTGCACAGACCGACGTGTGTTTACATTCGGGTCCAGTCGGCAAAAAAACATGTAGTACATTCTATATCCATCATTCTAAATATAGAGAAAATTTATTTTATGTCTTAAGCGCTGCATTTGAAAACTGCACAGTCCTACGAGCTTTAAGACCCTGGGGAATCCCTGGGAGAAGTTACCTAAGAGGGAACTTGCTCATGAATTAAATATATAAAAAAAAAACATAACTAAATCACTATAACAAAACCAGTCGTCCGGTGCAATATACATTATTTACAGCGGTAATCTGACATTAAATCGATTTGAACAAATTAATTAGTATCCCACGTGACATCATCAACTAAGTTGTTGAACCAACATGTTTCAAACGACAAATGTGCGACAAAGTCACTATGTTTTCGGGAAACAGTCTTGACAAGGTAGTTAGTTTCTCCAGCTATGCATCATATACTATGGTGGTTCAGCAGCGAGTTACGTCGTTGTCCCAGAAACACACCCCTGGTCTCACCTGATTCTATCGAACCTCAACTTACGGCAGTACCAACCCACACGCACGAAAATATATATATAAAAAAACGTATCAAGACTCACCATAGCTTTTTGCGTTTTTTAAAGAGACCAAGGCATTTATTTGCATCTCCAATCCATCCTGTACGCATCATGCTGTTTTTTAATTATTAATAATAAATTTCTCCTGCAGCACTCAAAGCGCTTTACATATGAAAGGGGATCTTCTCAACCACCACCAATGTGCAGCATCCACCTGGGTGATGCGACGGCAGACAAATTTCACTAGTACGCCCACCACACACCAGCTTATTAGTGGAGAGAATACAGAATGTTACAGCCAATTAGTATATGAGGGGATGATTAGTAGGCCAATGGAAAAGTTTGGCCAGGGGGCCGGGGCACACCCCTACTCTTTTTCGAATGACATCCTGGGATTTTTGATGACCACAGAGAGTCAGGACCTTAGTTTAACATCTAATCCAAAGGACAGTGCTTTTTGACAGCATAGTGTCCCCATCACTATACCGAGGGGTGTTAGGACCCACACAGACCTCAGGGTGAGCACCCCCTGCTGGTCTCACTTACACCTCCACCAGTAACAACCTGGTTTTCCCAGGAGGTCTCCCATCCAAGTACTGACCAGGCTCAACCCTACATAGCTTCAGTGGGAAAGCCATCTTGGGATACAGGGTGATATGGCTGCTGATGGTTTTAGTACCTCCACTCATGGTAATCATAGATTGAGGAAACTACTGTAATGATTTTGTCATCTGCTAAATTGCATGCACTGGTTACTTTACTTCCTGGACGAGTGGGCACCTGAGTGCGATCTGCATTCACGTGAATCGAGCCACAATCCCATGATAAACGTAAATATAATCACATAAACTGGTTTCATTGTGGAGAGTAAATAAGGTCTGCCATCCTATGATCTTTATTCAACTTTGGTAAGGTCACAAACGGTTCATTTACCTCATTTAACTCACACAGAACAGCCATGTAAATAACAACCAAGAGTATTTTTACCCCCTTTTTGATTCTCGCATGTTCGGTACTTAACACTTGACTCGTCACACTTGCCGTTACAAGCCCCGTCATTAAACACAGGAGTTGCCACTCATTTCGGTTTGATTAAGACCGTCTGCTGCAGCTGTGTCCCCGCTCTTCCGTCGACCTCGTCTCTGGAGCGTTGCCGGGCCGGACGTCTCTATTAAATCCTGTTTGTGCATGCACGGTTTTATTATTCTGATTTAATACAACAATGCCAGCAAATATCCATTCTGCTTCCTTCACTTCTTATTTATGCCAGTTTCCGCCGGCCTCGGTCGCACCGTCGGGGTTGGCGGGACAATGGATATTAAATCAGATTTATTGTGAGGGTATAGAATGGTGTCTGACCTGCTGCTCCGCCGTCTCCTCTCGCCGACGCACACCACGGGCGACAATGCGCCCCTCGCACAATTGATGGCTCTTCAATTTGCTCCTGGGAATTGGTTACATTCCGTCTTGGAATGACACCGGGACAGAAATGGTCTTGGGGACAGGCAGCTAAACGTCGCATTAGAACGGTGAGCCCGTCAACACATACAGACATGAAGTTAGAAATATATTCACTTTGGCAACTTCTGCTTGCAGAAGTGATTTTGAGATTGAGATACGTGACTGGTGGCAGACAGACTTGCTGTAATTGGCTGTGGTGAGTTTTAGAGAGGGAGTCATTCAATTATGCATTATGACACATTGTGCAACTTATAGGCAACATGGTTGCAATGTAGAAAATATATTAACACGTTTTTTTTACTTTTCAGCACTGTGTGAGATTTAAAATACCTGCTTGCACTCTTTAAAATAAAGGTTTAAAAGCGGTTCTTTGCAGCGATGTCATAGAAGAACCATTTTTGGTTTCCAAAAGAACCTCTCTTTTGGCGCTTTTCCATTGCATAGTACCCCACGGTTTAGTTTAGTTTGAGTCGAGTCAGCTCACCTCACTTTGGGGTGGTTAGCTTTTCCATCGAGTTTGGTATCACTTCGCAGTGGAAGGGATTATAGGCGTGTCTCTATATTTGCGCTGCCTACTGCTGCGACATCATACAAGTTAGAGCCTTGTTGTAAATTCCCTTTTTTTTTTTCTCAGTCCGCCACAAAATTAAAATTGGCCACCACAAATAGACGTTTGCTGATCGCGTTTATCACTAACGTTTCCTCTGTCTCACATGACAGTTTCTGTTCAAACACCCGTGGCATCAGTAGTTGATGCACTCCGCTGAGCCTCATTAAAGTTGCGTTTAAGCATATATAATGCTGACATGCTTGTCGCGAATGTTCCGCCACAAATTGCAAGTTTGGAAAAAAATTGGTATGTTGTCCCTGATTCTCAACCTGTGGATGTTTTTTATCGCTAAAAGGGAGTTTGTGAACTTATAGGAGAGCACAGATGACATGTTTGCTCGAGTGCAAGCTGAGGTAAAGCTAATCTGTACATTACAGTATAGCGATGACGCGTAGTGATGATTCTCTCATACCAATCAGTGATCTACTGTGTTTTCGTGTCATGTTTGGTATCAGCTCGGGTCGCCAACCGAGGTGGTACGAAAAAAAGTATCAGGTACTACGTACTGCACCCAATGGAAAAGCTCCCAAAAGTAAGCTGACCCGACCCAAACTAAACCAAACTGTGAGGTACTATGCAATGGAAAAGCACCATTAGGGGACGTTCACATGTCGCGCCTAAAAATGCTAGGCACGTAGGTTGTTGTCACATGATGTGCGGTGCACTTGTGGCATTCTGAAAAGTTGAACGCACCTGGAAAAATTAGCTCATTGGCGCGACCGCGTCGCTTTCATTATGTGTGCGCATACCACGCGCCTACATTTGAAATAATGCATTTGAGTGCGCAAAAGATGCGATATATGAATCACCCCTAAGAAGAACCATTTTTTTCTCACCTTTTATAATCCGTATAACCTTTCTTCCACTATAAACAAACTTATAGGCACTAGAAATGTTAGGTGTTAAAGGTTCTTTATGGAACCATACCAAACCTAAAATAGTTTTTCTATGGCATCGTGCAGCTTTAATTTTGTGTGATGAAGCTCAGGTCTTAATTGCAAACTTTAATAAGCTTCTTTGTTCAGTCATGTCATGTCAGGTTTTGCAGATGATAAATCATATTGATGCTGGAAACTTGCTGTTTTTTGATGCATGCCAAAATGATTGCTGGGTAGTTTCGGTCTCAACAGTCCATCCATGAATCACCTACAGCCCATTTGCTGACTGATGCATATTGCACATAAAATTGAAAGCATGTTTTTTGCTATGTCTGGATTCTGGGAAAAAGAGCACGGTTTTTTAAAAGTCCATCATATTGCCAGTACAGCATAATTATGGTGTTCCCGTAGCTGTCAACATATGAACATGTAGATTTAAAGTTGCATGAACTCTCATAGTTTTGATTCTGCAATGCTGATTATACATTATAAAAAAATCTGTGTGTCTTATTATTATATTGCAAAAAAACAGTAAAGCTTGTTACTGTTGCTCTGAGTCTTCAGTGGTTTGCTTTGCTGAGATCTAACAAACCACCAGGAGTTTTTCTCTCATCCTGTTTAACATTCTGGGAGTGTGCTGGGAAGGTTGTCCCAGTGTGGTGCTGAGTACATGGAGTTCCCCTTTCGATGTATCTTGGTCTCCATCCACATGGTGTTTTTAGAGGTGGAGAAATGAGATTTCAAAAGAGTTATTTGTATCCCTCAGTCTTTGCTTACGATTGCGGTTCTCGCGGGGCGAAGGCAAACCGGTGCTTGCGGATCTTGTAACAAAGCTTGTTTTGCTGCGGGCCAGACTTGTGAGTTAATCGAAAGCGAATGTGAGAAAATGTGTGACTTAGATTTATGATGGTGAAATGTGAACACTTTGTATCCGATTGATATCGATTGAAAATCTAGAAAAGCTCTTTTGTCATTGCAGTAATAGTTGATCCTTGCCCTTGAGCCACACTTTGTGTTTGTGTGTGTGTGTGTGTGTGTGCTACTTAGCTATGGTTGTCTATACGTTTCAGTAGTTAACTATATCTCACAAAACCTTCTTTTGCGTCATCTTCAGTTACGGAAATATATATAGTAAATAGTCCATGCTTGTGTTTATTCATATCCTTATTTTTTAGTCAAGCGATTGATCTTCATAAGAGAAACCCAATAAGCATGCTTTATAATGTTTTGTATTTCTGTTTGTGCCAAGGTTAGATTTAGAAATAGAGGTTGATAATATAAAATTTCTCGAATGTGTGTGTGTTTAAATGTGTGTTCATTGGATTCATTCTGCAGGCCATTAAACTCTTCATCTCTTTGTCTCTTGTGGCTCATCTGATTCATTTACTTGGACTGTATTAATGAATGAAAATCATTTATTCTTCCCTCTTTTTAGTTCACATCAGTATTTTTTCACTGTAAAGTGCATACATTGCATTTTGTCCATAACATACCCGCTGTGCTTCATCATCTTCCATTAAAGATAAAATTGTTCTGCTTAATGCACTCCGCTCGGGTACGTATGGTGTGTGGCGTCCAGTAAATGGAGGAAAATTAGAGGCATTACGAAGTAAAACTTACAGAAGCAAGTGCAGCGTATTTATGGGGATTGACTAAAAGGTTGTTGAAGTGTTGTACACCAGCATGCTTGTTGTTAGGCAGCATGGTACAGGTTTAGACTTATCTCCTGTACTGGAGAGGTGGTTGAAGAAGAGGGAAAGAAATGGTAGATGGTGTACAGGGACTTACTTTTGTCTGAGTCCTTTAATATGTCTCTTACAAACTCTTTAAAAAGTTTTAAAGGAGCTGGATTTTATTCTTGTCAACGGAAGAAAGATGACCAGCTTGGACGAGCTGCAGCGATCACAGCTGCAATTTAAAGGAACGTCGTCAGTCTTTTCTGATGAGAGGAGATATGGTGTTTTTTCCTAGTATTTCTAGTAAGGGCAGAGGAGAGATGATGCTCACAAACTCTGCGTAATCCATCTTCACAATACCACAACATCAGAAAAGCTGTTCAAAATATTTGCAGTCCCTATATCTTGTTTATATCGTGCTTAAATCTGAAGAGTGTCTTACTCAGGTGCACTATAATGATGATGATGCATTTGTCACACTTTGTGGGTCTCAATCAAGAGGCAACCTATCGGTCTATCCCGTGAATCCAACATGCAATTCATCGACAGGCTAACTCCAAAAGAGACCCCAATGTTAAAATGCCCAACTTTACAGCAGTAACATTTTTTACAGCCTAGTCAAAAAGTAGTTTTGGTCAATATAGATTTTATATATTTTTTTTGTAACTCATCCATTTGAATTAAATTAAACCATAAAGTTCTGCATAAATTTAGGTGTGGCCACTTGAGTGACATGGATTGCCGGTGCTGTTACTACTACCATCAAGCTAAGTGTTAATAGTGTCCTCAGCTACACCCACTTTGCCCATTTTTAATTATTCGGGACTGACAAGCGGTGACGCGCTGCCATGATAGCGACGGCCGGCTCTGCCCACTTTGGGCTACAAAGTGTTCTTCAGAAACCCACGGGTGACGGCACGGACACTACGGCCATGTTTTATCCTGTCTACATGTTCAGAAAAACAGGTACAAAAGTTGTCACTTAAAATGGTCCTAATATGTACATTTAGGTGCAGATATGTACCTTTGAGGTACCAGTATGTACCATAAAGGGACCAATGTGTACCTCAAATGGACCAATATGCACAATTTAGGTACATTCTGTACCTTCTTGTACCTTTTTTTCTGAGAGTGTATGGTCTCAATCCAGCACCCAGAAAGTTTTAGATGTCTCCTTATTTAAAATACCTGATTCGACTCATCAGCCTCCTTCCAAAATGGTAAACATGTGTCCCTAACAAGCTGGTGATGAGTTAAATCAGGTGTGTTAAATAAGGAGACATCTAAAACTTTCTGGGAGGGGGTGCCCGAGGACCAGGGTTGGGAAACACTGCTATAGGGGGTATGCATTGACGTCACTTTTCCACGTGACCACGCCAGAGCACACCCTATTGAGTGGCAAACATTCGACTAAATGGCTGGTTTTCATAGCGGCTGCTGCTAAAATGCCAGTAAAACTGACTATTATCAGCTTAAATAGAATTTAGTTGGACTTGATAAAAGCGGTGGACAATACTTAGTTACATTAGTTACATTTTACAAGCATCTGTGCTTTATTAGGATGTTTGTCTTGGGAAAAAGTTTACTTCACTACGTTCTATCATACTGTGTATTCTTTTATATTGCATATTAAAATGTATTTAATACCCAATTACATTAAAATTGTATACTTTTACTCGAGTAAAAATACGTTAATGTACTACAATATTAAATGTAAAACAAAAACTTTAATTAAAAATTATGATAATATGCTTTGGAATGTATGTTTTCCAAAGAAAAACACGGATAAAATACAAATACTTGAAAAAATACTTTTAGGTAGAAAGTAAAATACTTAAGTAGTGTCCACCTATGCTTGATAGTGATAGTGACTCTAGCAACTTCTCAACCCACCTGTGGTCAGTGGACGTTGGCATAAACAATCTATTTACTTCTCCTTTCGGTGTTTTTTGGCAGTGTGTAAAACGATAGCTCCGAATTCTTGTTAAATCTGTTAGTACAGTCTATTTCACAACAGCTTTTCCCATTTAGACACGTTTTCCATATGTTTTCGCTGATTTAACAGTGTACACAAATGCTGCCGCTTTGTCTTTTGCCACTCAGTGGGCGTAACAGCAGGCACTTTCGCCGAAGGTGACATCACGTGCATACCCTCTATAGAATAACCGTTTTTAGTTACTCAAAGAACCATTCAGTCCAAGGTTTCCTAAAAGAACCGTTTCTGACCTTTATAAAGTTTTATTTATTTCACTAAAAAGAACCAAAAATGACTCTTCTATGGCATAGTTTATTTTTAAAAGTATAGAGGGCTGTCTATCTGTATCTGACAGTTTCACATCTATTGAGCTTAATAATGTGAGTTGTTTCTGCTAGTAAGTAGAAAATGTCAGAATTAAATCAAGTACTAAATTAAATGAATTAAAAGAATAACAAGCCATTAAGTGCAATAATTAACTAATGACCCGTTTTATAGCCATAATCATCAATTGTTTCACATTCACATTTGTATTTCTGCCAAGATATAAATGGCATTGTTCTAAATCACTTTGTAGCTTAACATCTGTAAAATACTTTTATAGTTTTTCTTATAGCTCTGCTGGTACTACTGCAATGCTAAAGTCATGGATTAGATTTGATTCATATAGTTTACATGCACTATAACTCACTTTAAACGAAAGCGTAGGTGTAAATACTTTAGGTAATTTGCGTGCATCTATCTTTGCCCTGTTGTTTGTACTCCTGAGTTCTGACAGAAGTGTAATCACGAAGCTTTTTTACAAGTTCGCAATCTGACACATTCTTTGTATTCTCACATACAAAGTTGAAATACTTTTGTGTTAAGTTCGAAAAGAACTTCAAAAGCAGAAGCTATAAAACGTCGATAAAGTGTCAGCTGCTGCAATAGTAAGGCCGCATTGCCACATTACATTCATTCTTTTGTTGCATTGTGTTCTTGTAGCGTAATGCTTTCAACAAAAGCGCACAAAGAGGTTAAAATTGATTTGTTTGTCAGAATTCTGTAACACGCTTATGACAGGCAGGTAATCAAACCCTGCATGATACAGGAGAGACCGCACAAAGCCAAAAGATGAGCCTGACACTGTTGAAACCGCCTAGAATTTTTAAGCTGCCGGTTTGATCTCACTAACTTATTCCTGGCCAACATTGTATTGAATTTTTATGCCTCCGCATCAATATCACCTCTTTCTTTGTTGAGTATAAATATAACCCACCCTCAGAACCTCCCCAACCCCATCTTAATGCTTTTTTTCCCTTCATTATCCCAGAAACTTCCCTCTCTCTCTCTCTCTCTCTCTGCTTGTCATTTTCCTCCGCATGGCACATAATTGTCAATCTCCTCTCGTTGAGTCTCTTGTACTCTGACAAGTGAAAGTGACAATGTTGTAAAATTATCTCCTGCACACGTTTTTTTTTTCAATGCCTCAGTCACACAGCATCTTCTTGATTTGCATAAAAAGCCTCTTATGTTCGTTATGAATCTGGTTTATAAGTTAAAGAAGTGTTGTATGGGGTGAATTGTTTCAAATCATACCATGTTTGGTAAGAAAATTAATTCAAGTCATATTCTCTAAAAACATGTCTAATATCTTCCCCTTTTTTCTTAAGTTAATGTTTTTTCATACATGTAATATTTTTTCTTAAGTAAATGTTTTTTATATAGCGTTGCTAGCATTGAATGAGTATGCAGTGTTTGTTGCATTATGTGATTTATTTTGGTGGGTGGTGAGGCGGAAAAGCAGTTTAATGGTTGGTACTAATGAAAGAGATTCTGGTTGTTGAGTGGTGTATTGGTCTCCAGTATAACAAATTCTGCTTGGACACAACAATTAAAAAAGCACATGATCTGAATGGTGTGTGGAGTTTTCCCGTTAGCAGAAGTTATTGAAATGAAAGTTTTATGCCATTTAAACTTGTTTGGTCGGTAAGTTCAAGTGGGAAGCACTTTGTACAGAAGGATCCTATGACTGTTTATTATTGCGAAGAAGGGTATTATTGATTATTAAAGTAATTCCTGTTAGTAGAGCTGCTTATACAGTAAAGATGTGGTTGGGTTATTTGGGTCAGACTGTATAAGTAACAGGGTAACTGGAGGAGGGTAGCAAGGACAAGCTACTGTATAAAAAGTGGAATTTGAATGGCCATAATGGACAAATTAGATGGATGGATGGATGGACAGACACACAGATCTAGGGACAGACAGGCAGATGATAGATGGACAGACGGGTAGATAGAGGGATAGATGGACAGACAAAGGTATAGACAGATAGAGAGATAAATGGACAGGCAGATAAAGGGAAAGACAGACAGACAGATAGAGGGATGAAGGACAGACAGATAGAGGGATGACGAACAAACAGATAGAGGGATAGACAGACAGACAAATAGAGGGATAGAGAGGGATAAACAGATAGAGGACAGATAGAGGGATAGACAGAGAGATAAATGGACAGGCAGTAAAGGGATAGACGGAAAGACAGAGGGAAAGGCGGACATACAGACAGAGGGATTGCTGGACAGACAGATAAAGGGATAGATGGACAGACAGATAAAGGAAAGACAGATAAAGGGATAGACAAACAGATAGAGGGACAAACAGATAAAGGGAAAGATGGACTGACAGATAGAGGGATAGACAGAAAGACAGAAGGAAAGGCGGACATACAGATAAAGGGATAGATGGACAGACAGATAAAGGGATAGACAGACAGACAGAGGGATAGACGGACAGACAGACAGAGGGATAGACGGACAGACAGATAGAGGGATAAACGGACAGAAAGATATAGGGATAGACAGACAGACAGACAGATAGAGGGATAAACGGAAAGAAAGATAGAGGGATAGACGGACACACAGAGGGATAGATGAACAGACAGATAGACCGATTGATGGACAGACAGATAGAGGGATAGACGGACAGACAGATAGACCGATTGATGGACAGACAGATATAGGGATTAACGGACAGACAGATAGAGGGATAGACGGACAGACAGATAGACCGATTGATGGACAGACAGATATAGGGATTGACGGACAGACAGATAGAGGGATAGACGGACAAACAGATAGACCGATTGATGGACAGACAGATATAGGGATTGACGGACAGACAGATAGAGGGATAGACGAACAGACAAATAGACCGATTGATGGACAGACAGATATAGGGATTGACGGACAGACAGATAGAGGGATAGACGGACAAACAGAGGGAAAGACGGACCGACAGATAATGGCAAAAGCGGACAGACAGATAGAGGGATAGACGGACAGACAGACAGATAGAGGGATAAACAGAAAGACAGAAAGACAGTCAGATGGAACAATTAATGGACAGACAGATAGAGGGATAGACGGCCAGACAGATAGAGGGATAAACAGACAGACAGAAAAAATTACAGTTGCATTATCTGATGCCACATTTAATCTCAATCAGCCATTGGAGATGTTAAAACGTTTATTATTATAATATTTCTGGGCAATTTTGAATAATATTCATATTGAAAAGAGAACAATTTTTTGGGATGGTGAAAATGAATGACGGGCTTTTAAGATAATTTTTTTCCATATACTAATGCTTGGCTGCTTTTTATGTTAACACTCCCAATGTGAAGTGCAGCAGTGCTCTAGGGATGTTGCAAAAGGTAAATTATTATCATTACCTACTCACCTCATGCTGAATCCTTTCCCCGAGCTTTAAAAACTACTTTAGTGTGGTAACCTTTAAGTTCCTTTTTACTTTCTTCGGGGGTTGAACAAAAGACCAGCTGTCGATTGTTTTGGGAAAAGACAACATCAGGAGTAAATATTGATTCAGACAAAATGGATTTTTCTACTTTGCCCTCTGGAGATGGAAAAAAAAAGGAAAAGGGACTAAAGCTTTCCCAGCTCGTTCAGCTGCCCTTTTAGCACGCTCATAAAATGGCTTTAAAAAGTTTGAATCGGAGCAAAAAATGCACTTGTGAGCACATGGCCTCTGTTGTCATTAATCACATCAACAGTAGTGGATGTGGAGAACTGAGGGTAAATAGAACTGAGAAAAAGAAAGGGCCCAGATCAAGCATGTAGATTTATCATAATAACGGGAAATGTATTGTTTTAAGCTTGGCTTAAGCGTCATGTTGGCATTTTGAACTGCAGAATTTTCTTCTTCTCTGCTACACATCATAAATAACACAAAACAACAGCAAATTCCATAGCAAACAATCGCAAACTTATAAAAGTGTTTGTCCCAGAGTGGCAGAAGGGTTTGAAGTTCAGATACCAGAAGACAGGTTCTGTTTAAGACTTCTGTCAGGAAGTAAAGGCGTTGGACTTGATACGGAAACTCTACAGCGGTCTCATAGGAAGAGGGATGAAGGCAACGCCATGTCAGCAGCAATGAATTGGGATTGTAGAAACAAAAAAGAAAAAGTGAACGCTCTGTTCGATATCTCGGCCAATAGTTTACTTGCGCTCACTCGAAATGTCTAAAGGAATCTTTCTTTCCTCTCTAAATCTGCTATTGAATCATGGTGAAAGGTAGAAGGAGGGCCGCTCCGCGGGTTGGTGAGGTTATTGGCAACTTTGCCCTTTAAACTGATGGATGGTGTGACCGTGGCCGAATCCGACAGCAGGGCTGGAGCAGATAATTGTAAAAAGAACACAATCACTCACACCAACCGTATCTCGCATTCAAACACCAGGAAGGACTCAGCATCAGGTGAAAGTGTTTGGGGGTATTTGAGTTATTGGCCTGCTAATCTTGTCTGTTTGTATCCTCTACGGACCCTGTGAAGGGTATGAAAACAGACACTTGACTTTTGCCCCCCACCCCCCTTTGTAATTGTGTATCCACGTATAGGATTGCAAAGTATGACCTGGCAGTCAAGTTACAATAATGCCAACATGTCCTGTTGTGAGGTTATTGCTGACTTCTTGGATGGTGATGGAGATGCAGTAGACTAGAAATTCAATGAAAATGTACCAATTTTTTAAAGTTTAAAATGGAAAGTTTTGCATATCGAATTCGAGTCGCCATCAAGGAAAGTTCACCTACTCTGTTTACCGCCGCTGGACTTACTTAAATGTCATGGCACAATATAATTTAGGCATTCTGCAAAATCATTTTGATACACTTAGATTATATTTTTTGCCATTTTAGGTTTTTGAAAACATTTATACAGTGGGAAACATTATCAGGTCAGCAATCTGTATCTGGAAAGGATATTTAAGGTGCTGTTGTTTACACATAGCATAGCATAGGCATATAGTTATGATGCACGTTAACTTATTTGAACCACAACAGGATGCTTTCACAGGGAAAAAATGGCAGGCTGACTTTTAGGGGCTGCGTACACCAAGGCCTTAAGCCAACGGCATGCGAATGTTTTCAAAATTACATCTGAAGATGTACGGAGGTCTTACGAGTTTGGAACGACATGAGGGTGAGCCATTAATGACATTATTTAAATTTTTGGGTGAACTAACCCTTTAACGTTTTTTTCCGACTGAACGCCCACAGTTGAAAAACTTGGTAAAACACTCACCTTGTCAATGTCACTTTTCACCTGGCCGCCCAATCACAGTGGAGGAGGGACAGGACAAATATCACAATAACCAAACGAAGCACTGTTTAACAATTGATAAACAAAGCAGAAGTATCATAGCCAAAAAAAAACTCCGGCAAGCACCCACAGTCTGCGCTGCCTGCCATTTTCAGCCGCGTTTAAATGTTTTGGTGTACACGCCCCCTTAAAGTGACAAGCCACAGAGTGGTAGATGTCAATAAGAACGCTGTACTTTTTTTTGTGCTGGTCTATTACAGTATTGTGGTATAAATAAGTATGTGACAGTCTACATTATACCAAAAATGTATAGACTCCATGATCAGACATTCTTGTCATCTGAAAGTAAGTTTTACAGACAAAACTCATGCTTGTAGATATAATTTACCTCCATAATAAAGTAAATAAATAAACAACTTGAGTATTTTTCAATACAAAAGTTGTCTTGTGTTCAATATTATATATAATATAATTTCACTTTTCTATAAACCATTGGCAAGGTCAGTGATTATTTCATCCCCCTAAGCACTCGTTGCTTTATTTATATCTTATAGCATGGCTATGTTTCAGGACTTTAGGGTGCAGGATACATCAGACAGTCAGAAAACGAACTGTGTGCTATCCACAAGCGTGCCATCTGAGGCTGAACGTCTACGCTGGCTTTGGGTTGGCTGTCTTTGCGTTTGTGACCCTGGTGATCTGTCTTGTCATCCATAGATTGCTCTCTGACCTTTAAACAGAGTGACCATGTGCCAGCTGTTTTGCCCTGTTGAATAGTAATGTCTGAAAGTAAACAGTGAGCTATTTTTTCACTCTGTCCTCATGCGCACTTTATACACACTACTGTCTGTCTTGTCTGTCTTTACATTGGATGTTGAATGTTTGTAACCAAAACTTTCATGAGCCCCATTCACTTCCATAGTATATTTTTTCCCACTATGGAAATGAATGGGGCTCATGATGGGTTTGGTTACCAGTGGCGTCCGGTGACTTCTTTTTTTGAGGGCGCTCGATGCGAAGTTCGTCACAAGATGTATGTAACCCGTCATGCGTGTGGTTCGTAATTTCAAAATATGTGATCTGCGCGTCGGGTGATCCTATGTGCATCACGTATCTTGTCGAGATAAGTGCCTGCTGCGGACGCGTCTAAAGGGTTTGTGATGGAACAGACGCTCGCGTTTGCCAGATACTCGCATAATCTCATGCGTAATCAGAGTTTAGTGTTAAAGGAATAGTCCATTTTCTTAAAATAAAAATCCAGATAATTTACTCACCACCATGTCATCCAAAATGTTGATGTCTTTCTTTGTTCAGTCGAGAAGAAATTATGTTTTTTGAAGAAAACATTGCAGAATTTTTCTCATTTTAATGGACTTTAATAGAACCCAACATTTAATACTTAATTCAACACTTAACAGTTTTTTTCAACGGAGTTTCAAAGGACTATAAACGATCCCAAACGAGGCATAAGGGTCTTATCTAGCGAAACGATTGTAATTTTTGACAAGAAAAATAAAAAATATATACTTTTAAACCACAACTTTTCGTCAAGGTCCAGTCCAGCACGATCTAACGTAAATGCGTAATGACGTAGGGAGGTCACGTGCTACATATCTAAAACGCACATTTGCGGACCATTTTAAACAATAAACTGCCACAAAGACATTAATTAGTATCAGTTGACATACAACAACGTAGGAACGGTCCTCTTTCTCAACACATGTAAACACTGGGGCGGAGATTCGCGTTCGTCCACTGTGACCTCTTGACGTCATGACGTATTGCGGTGACGTAGTGGGGTCAGCTGGCGCATCACGACCGCATCTACACGACGAGAAGTTGTGCTTTAAAAGCGTATATTTGCCATTCCTCCTGTCAAAAATGACAATCGTTTCGCCAGACAAGACCCTTATGCCTCGTTTGGGATTGTTTATAGTCCTTTGAAACTCCGTTGAAAAAAACTGTTAAGTGTTGAGTTAAGTATTAAATGTTGGGTTCTATTAAAGTCCATTAAAATGAGAAAAATTCTGCAATGTTTTCTTCAAAAAACATAATTTCTTCTCGACTGAACAAAGAAAGACATCAATATTTTGGATGACATGGTGGTGAGTAAATTATCTGGATTTTTCTTTTAAGAAAATGGAATATTCCTTTAAGGGAGTGTCTTGCATGTATTTTGTGAACGTGAGCGTCTCTTTTATCATAAATGGTTTTGACATGTGTGCAGCAGGCACTTATTTTGTCAAAGCACGTGATGCACATGACGCAATAAACACATATTTTGAAACCACAAGCAACACACGACACTTCCAACACATATTTTGAATTTGTGCCCCTCGGATGAGCAGTCACAAGCCGCCACTGTTGGTTACAAACATTCTTTGAAATACCTTCTTTTGTGTTCAGCAGAACAAAAAAAATGTGTACAGGTTTGTAACAATATGAGAGTGAGAAAATTATGACAGAATTTTCATTTTTGGGTGAACTATCCTTTTAAAGAATATGATGAGAAATATTTGACTTGATTGGCATACCTGAACACAGCTTGAGATATTGTTAAAATCTCTTCTGCAATTCAAGGGATTACTGATGCACATTAATGATGTCTTCTCAAGGGAAACATTCGAGGAACTAGAGACCTCAGCAGAAGTCTCCATTTGCATCCATTTAATTTGGGAAAAAACTATAAACATGTTACAGAGATCCGATTGTTCTTCCTATAGGCTGTCAGATCTGCCTCTTAAATCACAGTAACAATGTAGATATATTTTCTGATTGAATGCCTGTTTGCCGTGCCAAGTACAGAGGAGGTTTATGGAGCTTGTGCACCAACCATTATTCATTGGCCCAGCAGGTGTGGGGTGTCCAGCTTCCAGATGGTTGTGCAGGCTGCTGCTCCCACTGGCAAGCCAGATGCAGCTGTTTGGACCACAGTCTGAATGATTTTTCTGTAGACTCTCGGTGTGACCAGGCCTGGGTCACTCCCGCTACGCCCTCTGTGTGCACTGACATTTACCACTGAACAGAGGACCCAACCGGGCCCCTGGCGAAGGCAAAGGTGGAGGAATGTTTTTGCGGAGCCGGGGGTTGTCCAGGGACATTGTGGTCTTTATGTTGGCTGTGTAGAGAAGGGAAATGTTCTGGACAAAGATGGACCGAAGTAGAAGTCCGATTCATTATACTTTATGTTTTTCCCATTTTCTTTGTGATGGGTTCAATACCCAAGTAACATAGATATGCATATTGATAAAATGTATAGCTTGAATCCACTGTAAGTCGCGTTGGGTGAAGGTATCTGCAAGATGCATACATTTTATTTTTCTACTGTAATCGCTATTTGCATCGTTTACTGTGGCAATGTTTAAAGTAGCTCAGTAAACTAGATAATTTGGGGCAGATTCCCGGACAGGGTTTAGATTAATCCATGACTAGGTCTTAGTTATATTAGGACATTTAAGAAGTTTTTACAAATAAACCTCACAATAAACAATACTGGTGTGCATTTTGGGACAATACAATGGCACAGATATATGTAAAGATATGTCAGTGCAAGATGTTTTTAAATTAAGGTAGACCCTGTCCAGTAAACCGCCCTATTATGTTTTACCTGTCAAAATGAAGTAACGGCGCATTCACACGGGGCGTAAGCGTTAGCGCTTTCCATTCACTTTTAACCTGATAAGGAACACTGTGCCGTACACGGCACACCCCTCCCTTACACGTGAGGCTGCATTACGTCATTGTAACTTTGAAGCATTAAATCTTCAAAATATACGGTCATGCAGCACATCGTTGTAAAGTTTAGACTTTCGGGATTCCATTAAGCGCACACACAAAGCATAATATGATTTTTAGCAGTCATAAAACTGTAATCTAGTTGTTAGTTACCTGAACCGGGCGGCGCCGATTTAGGATATTTACTTAGCTTCAAAATCTTCCCTTAATCCGCTTCGGTGAAATTGTCCAAAACAAATTGTTCTTAAATCCCCAAAAGTCCAAGGAAATGGAATATCCAAGCCTTTTAATCCAAAACGATTTGTTCATCTCACAATCTTGACATTTCTGACCGAATTACGATATAAATAGTGTATACAATTAGTTCACTAACGGACATTCGTTCCAATCTCACTTTTCATTCAGGATTTATAATGAATATATTCGGATGTCACGTTTATTGTGCAACGTCTGTGGAACAAATACGCCCCCTTGTGGAATTTCAGCCGTTCCATAAGGGGCTACTAGGTGACGTCATGCATTGCTGAACTGAATTGTGGATCCGTCTGCGCCGCGTCAGTACCATTGCACGCGGCAGAAGTTGAACATTTCTCAACTTTTCAAGCGGCAACGCGTGGGTCAGCCAATCAGATCGCCTTATGCAAATAACCTAGGCAGAGATATCCAATTGCGTTTATGGAAGACCGGAGCATAGGTTGCGGCCACTGTGATTGGCTGTCAGCCACGCGGGGTGTGAATGTACTTAAACCTTTTTAAATGATCGATCAGAGTTTTCCATGCTCAGTTCATTTACAAATAATTTTGGCTGAAGGAACCCCTGCCCACACTACAGGTCCTGCAGCTGTTCTCAATCAGGTTGTCTCTTTGAACTCATACGGCCATATTGATTTTTTCCACAGCTGACATTTACACCAGACGCCGGCTTACGTCAATGAATTCTCAACCTTAATCACACTTGCGGTCTGTCACAACACTTGCTCGATGGCCATCACCACATCTCTTTTAAAAGTCGTCGCCTCCCTGCTATTGCTACATGACTAACACTAAGCTTTACATACTGTACACTTTCCCAAGCGTCGATTGCAGCTGCCGTGCACGCCTGTTTTCAGAAGCCTGTTTGCCCAAAATAGACCTCTTCCCAATGTTTGTAAATGTCATACGTTGAATGCCGGCACGCAGAGTTTGCAGCTTGTTTACAATCCATAAACAGAGTGACATTTATTTGCACCTTTAAGTATCATTACACACATTAAGTCAAAAGTATCAGCTAGTACTGTACAATTATAGACATGACATTTTAATGATATCACACCAGCACTGTACAGTAAGTACAGTATGGGAAGATTAGAACACCACACCCTTATGTGATGGAGTATTAATATCAAACCATTGGCATTGATGCACTGCTATTTCAGCCTTTACAGATATGGGTGGGCTTTTAATCCAACCTTGAAACTTGGCTATGGGGTTTTCCATTTAGATATAGCAATAGGACCAGTGAGGTCATCAGGCATTGTTGGGTGTCTCTGTCTGCTGTGTAAAGGGGTTCAGGTTTGGGTTTTGTGGAGGCGAGTACTTCTAGACTCGACAAACTGTTTCTTCATCGGTCTTGTTTTGGGCATAAAGAAAGTACAGAAAGTCTATCTATCTATCTATCTATCTATCTATCTATCTATCTATCTATCTATCTATCTATCTATCTATCTATCTATCTATCTATCTATCTATCTATCTATCTATCTATCTATCTATCTATCTATCTATCTATGAATCGATAGGTCAATTGATCGCTCAATCGATCGGTCAGTCAGTCGATCAGTTTATCGTTTGGTCAATCGGTCGGTCTATCGATTGGTCAACCGATCGGTCTATTAATCGGTCTATATAAAGTCATGCTGGGCCATAATAGGGTTTAAAATTTTGCATTTAAAAGACGTCTAATGGCCTGTCAAACACAGTCCTGACCTTTAAGGGCTCGTTATAGTTGTTCGTAGGTCCTACGGCGTAGCCGCGACGGCGTAGGTTCCGCGTCGGTTTTTATTTATACTTTTGCGTCGTCATCCACGTTGACGTGCAAACACACGCGCAGACCGGTGGTAGGCAGTAACCACGCGTGTAACCACAGTAGCAGCGCAAACGTCAAAGAAGAAGAAACAGCAACTTGTTGTGTATAATTTGAGAAGACCAGCAATGATGGAAGTAAATAAACAACGACTTTTGATGCAGTTTGAGTTAAATCACCCCTCAACTTGGCTCATCTTTGTTTCACCTTCACAAACGGAAATACCTATGAGGCAGGTTTTTTACCTGACTGGATGGGTTCTGGTGGGCCAATCACAGCGCTTGCCAAATTCAAGGTTATTTTGGCTAGAAGTGGACAACTCATAGCCAGACTACATCGGGTCTATAACAGTAAAATGAGAAATGTAGCTTGTTGGGTGTATGCAGTAGCAATAAAGTTTTACTTAAGGGCAATTGCTGGACTAGCCAGACTTGTTAATTTTTGCTCATATACGTCCGGAGTTGGTCTGAGTACGGTTTGCTTTTGGGTTCTTTTGTGGTTCGATTTCTTTTTGAGATGTGAAATCTATAAGGTCCCAGTCCGCTTTGTGTGCCATTTGGAAATTGTATCAAAATCAACTTCTGCACAGAAAGCTGGTGTCTGACTTTTTATGAAGTTGTGATGTGAAGAAGAAAGAGTCTGAGATCACTTCAGTTCTTAAGAGGACCAAAAAATAACTGGGTTCTCTTATGAGTCCACTATATTGTGAACACCAAAAGGACTGAGGTCACATTCGGCTAGTTCCTTTTCTGGTTCACATTAATGAACTATATGTGAACACGTATAGTTTCACTGATTAGTTAATGCTCTGTGATACTGAGATATGAGTTTGTGCTAATGTATAAGACTTTCCCAGTCTGTGTTGGCTTCCTGAACTTAAAGTTATCAGTGGCTTTAATGAACTAATTAATTTAAAAGTGATTCTGCGAACGGCATTAGTGAAGAAGATATATTAAGGATGAGGAGCCTCGTCTGCCATCTCTGTCGCTTTGTGATGATACTGATATCAATGAACTCTCATTTAGTAATCGAATGATAGAAGATTGTAAAACATGGGGCGATGCAATTAAAGCTGTTAGTTATGTTGGAGAAATAAAGTGATAATAGCTTGATGTATTTGTTTGGTGTTTTCTCACACGATTATTTTTCCATCGTTGACATCTTTATTAGAAAAATATATGTGAGAGACTGATGTATCTATAATGTACTGGTATGAAATGATGTTGTTAAGTGTCTGTAGTGTTACTGTTTTCCAAAGAAAAATTGCTTAAAAGTTTTTTATATCTCATGAGACTTTAATATTAAATTAAGATAACTAAAAGTATAGATGTAAAACCTCAGATTTTGACATCCGTGAGCAGCACATTCTGATGGTTGATGTTGAAAACATGATAAATAAATGAAGTCAGAAATGGGAGAGATATCTTATTTGTTCATGTTACGGGTGCTGCTCCTGCTTTTCAACAGTTATATTAAAACCATTTGATGAAAAACCAGTCTCCCATTTTAACACAGATGGTGTACGACTGAATTTGCTAATGATGCGTTGCAAACTAGATTTAGACAGGCTGTAACATGCTTTTAGGGGAGGACAAATTGCTTTGGGTTTTCATTGCACCTAAAAGAAAATGACTTGGTCTGTTGTGGCTACATTCTGATATCCTGCTATTATCCTCCACCGGTAGTTTGGAGGTTGTAAGGTCTAATGAGGAGATTATATGACATGGAGCGGGATTACAACGCTTTAGATTTGATAGCTCTTTTTTTACAAGGCTGTGGTTGCAGGGAAATTTGTCGGTTCCAGGCTTTCTATGGGGAGAATTAATTCAGGCATTATGGGTAAACTGTGTTGACGCTGGAACCATTGATGGATCCATGCTCCAGCTCTCAAGCACTGCGGATATTCATACAAGGCTGAATTACATGCATAAATTATTGCTTCAGCCTTGGAATAGAGCTGAAACGAATAAGCTCGAGAATTTTTGAAAAACACATCATGCTGTTTTTACCCCGGCTCAATGTTAATGCAGTCACAAAGTAAGACCTGCGTTTACCTTCAATATCACTCAGGGCTTTATAGCAGAATTTATGTGAGTGGAGACATTGGATGGACTTGAACTGTTTTTCCCCTCACTAAAGGGAAACAAAAAGCCAGACTTTCTCAGGGAAAGCTGGGTAAATCTATCACCTTTGGATTTCAAATAAGTCTCATAAAGCTCACTGTAAAGAAATGATCGGGGGATGTAGTAGTTTTTCCCAGCTACACTGTCTTTTTGTTTTTCATGCTTTTTATGTATTTGTTTGCAATGTCAGAAACTCACTTAAAAAATCTGAGATGTCAGTAAATATACAATAGTAAACTATCCTAGTTGTTTACAATCTATGGGCCCGCACAAAAAGGGGGGCGTGAGATTCAATATGCTTTGAGGTCAAATAAAGGTACATAAAATGTTCCACTAATAATTTTATATAAAAATATGTTTTTTAAATCATATGGCACAAAATATGGACCACAAAACTGTTACACAAAGTTACACGGGCATATTTGTAGCAATAGTCAAAAAAACATTGTATAGGTCAAAATTATTGTTTTTATGGCAAAATTTATAGGATATTAAATAAAGATAATGGTCCATGAAAGTATTTTGTAAAAAAAAAACATTAGATATATGTCTAGTAATCAAATGTGTATGGCTCTCTGGTATCTCTAAACATTTGGGGCCCTATTTTAACGATCTAAGCGCATTGTCTAAAGCGCACAGCGCAACGTCTAAATGGGTGTTTCCTAAACCACTTTTGCTAATTTAACGACGGGAAAAATGGTTTGTGCGCCGAGCGCATGGTCGAAAAGGGTTGGTCCTATTGTAATGAGAATATTTTGGGCGTAACGTGCAATAAACCAATGAGAGTCTCAGCTCTCATCCCCTTTAAAAGCCTGTTGCGCTGGCGCTATGTCTAATCCCTATTTAGATGACGAACTTTGTAAACTGAAAAACTAAGCGGAGGAAGAAGATCCCCAGTTTAAGATTAATGTTAAATAATTGTGTTGTTTTTCACTTGTATTGAAATTGTTATTTTTTATTAAAACCTTTAAAAATCTTTTCTTTTAGTCATGGAAGTAAAAAAGTAGGCTTGTAATTACCTTAAATGTATGGCTATCCAATATCATCAAAAAATAATTTACAAGTATGTAAGATAAGGTTTGTACTCTAAAAATACTTTATTTGTAACAGACAGGAGATAAAGAATTTACAAGCGGCTCTCCGCACGTTCGTTTCAGCACTTGGACAGCGTTTTTTTTTTAAAGCAAAGAGTTTTTTTAAGCATTACTTCTTACATCTCACTATATCCACAGGTACAGAGTCATCATATACAATAAATCCGTGTGGTAGCATTTAAAAACATTTAAAAACAGATGCATTTGTTTAAAGCAAAGCATTTATTTACTTACCAGGCTACAGGTGAAGCAGCTCTTTGTGCCTTTAAACGTCTCATAATTAGTCCTCATTTATGTCCAAGAGACTCAATAACAATCTTTTACATTCAATCCTTTAATCTTTCATATTTAAAAGCGTTTTTGTGCTGCGGCACATTCATGACTATGTGATAAGCAAACCCGCGTTGTCCTCCCGTTTATAGGCGCATATTACTAACGCGCTCTTTAAATAACAAAAAACATATTGCCCCATTGACTTTAGACTTTAGACCAGATTTTTGTTGGTCAATGGCGTAGTCTATTTTAGTTGCCTCAAAATAGCAACGCGTCAACAATGCGCCTGAACACACCTCGTTTTCAGACCAGAACGCCCATGGGCGCAAAAGGGGGCGCAAATGCATTTGCTATTTAAACAACGTGGCGCTAAACGTGAAAATTATAATTGCGCAGGGTGGAAACTAGTGAAAGACACTTGGGTCGCGCATTGCGCTGCATTGCGCCGGGTGTAAGATAGAGCCCTTGATGTTTAAAGAAACAGTATGTAGGATTGTGGCTAAAACTGGTATTGCAATCACAAAACTTGTGGCTAAAACTGGTACTGCAATCACAAAACTGGTGGCCAATACACAATATAACAACATCAACATCAGTTGAGGGCTGCAACTCCGCTTTTTAAATGACAATTTCCTGGGTGAACCGCTGTTGTCAATGGTATAAGTATTTGAAATAAAAATTATTTCTTAATGTCTCGTGACATATCCAGGCCATTAATTGATATAAATTTCTTACATACTGTTCCTTTAAATATGAGATAATAAAATCACTGAACTTGTGATGGCGCTGTACATTTTGCACCTGACTGACAGTATTTTAGTCTAACCAAAGTAAATCCAATATTAACTGCATCCAACCAGAGAGCCATACGAACATAACATTTTGACTGAGAACAGGTGAGAGGATGACACAACACAGCTAATCGCTAAAATCATAGCAAAAGACTTAAAACTGCTTAATGTTATGAAGCTTGTTCTTTGGTTGGACGTGTTTTAAAGCGAGCTGTTATGTTTATGGTCCATAACGGGAATTAAACTTTCTGTCCAGTAGTTTAGTTTAACTTACTTAGATGCACATTGGTGCTCATTGTGAACACGTGAACATATTGTATTATACCAAATACACAAAATAACATTGTATTTATGCAAGAAAATAGGTGCTCTTTAATATTATGTAGAGTGTGTCAGATAGAAAGCGCTTCAGTTTGTGTTAATTAACCCCTTTAGTTTCACATTATCACGCAGATAATCCTGTTCGAGGTTTCTGTTAAAAAACATTTAATTCATTAATAATCTTGTATGTGTTCATAGTTTTTTAAATTAAGTTTTATTTGTGTGTTTTAATGAAAATATTTTTACATTAATTTTATCTTTAAATATTCAGTTTCACACGTACTAATAGGGGACCTCCTTCATTTTTAAAGGAATAGTTCACCCAAAAATTATAATTCTGACCAAACCGGCCATGAGCCCCATTCCCTTCTATAATAGGAAAAATACTATGGAAGTGAATGGGACTCATGAATGGTTTGTTTACAAACATTCCTCAAAATCTCGTATTTTTGTTCATCAGAACAAAGACACGAATACAGGTTTGTAACAATTTGCAGGTGAACTATCCCTTTAAGTACTGTCACTCTCAACTGATACAGCAGTTGCGTTATTCATGTTGCTGCTTCTAAGGAAATGCTTTATTTTTCATGTTTTGTGCAATACAGAATTGCTTTAGTGCTTTTGCCTTTGGTTAGTTTTTCCCCATCACTGCACATAAATAGTTTATTGTCATATGTATTTTTCTATATGACAAACACTGCCGCCCCCTTTACATTATAGCATTTTTTCTCAACATTAATTTTTCCATTGTGCCCTTCACAGACGAGACCTTCTAAAAGAAAAGCAGAGATGTTAAAACATATTTAAATGTTTTTTTCCCCACACCAGCAGGGAACTTTGTCATTTTCTCACCCCTCATTCGTTCGATCACAGCCCACCAGTGTCATCTTCTCTCGTTGTGTTTAATAAGAAAATCACGCTGAGTCACATTATTAAAAACTGATGAAGTCTCTGTACAGCTGTATCTCAGAAAGAAACCGATAAGGTGACCGACATGCCAGGCAATCAATTACACTCCAGTTCAGAGAGGGATGAGATCCCAACGTCATTGGGGCCGTGAGAGGGACGGGGATAAGTCGAAACAAGGCAGCAGGTGGTTTGCTTGCTTTGGACGTCGGTCTTAATTGTCTTTAGATGCACTGTTTTATTATTATTCATCTTTTGTTCTTTTTTAAGGAAGGCTAGACATTCTTACAGATGTCCATTGTTGCGCTTTTGTTTAAATGGACATTCATGTTGGCGCCAATAGCCCCATGGTTAGTGCGTCGACATATAGCGCCAGTGCGCTCACGGCAACCCAAGTTCCATTCCCGTCTCAGCGGTCCTTTGCCGATCCTGCTCCCGTATCTTCACCCAACACTTTCCTGTCAACTCTCTACTACAGTACTATCCAAATAAAGCCATAAAAGGCCCAAAAAAATAAAAAAAATAAATAAGAAAAGGACATTCATTCATTTCTTCATTCTAATTGGAGAGATTCCTGTCACACTGTGTTATAGACTGTTTCATCGGACGCATGTGCGGTGACGCGATACGCATCTGGCCTGACCTTAATTTCCGGTTTCAGTTTTTTAATGGTCTGACTATTTGCCAAACTGAACTCTTGAACAAATACCTCATAGAAAATAACAAATGTTTTGGTTTCCTAGGTAACCTACGTGTTTTTTTGCTTGTTATATAAATAAACTACGTTTAAAGTACTTTGTTGTATTTATTCTAAGCGGAGTTTACCGGAAGTTACGTGTTGACCACGGACACCGCTTGTTTATGCTGTTACTGCTAAAACCGTCTATAGCCAGTGTTGGGGGTAACGCATTACAAGTAACCTTCATTATGTAATAATATTACTTTTCTGAAGTAATGAGTAACGCATTACTTTTTAAATGTACACATACATATTTGAGTTACTTTTTCAAAAAAGTTATGCAAGTTACTTTTTTAGTTTAATTATGTACTAAATTAAACTAAACATAGTTACATTATGCACTCTATGCGTACACGCCTCTTTGGGAACAGTTTGAGTCCGAAACTGAGATGGCAGGCCAGAGCTCGACATTTTTGTGATGAAACAACTTAAACTTTTCAGTCATAAAAACACCTGCAATGCCTGAAAGAGATCAAGCCCCAGCCAAGAAAAAGTAACGCAAAAGTAACTTAAAAGTAATGTAAGCATTACTTTCCATAAAAAGTAACTAAGTAATGCAATTAGTTACTTTTTTGGGAGTAACTTAATATTGTAATGCATTACTTTTAAAGTAACTTTCCCCAACACTGGTTATAGCCAACGTTATCTCAGTCCGAGTCCGCAGAGACCGATCTCAGAAAATTTGCTTCGTGTGCAAGTAAATAAAGTCATTTAGTTCACGAGCAACTGAACCAGCTGTTCTGTTCAATTAAATGAACTCCTAAAGGTCTTTAGCAACACAGTGTGAGGACTAGAAAGAGCTATTAGGACTGGAAACCTTGTTTGGAAGCAGGACCACCAACCCCCAGATTTGTTTGTCATTAAATGGGAGATAAGACTGAAGGCCTTTGTGAATTCAACAAGGGATGGCAAGATGGTTTCTAAGCATAACTCTAGACTGTGCTTTTTAAGCAGCAAATTAACCTGTAGGACAAGAACGATAGTATTATTTTGCTCCGTTTCAGCAATTTTGTCACATTTGGTTCATTTAGTCTAAAAAATAAGCTAAAATAAGCATTTATTTGCTCCTCAAAATACACCATGCTAAAATATCCCATTTTTCCTTCCTGTCGTGTCCTTGGGGACCCCTGAAAAAGAACTTGGTAAGGTATTGCTGACTGTGCTTTTGTAAATGGCTTTTTTATTCAGCTGTGTTTTCCTTGAAACTCTGAATAGTTGTAGTAATACCATGGTTGAATGCTGAAACACCCGGGCATGGTTTTCTCTTTCAAGGGATTTTGAGGCACTGGCTTTATCATACAGTCTCACATTCTGAATAGACAGTAAGGTGCACCAGCTGTTTGAGAGGAGCTCTGTTAATGTGCATTCCGCGTCCCAGCTGGCTCCTTCCACACGGCCTTCCTCGCCTCGCGCTCTCCCGCTCAGCCCTCCGCATCGCAAATCAAACCAACACTTTGACATTTTACACCGATCTCCTAATTGACTTGGATATTAGCGTCAATAACAGCTAAAGGGACCTCAACCAGGCGAAGCTGAACAGACGGCAGTCTGGGAAAAGACAGGCATTTGATGTGTTTTATCGATCTATTGACATCCAGTAGAAGTGTGGTTGAAAAATATGTGTATGTTTTAGTGTTTCGTGTTGGTGCTTGGATAGGAACAGTAGTACGAGAACAACAAATGAGGACGAAGCAGGGAAATGATGCAAGATGGACTCGAACTTGGGTTTGGGTCAGCTCATTTTGTTGGAGCATGTGTAAGGCCCATAGATTGTGAAAAAAAAAAAAACTACCCTACATTGTTTCCTTCCATTGTAATGAATTGAAACCAAAAATGTCTGATGTTATGTAAAAACGTCAGTTTGGAGCCAGGGCATGCGCAGAAGGAATCGTCCATGGAGCCTAAGGCGGAGCCGCGGTATCAAACTTCTGCCCAAACGCTTGCATGCCCAATTCCACCATAACGACACGCCCCATTTCTATAGCATCAAATTACTAGTTAAAATGAAACCTATCACAAAAATGAACAATTGGAAATACACTCACCTAAAGGATTATAAAGAACACTATACTAATACTGTGTTTGACCCCCTTTCGCCTTCAGAACTGCCTTAATTATACGTGACATTGATTCAACAAGGTGCTGAAAGCATTCTTTAGAAATGTTGGCCCATATTGATAGGAAAGCAGTGGCTCAGTGGTTCATGTAGGTTGTCTACAAACCTTGTATTGGAGATGAGTGGTACTCGGTGGGGTCTTCTGCTGTTGTATCCCACCCGCCTAAAGGTTGTGCGTGTTGTGGCTTCACAAATGCTTTGTTGCATACCTCGGTTGTAACGAGTGGTTATTTCAGTCAAAGTTGCTCTTCTATCAGCTTGAATCAGTCGGCTCATTCTCCTCTGACCTTTAGCATCAACAAGGCATTTTCACCCACAGGACTGCCGCATACTGGATGTTTTTCCCTTTTCACACCATTCTTTGTAAACCCTAGAAATGGTTGTGCCTGAAAATCCCAGTAACTGAGCAAAAATAATGTGAAATACTCAGACCGGCTCCAACAACCATGCTCCACTCAGAATTGCTTAAATCACCTTTCTTTCCCATTCTGACATTCAGTTTGGAGTTCAGGAGATTGTCTTGATCAGGACCACACCCCTAAATGCATTGAAGCAACTGCCATATGATTGGTTGATTAGAAAATTGCATTAATGAGAAATTGAACCTAATAATCCTTTACGTGATGTATCGTGATAACAACTACCTTAAAGGAGCAAAACCATTTGCATGAAGAGGGCAGAGTTTATGACTTGTACTGCAACCAGCCACCAGGGGGCGATCAAAAAGCCAACAGCTTCACTTTTCAAGATGTATGAGGCACACCCGGTTAGGCACTATGTAAGATTATAAAACTGAGCCATGATGGTGTATATACTGTATACTTCTCAGTTTTATTTTTAATTTAAAGGTTAAAAGATAATCATACATGTAACATCACTCCAGCAGCTTTTTCCTTTCAGCTACAATAGTCCTACATAAACGAAAGCTTGTGTACGATTAGGAATATTCTGTCATAACTAATGATTATAATGAAAATTATGTGTCGTTATTAAATGATAAAATGAGAAAAGCAAGCCAAACCCTGCATTATTCATAAATGGAAATGTTTACGTCTGAAAAAGCACCACTGATGATTTATGCCCTGTGTTTCTGATGTATTAAATCTGTGTTGCGTGAACTTACTAGAAAGCGGCTCTTGAATGCATTTCTGAAATTCTGTCTGAACTGAGAGATTTGGAACAGAGTCACGCATCTAAAGATGGTTACGCGTGGGGTGTGCCACTGTCAGAACGAATCCCCGCTTCCCTCCGGCCGAAAGAGTGATTGATGGAGGGCGAAAACAGGTGTGAAAGAGTAATAATGCTGGTAGGAGTAAAAGAGGAAATGACAGTAAGATGGACTGAAGGTTGGTGCCGCCAAGCTGACTGGCCCTTACATAACAGCAACATTTTCTCATTTTACCATCGACCCATAGCCACAACATACAGTATGGCCGAGTTTTAAAAGCTGGATTATTACCTTTAATTCCTAATGAAGAGAAGCTTTAGTTTGCCAAGTGGAAAGTGACCCAAAATTGGGATAATTGACCAGAAAAGTCCTCTACTGTACTTTCACTTGCTCTAAAAGGAATATTTTGTCATTGTGGAAATGAACACGCTTTCATCAGTGCTCTTGTTTAGCAGTGCAGCAACGACAGGCAAACATACACTCACCTAAAGGATTATTAGGAACACCATACTTATACTGTGTTTGACCCCCTTTCGCATTCAGAACTGCCTTAATTATACGTATCATTGATTCAACTAGGTGCTGTAATCATTTTTTAGTTATTTTGGAACATATTGATTGGATTGCATCTTGCAGTTTATGGAGATTTGTGGGATGCACATCCAGGGCACGAAGCTCCCGTTTCACCACATCCCAGAGATGCTCTATTGGGTTGAGATCTGTTGACTGTGGGGGCCATTTTAGTACAGTGAACTAAATGTTCAAGAAACCAATTTGAAATGTTTCGAGCTTTGTGACATGGTGCATTATCCTGCTGGAAGTAGCCATCAGAGGATGGGTACATGGTGATCATAAAGGGATGGACATGGTCAGAAACAATGCTCAAGTAGGCTGTGGCATTTAAACGATGCCCAATTGGCACTAAGGAACCTAAAGTGTGCCAAGAAAACATCCCTCACACCATTGCACCACCACCACCAGCCTGCACAGTGTTAACAAGGCATGATGGATCCATGTTCTCATTCTGTTTACGCCAAATTCTGACTCTATCATCTGAATGTCTCAACAGAAATCGAGACTCATCAGACCAGGCAACATTTTCCCAGTCTTCAACTGTTCAATTTTGGTGAGCTGGTGCAAATTGTAGCCTCTTTTTCCTATTTGTAGTGGAGATGAGTGGTACCCGGGGGGGTCTTTTGCTGTTGTAGCCCATCCGCCTCAAGGTTGTGCGTGTTGCAGCTTCACAAATGCTTTGCTGCATACCTCAGTTGTAACGAGTGTTTATTTCAGTCAAAGTTGCTCTTCTATCAGCTTGAATCAGTCGGCCCATTCTCCTTTGACCTCTAGCATCAACAAGGCATTTTCGCCCGCAGGACTTTTTCACACCATTCTTTGTAAACCCTAGAAATGGTTGTGTGTGAAAATCCCAGTAACTGAGCAGATTGTGAAATACTCAACAGCCAACAACCTTGCCACGCTCAAAATTTCTTAAATCACCTTTCTTTCCCATTCTGACATTCAGTTTGGAGTTCAGGAGATTGTCTTGACCAGGACCACACCCCTAAATGCATTGAAGCAACTGCCATAGGTACAGTGTATGAACAAGTTTCCTGCTTTTCCTTAAACAGAGAAAAATTCCTTCCAGGAGCAGAATAAAAAAAGCGGACCGAGACAGAGTCCCTGTTGTGGGGTTTATTTATACTGTCTGCAATGCTATGCAATTTGTTTATGCAGAAGACTTAAACCATGTAGTGCAGTATGTTAGAAACACGTAAATAAGACAGAGATAGATTACAGTGCTTACTAACATTCTGTGTTACTTAAATTACATTATAAAACAGGGAAAATGCTACTATCTTTGCTTGCACTTTACTTGCATCCACTTATTGCCATCATCTAGGGGTTTTATTTTATTTTTATATAAGTTATAATGAGATTTCATAGTTGTTAAGCTTTGTTGGGGTTTTATTTATTTTAGATTTTTTTCTTGATATATATACGAATTGAGTATATAAAGCAGATATAATGTGAAATTTAATAAATGCATTTAAACGTCAACACATTAACATTTATAGTTCACGTCACATTGCCGCAATGACACATTCTTCCCTTACCAAAACTGGCAAAATTTTGATTGTACTGTGTATTGTGTATTCTCAGGTTGTGTGCATTGGAGCACAGGAAGAGGAAGAGAAAGTCGAATGTGTACCAGGATTTCAGGAGAAAGAGTACCTTGTGGAATACAGGGATGGATTCCTCAGAAATGTTTCTCTGCTGCAAGGTACAACCATGATGTCATCACTACTCTCTCTCTCTCTCTCTCTCTCTCTCTCTCTCTTTCTCTTGTACATTTGTCTAAGCCACATGTGTATGCCATCTGGAGAAAGAACAGTTCTCCAGGGCTTTGGTGAATTTTAATGGTTCATTATTCTTATTATCATGCACAATAGTTTTTCGTTTATTAAAAAAAGAGGAAATAAGAGCCGCAGTGTCCAAACAAAACATCAAAATGCTCTGGTGCTCATAAATTATTCTGCTTGATTGTGTGGATGTTTACAAAGCCTTTGTGATTCCCCACTCTTCCACTGTCTGCCGCGAGTAACGCTTGCCATGGCGCAGAACTTTCTTCATTCCGATTGGCATCCAGAACCTGGCAGACGAAGACGGCACCAGACAGACAGTTTCTGCATTATAGTTTCGCCGAGACAGTTGAGACAGATGTTATCAAAACACTAAGAAGTAGAGAAACAGAACTTTAACAGACCTTATGTATTCGGAATAGCAATGTTGTTCATTTTTTTGTTTGTCTGTGTGCTTTGGGGCCATCTGTATTCTAGTGTAGTCCTAAATTTTGTACTCGGAAATTTGGCTTCTCCAGGAAAATAGAGCAAAAATGTTGACTACACCAAACTTGGTCCAGTAAGATGCTCACTAAAAAACATCCACCTTTCAAATCATGTTTCATAACCAACACAAAAGTTTGTAATTTTTTGATGGTGTGGCTAATTCATATGAATTAATACGATCTTATTTGTGACCCTGGCCAACAAAATACATTGTATGGGTCAAAATTATTGAAAAATCATTAGGATATCATGTAAAGTTCATGTAAATATATCAAAACTGTATTTTATGAGTGGATGCTTACTACAGACTTTTGGACATTTGGGAAGGCTATTTTCAGCCAAATATTGTCCTGTCCTATCAAACCATACATTAAAGAATTAGTCCATTTGAAAAAAAAAATCCAGAAAATTTACTCACCACCAGGTCATCCAAAATGTTGATGTCTTTCTTTGTTTAGTCGAGAAGAAATTATGTTTTTTGAGGAAAACATTCCAGGATTTTTCTTATTTTAATGGACTTTAATGGACCCCAACACTTAACAGTTTTAATGCAGTTTATAATTGCAGTTTCAAAGGACTCTAAACGATTCCAAATGAGGCATAAAGGTCTTATCTAGCGAAACGATTTTTGGCAAGAAAAATAAAAAATATGCACTTTTAAACCACAACTTCTCGTCTTCCTTCGGTTCTGTGACATCATCATCACGTCAAGAGGTCATGGATGACGTATCGAAACTATGCCCCAGTGTTTACAAGTGTGGAGAAAGAGAACCGTTCCGATGTTGTTGTATGTGGAATGATACTAATTAATGTCTTTGTGTTAGTTTATTGTTTAAAATGGTCTGCAAAGTGCGTTTCAATAATGTAACACGTGACCTTTCCACGGCATTACGCAGTTACGCGAGGTCGCGCTGGCGTATCACAGGACCGGAGATAGACGAGAAGTTGTGGTTTAAAAGTGCATATTTTTATTTTTATTGCCAAAAATGACAATCGTTTCACTAGATAAGACGCTTATGCCTCGTTTGAGATCGTTTAGGGTATTTTGAAACTGCAATTATAAACTGCATTAAAACTGTTAAGTGTTGGTGTCCATTAAAGGCCATTAAAATGAGAAAAATCCTGGAATGTTTTCCTCAAAAAACAAAATTTCTTCTTGACTGAACAAAGAAAGACATCAACAGTTTGGATGACATGGTGGTGAGTAAAATATCTGGATTTTTTTAAGAAAATGGACTAATCCTTATTTAGCTTTCAGAAGATTAAAAAATTACCCTTATGACTGGTTTTGTGGTCCAGGGTCACATTTGTACATTGAAGTTTGATGTGCTTTTGCACCAGTGATGTTAGGGGTTAAGGAGTAGGACGTTATTATTGTTTTTTTTTCTAATAATCACACCTTTTTGTTTGATTTACATCATATGAATACAAATACGGCACCTTGTACAATTCTTACAAATTTCTGTAAGTTTAGGCAGTTCATTTTTTTTGCCTATTTACAAACAAGGGGAGCAGTGTTAGCCCTTCGATATGTCACATTCAGACATTCTGTTTTATTGTAAATACACTCGGCACAAGAAAAAAACGCCATTCGTCCGGTAAATTTCTTTCCTCGCAGGTCTCGGCGTTCACACAATAAAACTCTCCCGAGACTCCAAGAATGGTAGTGATTAATTAAATTACAATCTAATTACACATGAAGCTTGTATTTCCCCACAGGACAGACTTACACTGCCTTTTATGAATAAAATAACACCATGGGTGTTTTGTGAGCAATGACATATTAATCAGTTCTTCGTATGGAATATAAGCACCGTGTTTTGCCTGGTGGAACTGTAACCCACCCACTCCTCATGCCAAACAAGAGAAATGATTAAAATAAATGTAAAAAAACAAATGCAATTCACTATGTGCCGTTCAGATCAGAAACGTCCAGAGGTCCTGTACAGCTTGTGAATACAAATCAGGCCAGAGAGCAGATGTGATGTAGAGGTCAGAGCAGACAGCGGCTTCATTCAGACAGGTTGAAATATGTGTGAGGGCCTTGTACTACAATGATCCCTGTTTGTGGGAAATCCATAGAGCTTATGTCAGTGAAGGTTTTGGAGCAGAAATGCGGATGCTTTGGATTTGATCTTGTTGTTGGGCCTTTAATGCCAGGCCACAGCTCAGAAAGAGAAAGAAGAGTAATTTCATACTTGTACGCTGGTATTTAAACTAAGAAAAAGCATGGTAAAAGTAGGTTATTTGATGTACAGTATGTGCCATATTCTTTAACTCTTTCCACTTCAGCGTTTTTAAAACAAGTTGCCAGCCACCACCAGGATTTTTTATGATTTTCACAAAATTTTAATGGCTTCAAGAAAATGTTTTTCTTTAAATATATAAACATACAATATATAAAATGAAAGAACAGACCCTCTGTTTTTTTTTTTTTAAGTTTTAATCTTTATTTGTTCTTTTTTTATCACCTCTCAAATATGGATAGGTTTCTTCAAAATATAGCAAATTTTGAGCAAAAAGCTGAGATAAGTGCGTTTTTGTGAAAGACTTTTGATAAGAGATCAGATTCAGAGCGATTCTCAAAACATACATGGAGTTTGAACTGTTTGCCCTAAGGGAATACTTCCGGGTTTTATAAGTTGGGTAAGAGCGCCACCTGGAGGATAATAGCAGAAATACGGATTGCCGGATAAACTTGTCATTGGCAGGGAAGCGTTTTCTCTTAATTGGCGGGGAAAGAGTTAAAGTCCTATTATAGTTTAATGTGAGGTACTTTAAGTTTATTCATACATGTTTGTGTCTATTTACAGACTCTGAAATGCTTTTTAGTAATCGAAGGTGCAATTTGTAAACTTTGCCCCTTTATCACCATCTCTGCACTGCACAGTCTGACTCCACAACTCAAATTTGATTTGTAGTAAGGTACAGAGTTTTGAACACTGAGTTTTTGTATTTTTTTATCAAAAAAGTTTCAGATTGCAGGTTTTTAGGCTTGTTTTTTGTTGTTTGATAGTGTCATTGTATAGACGGTTTCAGCAGTAACAACATAAACAAACGGATTTTGTGGAACAAACGTAACTTCCGGTAAACTCCGCAAAGAATAAATAACACGTCCTTTTAGAGAAGTTTATTTCTGATATCAAGCAAAATAAACAACAAATAGATTACCTTTATTAAATGGTGGTGTGCACCATAGATATGTATAAAGGCTAGATGTCTCGCCCACGCTGCTGGCCAATTGAGTGCAACGTCCGCATTTGGTGGCCATCCCACCACAGGGCGCTCGCTCACTCGTAGCATTGCGTTTAATGGGGCATGTACTTTTAAATGACCATAACTTGCTCAATTTTCTACTGATTTTCAAACGGTTTGATATAAACGTCAGAGTTGTACCTATGACACTACATGCTTAATGAATAACTTTTTATTAATCATGTTAAAGTATCCAGAATTATAGCCTTATTAATACCGTTTGTAAGAAATCAAATTTGAAAATCGGTAGAAAATTTAGCAAGTTCTTAAAAGTACATGCACCATTAAACACAATGCTACAAGTGAGCGAGCTGTCTGAGGTAAGATGGCCGCCAGGCGATGACGTTAGAGACTCCGCCGTAAGACATCTAACCTTTATACATATCTATGGTGTGCACGGTCTCTGAAAGCCTATGTTGACCTTTGAAATCACCTTAACAAACACACCCCAATAGAATCTGGACCTTCTTTTGATAGACTCGCCCCACACATACGCAACCCAGGCAACGATGTTGGTAAGTAGACACGCCCCTTACTGCTGATTGGCTACAAGTGTATTTTGGTACTCGGCCCGACTCCCTTTTCCAAAGGATTTCTCAAAATGGTGCACCCAGCCTTTAACTCTTTCCCCGCCATTGACGAGTTCAATTAAGAGAAAACGCTTCCCTGCCAATGACGAGAATTTCCGGCTTTCCGCAATACCGCTATTATTCACCAGGTGTTGCACTTCCGCAACTTATACAACCCAGAAGTAGTGCCTCACGTGAAAGAGAAAGAACTCTGTGTATGTTTTAGAGATCGCTCTGCATCTGATCTCCATCAAAAGTCCTTCACAAAAATTGAATTATCTCATCTTTTTGAAGAAACCTACCCATATTTGAGAGGTGATAAAAAGAGAATTAATGAAGGTAGGATGAAACCCTTTTTTTGGTTTCCTTTGATATATTGTTTGTTTATATATTTAAAGAAAAACAATTTCTGGAAGACATTAAACTTTTGTGAAAATCATGAGAAATGCTGCCGCTGGCTGGCAACTTTTTTTTAAATACTGGCAGGGAAAGATTTAAGAAGCAGCATTAAAAGGGACAGTTCACATAAAAATAATAATTATTTCTGACATGATTTACTGACCGCCAAGTTTTTTCAAACTTGTATAAATGTCTTTGTTTTGCTGAACACAAATGAAGATGTTTAAAAGAAATGTTAATAACCAAACATCTGGGGCACCATTCACTTTCATACTACTATTTTTTCCTACTATAGAAGTCAATGGTGCCCCGAATCATCTTGGCTACAAACATTCCTCCAAATATCTTTCTTTGAGCAAAATAAAGAAATGTAGCTTGGAACAAATTGACAGTAAATGATGACATACGTTTCATGTTTCGTTGAACTAACCCTTTAACAACTTTAACTTGTAGAAAACTCCACTTTCAGTTGAATGGTGGGCAAGTGATTTGATATGTTTAATCGGGCTTTGTGTGTTCTCACTGAGTCCTGCCATACTTGTCAGCGCTTATTTAAAAAAAATCTTCCTCATGATTGTCACAATCCACTGGGCCGCGTCTCCTCCGAGATTCACCGTAATGTCTTCAAGCTTTTTCTTTGACTCCTCTGGGACAGGCAGTAATGTCTTGCTGGCACAGCTTCGGGCCCCAGTGGGAATCCAGCGTCTCTGCCAAAGTGTCTTTCTCTCTCCTCTTCTCAAATTGACAGTCGTGTCAACAGGTTGCACAGTTAAAAGAAGAAGAATGGGCTCTGTGGTCTGCCAAGATACTGCTGCGGATGCTGCAGTTTACGTGATGAGTTTTTTCACGTGCGTGTGACTTGGGGGTGACTGTTGAGTTTGCACACAGTCACCGAATTGGAGTCGGTTTGACCGCTGTGTTCCAGGTTTCTCGTGTTTGGGGGGGACCATCGATCCATGTAATTAGAACAGTGAGAGTAGAGGTAGTCCTTACAAAAGATTGTTCCCTTTGAACTTCAATTTATTTAAGCGACAGAACATGATTACGCTGACGGGAAACACCATTCAAAGCCATCACACTGACAGCGGGAGAAATGCAGGGAAAGCAAAGTCATCAGGCCCGAAATGCAATGAGAAGTACCACTTTTTCCAATAGAAAATATATATTTTATCACCAATACAGCAATCTTGCCTAAAGTTTGTTCTTTCAATCTTTCTATTTTATTCGGTTTGATTGGGAAGGGCGGTGAGGCATTTTGTCATCTCGGGAGCCAGCGATCCATGCACACCGGGACAGAGCTCAGTTCCGCTTAACTGAGCCTATACCTGGATCCGCCACGTACTTCTATTACCTTGAATATGCTCCTGTCAGCAAAGCGCAGTACGCAGTACTCTAGTCTCTGAACACAAATGGGCAAATAATTTTAGTAGCAAACCTAAATGTATTGCACCCTGCATTGTTTGTGAAAGCGCTATCACCCAGTCAGAGAAAAACTTTTCCGTCACTTGCGTGAAGCATTTTCTTTCCTGTTAAATTTTGAAACCTGTAGCATTTGAATAGACTTTATCTGATGTCATAACCATGAACTATTGTATTCACAAGCAATTTTTATAATTAAAATAGAGGACAGATTCTCCATTTAGAGAGCATTTGATTGGAAAAAACATGTACAGTGTATATGCCTGTGTGTGTGTGTGAGGGGTGATTTGGTTGCTTTTTCACAGACAAGAAAGACATTTCCATCATAGACATTTGTACATTTAAAATGCATATACAGCACCATTCAAAAGTTTTTAACAATTGAGTGAAATGTATATCATGATTTAAAAAATAATGATGTTTAGGTGCAATATGGGACTTTAAAGGGACACTCCATTTTTTTGAAAATAGGCTAATTTTCCAGCTCCCCTTAGAGTTTTACCGTTTTGAAATCCATTCAGCCAATCTCTGGGTCTGGCGCTAGCACTTTTAGCATAGCTTAGCATAATCCATTGAATCTGATTAGACCATTAGCATTACGCTCAAAAGTAACCAAAAAGTTTGGATATTTTTCCTATTTAAAACTTGACTTTTCTGTAGTTACATCGTGTACTAAGACCGACAACGAAAAATTAAAAGTTGTGATTTTCTAAGCAGATATGGCTAGGAACTATACTCTGATTCTGGCGTAATAATCAAGGACTTAGCTGCTGTAACATGGCTGCAGGAGGCGAATGATATTATGCAGTGCCCGATAATAGTCCCCTGCTATTGAAAGTTACCAAGGGGGCTATTTTCGGGCACTGCGTAATATCATTGGGCCTGCTGCATTCATGGTACAGCAGCAAAGGCCTTGATTATTATGGCACGATGTTATTTTTAGTGGTGCGATGCTAATGGTCTAATCAGATTCAATGGATTATGCTAAGCTATGCTAAAAGTTGTACAGCCAGACCTGGAGATCAGCTGAATGGATTCCAAAATGGTAAAAATCAAATGTTTAAAGGGATAGTCCATTTTCTTAAAAGAAAAATCCAGATAATATACTCACCACCATGTCATCCAAAATGTTGATGTCTTTCTTTGTTCAGTCGAGAAGAAATTATGTTTTTTTTTCTCATTTTAATGGACTTTGATGGACACCAACACTTAACACTTAACTCAACACGTAACAGTTTTTTCAACGGAGTTTCAAAGGACTATAAACGATCCCAAATGAGGCATAAGGGTCTTATCTAGCTAAACGATTGTCATTTTTGACAAGAAAAAAAATGCACTTTTAAACCACAACAAGCTGGAAAATGAGCCTATTTAAAAAAAAGTGGAGTGTCCCTTTAAGAAGGATCTCATGACAGAAATGCAATATAATATACATAACTATATTATCAGTAGTGTATAGACGGTTTCAGCAGTAACAGCATAAACAAATGGCTTTCGTGGAACACACATGACTTCCGGTAAACTCTGCAAAGGAACAATAACAACAGAGTCCTTATACAGTATTTTATTTTTGATAACAAAGCAAAATAAATAACAAATAGATTACCTTAGTTCAAATCATAGCTAAAGTGTATCAAAAACTACACTTAGCTAATGTTACTGTGTAAAATGTTTACTGTATAATGTATACAATCTTAACTACTGATCGGCTGCCAAACCTCCCTTCAGATAGCGGTAATCCATGATCGCCATCTCCCCTCGTCTTTAGGAAACCAAAACATTTGTTATTTTCGACGATGTATTTGTTCAAGAGTTCGGTTTAGCCACTAGCCAGACCATTAACAAACAATGCGTCAACACACGTGCATCCGATAAAAACGTTTATAAAGACACTGCACAATGAACTGTATTGTTTTTATTTCCTTAGAATGAGCCAAATGAGATTTTATCTACATTATACATTAATGTATAATGTTCGATTTTCGGTGTATTTCGCAGTTTAAGATCCACAAGTGAACGCCAAAATTCACAATAGCGTCTGACAAGTTAATTTATTTTGTCAGAATATAAAGACAGATGATTGTGGCAGATGATTGCCGAACAGCTTGGAAAAGGATGATAGGTACTAATGTCAAAACAAAAGGTGTATGAAAGATTATACAGTGTTGTTCTTAAGTTAGCTAAACTTGTTGCTTATGTAAATCATCTATTCATAGTGCTAATGTTATGAAGACTTGATTTTTTATTGTTTTACCATATTTTTTATGCTACAATTTAATTAATCACACTCAGTGTGCAAGGTTTGCGTGATAAATTAGTAGAATGACGACTATGAAAAACGCATACGAAGATTTCAGTGATCTTAAGAGGCCAGAATAAATGTAAATTACTTCAGAATTGGTTTAAAAGCTTAACAAGGTGAGACCATAAGAAACTGCTTGATAAAATAGGATTTTGCTAATTCTTAAATGGATATTTTCAAGAGTTTAAAATATAGCATAGTTCTGATTTATTGTGGATGCCTAATTCTTATAGTAACATTTGTGTTATTCTCCTATTTTTGATGAGTTTGATGTGAAACATTTTTATTGTGGTAATGGCTAAATGTTTCAAAAACCTTTGAACAGTACTTTATGTAGACAATACACATATTCCCTCAAAGCTAATGATTAAAAACAACAGAACTCCAATTTCAGAATGTACCGAAAAGTCATTACATTGCAAAACAAAGGCTATTGATATAGGATTAAGAGACAAAAGAGTCGTTTTCAACATAAAATTGCTGCAATTTGCAGGGAACATTGGCGACATGGCCACTGGCATCTGTCAAACTTTCATTATACCTTTAAACCGAAGTGTAATCGCACGGATAAGTTTTTGTTGTAACCGCAGCAAAATAGGAATGAGGTTATTACGATCATCGTCTAGTTGTGTGCGTGCTGTTGGCATTTTCAGTGCATGTGCAAAGTGAGTTTGTGTTTGCAGGTGTCTGGCTGGTGTCAGACGCAGTCAGCTGTGCAGGTGACATATTCAGATTTATGGAAATGCTTTCCTCCTATTTGGCAAATCCTGGGCAGTAATTATGCAGATGGAGTAACTTTCGAGATGGTCAGCTCAGCGCTAACCACCTGAGAGTCATAGGTCAGCGAAATTCATTCATTCATTCTCTCAGAAAGGTTGCAGATATGCAAAAAGGACTGGATTTCTTAATCCAAATCATCCATGTTTTGTTGTTTTATATGTTCTGTTTTGAAATAATAGTATACATGTTTTTTTAGCCTTGACAGCTCAGAAATGGAGGATTACTGATAATAAAAGAAAACATGTGCTGCTTTATGGCTCAGTGGAATAGCATAAGATTGGGAGTGCAAAAGGTCATGGGTTCGAACCCAGGGAAAACACACATGATCGAAATATATACTTTGTATTTCACTGTAAGTCACTTTGGATGATGGTGTCTTGCAAATGCATAAATGTGAATATAGTGATTTTCTTTGAGAAGAATATGTGCCACAATGTCCTTTTAGAGGACCTACAAAGATTATATCGGATTTGCATTTCACAGTGCTTTTGTTAGACTTCATTATCATTATTATGACCTATCCATAGTGAGGTATGAGAAGTTGCCACACACGTGAAGATTTCAGGCCCAATTTGCACCCTTGGTGATCGGAAGGGGGCGTGACCTGATCGGGCTGCCTTTGACATGACAGCTGCAATAGCCAATGACAGCGTGCAAGCTTCAACCGGATGTTGCATGATAATATTAAATATAAAAATAATATTGCCTTATACAACTATGGCAACAGTACAAGTGGGCGATTCTTACAAAATCCAGACTTAAAAGTTTTCCAGAATCAGATTTTTTTTAAAAAGCCATTGAAGCCAATATTTTTTGCACATATAAGATTAAGGTCTGAACTTACTATAATCATTATTTTTAAATGTTTTAAAACATATTTCCTATAGAATTATTTAAATTTTTTTGATTATCTTTATAAAAAATGATCATTACCGCAACATGATATTAAATTAAATATATGCATTTACAAACTCATGTTTCGTTAATGAAAACTAAAAAGTTGTCTAGGTACTATGACAAACAAAATTTCAACTTTTATCTGGAGAGAAAAAATAAGAACCGCTTACCTTGAGTGTCACAGTCAATTATGTCCCTTCCAACAATTTTTTTTTTGAAAATTATATTTTCTTGAGGGCTTAAACAATGATTGAAAATTGTTGCGGAGGATGAGAAAATTTTTCTTGGACACATTTATATTCCTTTTTATCTACATTTACCAATGATCACCAAATACCACGTTTCTTTACTGTAAATGTTTATAGTATAACATGCACTGAAATATTTATAATAAAAAAATCTAAAAAATAAAAACCTTCAATGTCAAAGAACCAAAATCCAGTCATGGACACATTGCGGTAATGAAAAATTTCCCTTGAATGTGGAAAAAAACAAAATTGGTTTGTATGATGTCATTTGAAATCATGTGCAAAATAGTACATGAGGAGATGTTTGTAACTGTATGCTTCTTATTTTGATACTCTTACTTTGCATTTTTTTTTTATCAAAATGTTTCATGACACCTCATAAGTCTAATTTTGCGAGAATCACCCAAGTGCTTTTAAAATATGCCATGCGAGTACAACCACAACATTTGTTTTTGTTCAAGTCACGTTTGACTCAAGTCAATCTCTCGTTTCTGTGTTCTGATCTCGCCTTGCTTTGAAATGGTTACTACTGTCCTCACGTGTAGGGTCTGGTGGTCTGGTCGAATTAGCCAGTGTATGTGTTCTGAGGATTATATTGTTAAAACTTTTTTGACACTGACCCTATGTCTGTGGTCTCCCATGGATTTAAAATTGCTTAAAATATAAAAATCGTCCAGTGTGTCCGTAATTAGGGAAGTGTTTGTGTGAATGTGCACATACAGTAACTATACATTACAAAATACAACAGAGCAGAAAAAGTTAAATGTTAAAGTTTTAGCAAGCATAAAACTTATACCGGCTTGAGAAATATGAGTGCAGTTGTGCCTTGGAAGCAATGCAGTAAAAGTTTATCTGAATTTGTAGGTCATCGGTGGACACCAAATACAATATTAAAAGCATTTAATTTGAAAAACGGTATGTCAACCAAGAAGTCCAACTAGACATGAATGAAAATATGATTACTTTCTTCCATACAATAAAATTCTGCGACCCAAATTAGAAATAAAGTTATCTTCGGAAACGGTTAACCTTGAGCACACCGTTTCTTTGAACAGAAACGTACGTTCGTCCGAATAAGATATCATTTTTATATTACTAAAATAAAATGAAAATCAAATAAAGTGCGGTGCTCTAATTTCTCATGACACTCTGAGTGTAAGTATCTCCTTCCTCTCTGTCCTACACTATAATGAAGACGAAAAATGGAATGCAATTTTATGAAAGCCAATGAGACTGATCTTTTCTTCTCCCAGAGCCCCTTACCGTTAATTCAACACCAGCTTCAATTTCACACACTTATTATCCCGCCGCTGGTTGCACCAAAAATACAAACCCTGCTTTGCTCTAAACTCCCGCCGCTGGGAAATTAGAATATCACCCGACGCAGATCAAAGAGATCACATATCAGAGAAGAAGGTGACACCTGTGAGTATTGAGACATAGCCTGAAAACCGGACTTAAGTTAATTTTTTTTCTCAGTGCACTGCAAATTGCCTGATGTATTTTCCATGCAAAACTTCAGCTCGCTTGTAGTAATTGCTTAAGTTTTTGGTACCTTATCTGTATTCATTAAAGTTGAACTGGCATGTCTCCAATGCAAGTTTCTTAATGGAAATGGGCTGGTTGCTTCAGACTGGGACTTTTATATATATTGGCTGTTCAAACATTGACTCGAAAATACCCATATTGCTCACTATTACATCATATAAAACCAGATCCGGATCTCTATACTGGTCCCAGTCCTCTGACTTAACTGTGCCATAGAATCAAAAACTATATTTACCTACACTCTAAAAATGGCTGGGTTATTTTTGACCCATAATGGGTAAATATTAAGTGAATGTGTTAGCATTTAGCCTAGCCCCATTTATTCCTTAGGATCCAAACAGGGATGAATTTAGAAGCCACCAAACTTGTGTTTTCCCTATTTAAAGACTGTTATATGAGTAGTTGCACAAGTAAGTATAGTGGCACAAAACAAAACGTGGCGATTTGTTTCATGGCATCATAAAAATAACTAGACCACACCTTTTCAGCACTAATGATCCACTTTCGTAAATCCCGACAGTTGTTATTTAATAACAAAATGATGGTTTGCGCTGGGAAAAGCTGTTAGTAAATCTGGCCCTTAGTCTTTATTGACCATCATCACTAAAGTGTTTGCATGCTCTCAGGTTATACATTACATTGTTTCTGCAGATCTGACTCTGTTAAGTCATAAGTGCCTCTTCCTTGAAAGCTGTCTGCAGTGTTGTGCTTGACTTTGATTGTAGAGTCTTGAGTGCGCTCTGTGTTTTACGTCGCTTGCTGGTTTGAAATTCATTGCATAACATTAATTGCTGTTCTTTGGTGGAGATAAGTGTTTTCATGTGGCAAAGATATACATTTCTGTTTAGTAAAGAAATTGACAGTTCATTCTAAGTGCTTCATAATGTAAATGCGTTTTGTGTTATTGCTGCAGTATGAGATGATGACAGCTTTCGGGAACATTGGCTGAAGAATCTTCCAATCAAATGCGGACAGGCTTTTATTTGGCCATTGAAAGATCTTTCATTGATTCGTTATGATTGACATCATGAAAAACTAAATACTGTGATACTACATCCGTACCGTGTGAAACGGCCATTACACATACTGGCGGTGCCGTTTCCACAGCAGATTCAGCCATGAAGAAAATGGCATCGCTGAAATTTCGCGACAGCAATATGACTCTCTTTCGGTGTCCATACGCGCACAGCGAGAGCATGTACACCACCAGACCGCCCCAGCTCAAGTCTGACTGGGCTCTTCCTCCTGACCGCCAGGCATGTCTCGCACCAACTTGGCTACAGCAGCTGCTGTGGCTGCCTCTTGTTCCTCGATCATCCGTAACTGTTCCTCGTTGTATTGCGGCTCGTACAGGTAACCACGACCATCAGATTCGAGCAACAGGTCATCAAATTCCCTTTCTGCCATCCGTTTTCAAAACTACACTCTGCCATCGTGGTTTGTCTACTCGGCTTTTTCCACAAAGCAAAATCCAGGCTAGCTTAGCTTAGCGAAGATTAAAGATGGCTTTATGATTTGGGCTTTTCCGAATGGACTTGGTAGTCCAACCCCTATGGGCGGGGAGAAAACATGCGGAATTAGCTCCTAATACTGGCTGTCATCTTTGCCTCTGGCCAAAAAGTCCTCCGATGACGCAAAAATCGTCATTTTGCGTCATCGGAGGACTTTTTTGCACAACCAGAATACAGATATCCTTCCTCTCACAGAGACATGCGGGAGGGAAACACGGTAATTGAGAAATACTGCCAGGTTTCTACTGATACAAAGCTGAATGCTAGATCTGTGAAGTATTCAAGTATTCCTTTAATGAAAGAGGGCTGATTAGTTGAATTTGGCATTTTTTTAATAAAGAAAAAACAAAAATGATCTGGAAGAGGGGTTGCAAGGAATGGATTTAGGGGGACATTGAATTAGAGTAATGCCATTGTATTGTTTTGTACGTTTATTGCTGTTTTTTGTACATGTATCATAGGTAGTCTTTTGTTGTCTCCAGAGGTGGGTAGAAATGTGCTACATTTATACCTCATTACATTTACCAGAGTAACATTTGGGGAAAATTGTAGTTTAAACGGACACTCCAGTTTTTTTTAAATATGCTCATTTTCCAGCTTATCTAGAGTTAAACATTTGATTCTTCCCGTTTTGGAATCCATTCACCCAATCTATGGGTCTGGCATTACCATTTTTAGCATAGCTTAGCATAATCCATTGAATCTGATTAGACCATTAGCATCATGTTCAAAAATAACCAAAGAGTTTTGATATTTTTCCATTTTTAACACTTAACTCTTCTGTAGTTACATCATGTACTAAGACCGACAGAAAATTAAAAGTTGCGATTTTCTAGGCCGATATGGCTAGGAACTAAACTCTCATTCTGGCGTAATAATCAAGGACTTTGGTGCCGTAACATGGCTGCAGGAGGCGCAATGATATTACGCAGCGCCTGACAATAGTCCCCTTGGTAACTTACAATAGCAGAGGACTATTTTCAGGCGCTGCGTAATATCAAAAAAGTGGAGTGTCCCTTTAAAGAGTAACTTTAGAGGTGGGTCCTTAATTTTTTATGATAAACATTTACTTTTACTTTGTACACTGTGCAACATTCATTTGTTACTTTATTTTAATGTATTAAAAAATGCACAGATTGCTGCCTCTTCTTGCATGTGCAATCACAAATGAATGACTCTTTACTCGATTCTTTACAATACACTGATTGAACAACAGACAAAATTGTGAATTGGTTCGCGAATCAGTTTGAACAATTTGTTCTAGGGATGCTCATATCAGTTAATTTTCCTGACCGACAACCGTAACTTCTAAACCGAACATTAACCGTTAACTTATAAGATTTGAATATGAAATTGTCATTGAGTAAAATACAGTTGACGGTTGTCTGTGAACTAGTAAAAACAAAAGATTTAATTTGAACGTGCAAACAGCAGCTACAGATCAACAACAGAACCAGGATTCATACATTATCAGATATTCACACAACATTACCTTATTAAAAAGCATGCGATCGGTCCAGAGGATTAATATCCAAAAAGGGCTACCACAGTGGTCATTTCTAAAGCAGGATGCTTTTCAGAAAATTTTGCTTTTGCGTCGTCTTTCTCCGTTTGTGCAAAAAGAGAGATGTTTATGGACAGGGTCAGAGGCCATCAGTGAACGTCTGTCCGGATGTGCGCGAGACGGACCGCGTCATCTTGCGCGGACACGCGCTCGTCTCCGTTCAGCTTCCAAACAGGCATACAAATGATTTCTCATACAAATTATTACTTTATCAGACCGTCAGGGCAGCAATAATTTGTGTCATTTACAGGACATTCACAAATTAAAGATAGAAAAAGTGGCGAAATGTCTGTCGACTCATGACGACACGCACCATGTATTAACAAATATGTTTTTATTTTAACTGATAATGTTAATCGGTCATAAATTCTTACCTTCGGTTAACGGTTAAACGGTCTATGTGAGCATCCCTAATTTGTTCACTTCGCTTCACATCTAAAGCAGTTTCTTACTCATGATATAAAACTTAGTAAAAAACGCATGAAGTGAATATGAATCTGCCCTCTGTGTGCTTAAAAACCAAAACAACAAATGTTTCCTATTCATGAAAAAGACACGCAATAAGCATACACCTTTCAGACCACACCCTCTCACAGGTGTAATTTTAAACGTTAATCACACGGCCCTCATAAAACACGGCCCATTGCCACTTTTTGGGCATATTTTTAATTGACTATAAATCAGGCACATGCTTGACAAATGACGGTAATTACAGTGCAGCCATTGTTACAGTGTTAGATCGAGTGTTTCCCTCAGTGAAGAGAGAGGTCGGCAAGGTGAAGCAAACACTTGTGTGAGCCTGTGTGTGTGTTTTTGTCTAACACTGTGTGTGTACATTTGTGTCTGTCTCACATTTGTAAAACCATCAATTCGAGCGGTCCCGACCTAGAACCCAGATATAGGGCATGAGAATCGTGCAGAGTGAGGTCATCAGTGAGGTCTCCTTCAAGGAACCTATTGGCAATGGACAGAACACACACTTCCTGTTGCTTGGGGTGTCCCACTAGATGCGCGAGCTCCTTTAGTAGAATTCGTTCTTCCCAGTTGTTTAAATATAGTTCCTGCAGGGATACCATGACCTTCGGTCTGCTCTCTTTGAGCACTGACCCAAAAATGCTCTGGATGGAGTCAGGCTAGTTGAGGAGGGAGGTAACAGGATTGAGTTCTAGGACACCATTGAGAAGAAGGAGGCCTACGGGTCCATACTGGCAGCTGTTCCCTGTCCGCCACGGGGGCAGTGAATGCCATTTGATCTGTCCTCCGCTGTAGCAGACCGTGCTATGCAAAATGGCCCCACTTCACAAGCTAACCTACTTAGAGGAGGAATTTACATTTTGGATGCAAATCGAGGGTGCATCTGCTCAGGCTAACAAACAACGGTTCACAATGGCGAAGAGCAAAATAACTAAACATGTTTTATTCAAAACCACCCGTGTTCATCAATTAGTAACACGATCTTTTTAATTGCAGCTTTGAAGGAGATTTAAAGAGTGTAGCATGTTTCACGCTGATATAAACTGTCGGAAATAGCGCTCTCTGGTGTTCGACTGTCGCTTAGGAAAATGATCTCGGCGTATCAAACCATTAGAGTAGAATCTGATACAAGTCTGCTGCTTATAAAGGTCATCAGTAAACGTATACATTTAAATAAGCACATGAAATTTAACGTTTATTTGACATACTTTAAAACGTTTTGAGTTGTAGAGCAGTTTTCAATTAGATGTATGAGTGATATGATGTAATTCTTAAAGCTGAAAGTGATAATTTAGGATTAACACCTATTCATTATCTCGCATACTATTTTATCTTAGTGCATAAAATGTTTTATTATTATGCAGTGTTATCTTTTTTTTTACTGTGAACTGGAGCTAACTTTGTAATCATTAACACATATGCATACCTCAGGGTAAAAACTATGTGCAATTTAATAAAAACTTGTTTACTAAAACACATAGTTCACCCACAAAGGGAAAAATGCTGTCATGCTAAACCTGTATGTTTCTTTAATCTTTTGAACACAGAAGAAGATACTTTGATAAATGATGGTAAGCACACAGTTGACATTACCCATTGATTTCCATACTATTTGTTTAAAGGTCACGTTCTTTCTGATCCCATTTTTAAACCCTAGTTAGTGTGTATTGTTGCTGTTAGAGCATAAATAATAGCTGTAAAATGATAAAGCTCAAAGTTCACTGCCAGGCGATATATTTTCTTTAACAGAATTCGCCTTTTAAAGTCTACAGCGAACGGCCGGTTTGGACTACAGCCCTCTACTTCCTGCTTTGATGACGTCAGTAAAACAGTTTGTTGACTAAACTCCGCCCACAGAAATACGTCAGTCACCAGCTAAGCTAACGGCAAGCTAAGCTGCTATTGAATCACACCACACTAAACACAATTAGAACTCGTTACGTATTTCTGAAAGAGGGACTTCATAGGACAAGGAAGACGTAAGCCCGTTTTGAGGACAGTGAAAACGCGCTATACAGATAAAGTAAATTGTGTGAAAAATACCACATTTTTTTACATGTGACACATGAACACATGTTATATTGCGCACTGTAGACAGAAAGAACGGGACCTTTAATATGGAAGTGAGTGGGATCATCAACTGTGTAAAAATGTGTTTAACAAAATAAAGAAACTCATACTGGTTTAAAATACATGAGGGTGAGTACATGATGATTTTTGGGCGAACTGTCCTTTAAAGGTGCAGTGTGTAAATGTTAGCGGCATCTAGTGGTGAGGTTGCGAATTGCAACCAACGGCTCAGTCCACTGCTCACCCCTCGCTTTTGAAACACAAAGAGAAGCTACAGTATCCGCCACCAGACAAACATGTCATCGTCGGAGACAACTTAGTAAAAATATTCCGTTAAGGGCTTCTGTAGAGAAAGGCGGCACAAAATGGCGACTTCCATGTAAGGGGACCCCCGGTGTATGTAGATAAAAAGGTCTCATTCTAAGGTAATAAACACATAACGGTTCATTATGAAAGGTCTTTATACACCCCTGATAATATAGTTTTGTATATTATTTTGCATTTCTGTCAAAAAATCCTTCTAAAAATTACATACTGCACCTTTAAAACTGTAACTCCAGTATACAGTATGTAAGAGAAAACGTGTATGTGGTTTTGCTGGTTTGTCCGAGTAAACCTCTATGCCCACCAATATTTTGGTTACAGGCCAACACAAGGGACAAATCCATGCTGCACTTCAGTCTAGAAGTTATTCACTGTTATTCACTGTGTGCCGGTTTGGATTGTGTGCGTGTATGGGTTTGTTTATGTCTGTGCAAGGAGAGGTCAGTCTAAGATAGAAAAAGAAAATCTAACAAATACAAAGGAAACCACTAGAGACCGGGCATGCAGACGGTGTTTTTTGGTAAAAAAACATATTTCCTCTTTCATCTCAGCTAGAAAAGCATCAAAAGCTTCAGTAAATCAAAGCTTTTTATCATCTCCTTATTATTTCTTTTCAACTCCAGTGGAGGTTTTCAGCTACTTAAAATTGCACCATAGTTGCTGATGATTGTCGAATTGGGCATTTATGCGGACAGCCGTAAAAACCCGCTTCTCAGAACCTGTCAGAACCAGCGCAGAGCATCTAGACGGGAACAATGATTCCATCAGAGTATGTGCAGTTCATAATTTTTGAGAAAGCCGTCAGTCTGTAAGTGATTACGTTATTTCATCTATTGTGATAAAACGTTCTGCTTTACAACTTGATAGATCAGAAAATATGACTGGAAAATTGCTCGATCGCGAGCAAAGCGTCAGAGACAATCACACTGTGTTTGTGCGTGTCGTGTGCATATATGTGTGTTCGCTTTAAGGTCGGTTGTGGAGAACGGGTGCTTGGCCTGGTGCCATGGGCTTGTACAGAAAGAGTCTGATCTCTGGCGTCTGTGTCTTCCTATTTACAGATCGATTCATTGAGCAAAAGATGACGTGCCGGAGAATGACAGGCCCGCCTCGGTACTTTTGGGTCTAAACAGTAAAAATGTAAAATTGCCATTGACAGAAAAGGTCAATTAGTAGTCTCTTAGTAAAGAAAGACAAAAATAAATAGGGTTTGTCATTTACAATTTGCTAAAACAGCAAAGCTGGTGGTGACCTAAGACTTTTATATAATACTGTATAATAATAATAATAATGGCTGAAGTATAGGTTTATTTAGGTGTTTACGAACAGGCAAGCACATACTGTTATGTTTCACCACAAATTGCGCCTCACCTCAGTTGCTCAGACTTTTGCCATTACACAACCATACAATATCCAAAACAAACAATTTGGGTACAACTTTATACATTTTTGTATCTATATTCTAGATCTATTAAAGCCATGCGGTAGCTTTCAGTTGGAAAAAGACTCAAATTCCCTCACAAATTTCTCAAATCTCAATTGTATCCGTGCTCATTCACAAGGCACCAATAGCATTTACCCCACTGATGTTAAACCTGCCATGCCATATCTTGACATGGCATATGTGAAGTTTTTCAGAGACCGTATTTTGGTCAGTTCTGGTCCCAAAGCTAGCTTCAGAAAACAAGTGTAAAACCATTCACTTTCATTGTTGGAATGACATAAAGGTGTAAATTATAACAAATTTTTCATTTTCGGTTATACTGATTGATACAACCCCTTACATGTTGGCCATTCATCTTAGCAGAGTCAGCTCTTTTGCAGTTCTCAAAGGGATTTTTAATAAAAGAGCAGTCTCACCTTTTCAAAGCATTGTTTTTCTCTTTTGAGTCCTGTCAGAGAGTCAAAAAGCTGCCGACAGTCATTCACCTGGAGCGTGATGATGTGAGTTCAGCGTAAGCGCTCCTCTGTCAGCTGTCAATAGAGATTGACAGCTATTGAGCTGAGAGGTCTTTTATTTATTTTTTTGTTCTGACTGATGACAGCAGATGATCGTATGAGACTAGAGGAGAAATATATCAGACAAAAAGACATGCTTTTAATAAACCCGTTTTGATGTTTGTTGTTGTGATAAATTAAGATGTCAATCCCCTTTGATTCCTGGAGCCATTCCTCAGATCAAACACAGATGTTTTAGCCAAAACCTGGAGCTTTAGAGATTTAATGGAAATACACAGATATATAAATATATATATATATATAAGCTGGGTTAAGAATGCTATAGTGGTTTTTTGAGGTAATGCAACCTTGTTATGTGTAACATCAAAGGACTTTGCCCTGGGCTAAACAAAGTCAAGTTAAATATACAGTTGTGCTGGTTGTGGATGAAGAGGTTGGCATGCTGTGAGTTCATTAAGATCAACCTGCTGAATGCATGCACACATATAACTGTCTGTAAAAGAAGTCATTTTGTAATTTTGAACTATTGATTGTAAAGAATCTTGTGCAGCCTTATTTATCAATCTCCCAAAAGCTTTTGATACGGTTGATACATTTTGTTAAAATATCTGTCTAAAATTGGGATGTCTGATAATGTTATTGAATGGTTTAAAAATTATTTGTCTAGTAGATATCAAAATGTCACTTGTGAAGGCATTATGTCAGCGTAGGCAGAACTAATTGTTGGAGTACCTCAAGGTTCCATATTAGGGCCTTTGTTGATTACAATCTACATAAATGATATTTGTACGAATGTAGATGCAGCTGTACATCTCTTATGCGGATGATACACAGTACTGCTAAAACTCTATAAAAAATAATATTATTCACTCCAGCAATGTACAGGATTTGCCTCAAATTATCACTCGAGATGACCAGAAAATTGAGTCATGTTATAATTATTTAGTTTTTTTACTAGATTATATGATTAAGTCCTTGTTGTCGCTACCTTTTAATCTGTTATACACTATGGAGATATTTTGTACCTGCTTTGTGTTTATGCATTATAGTCAGGATATTTTATTCAAATAAATGAATTAATTAATCAATCAGTAATGGAGCAAATAGGTTCATTATTGACTTGCTATTTGTGTGAGGATGTGGCATGTGACATTATAATGTAGGATGGTGTGACATCTGCCATGTGACAAATACCTTGACACTGTTATTTCTCATGCGGTCCACCTACCAGCTCGGTATGATGCAATGATAGTAGAGCATGATGGGAAATAGTTTTGCTTATTGTCCAACTTGTTACAGAATTACAAGTCGATGCCGTCGTGCTGGGTTTTTGTAATATTGATTGTGATATCTGCCAGTGCAGCTCTAGATTTACAACTGTAATAAGATATTGTATGTCAATAAAACAGTATGATATGAGAATGTCTAGCAATCATGAGCTAACTGTTTTGCTCTTTCCACTAAAGAACATTTTGGAGGAATATTGATGATAATTAAAATTGAGGAATATCAATATCTACTTAGGTGTTAGGTGCATCTTCACACTTAAATCATGTTTAATTGAATGTTTATTTTAAAAAGGAAAATGTAAACAGGTATAGGTGAGGAAAAGAGCTCATTGGGTGTGATTTCAACGGCTTTGTGTCGATAACAAACAAGAAACAGGGTCCCCATAGGGGAAATACACAAAGCAATTACGTTGAGAGAAAGTTGCCTGGAGAACCTTGTTAAAATTTAATAAGCCCAAGGTTCTTTTCGTGCCGTTGTTCTGTGATGGCAGAACATTATGTTTCCCAATTCTCTAATTAAATCACGGAGTGAGGGGAGAAAATAAAGATAAAAATCAAAACAAAAATAGGGTTTGAGTTGCTTTCTCTCATGTTTCTGACATATTTACAGCATGCTACTGTAAATAGCATTTTTGTGACGTTTTGCCTTTTTTGTCTGCTTAGTTTTATTGTTAGTTTTAAAACCCAAAACTGAACAGATGTTTTAGTATATTTACATTTTTGCTTTTTGGTTGATGCTTTTATCCTTACAGTTCATTTTATCTGTACATCTTTATCAATGTGTTTTCCCTGAATTGAACCCATACAGGAACCTTAATAGACATGCATAACACACAGCCTAATAAGTCTAATACGACATTAAAAATCAGATATTTTAATTTAATTTAAACCTAATTTTTAATCATGATATTAAAAAAATAGTTCACTCCAAAATATTTTTTTTATAATGAATCACTTATGCCTGTGTCATTCCAGACCCAAAAGTCTTTCATTCCTCTTCAGAAAACATTTTTTGTGTGCAAAGAAAACACAAATAATCATTATATTCAACAATTGGTTTTCTCGTGAACGCGCCAATGAGGAAAATAAGGAACAAATTATTAAATAAAGTCGTTATTTTTGTTTTCTTTGCGCACAAAAATGTTCTTGCTTATTTTTTTAGCAATGTCTTTTATTCTTTACTGGAATTGAATAGTGTCAGTGGAATAGCAGTCTCTGGGACAGTTACACGGCTCACGGTTTTCATCAAAACTATTTAAAAATGTATTGCGAAGACAATCAAATGAGTTTTGGAATGACACGGGGGTAAGTGATTTATGATAAAATTTTCATTTTGAAGTGAACTATTCCTTTAAAGTCATTCTGGGATAACATTGCAAGCCAGAAAAAAGCCCAAAAGAGCATTTTCGTCCGAAAGACTTTTATTACCGAAACAACGCGGCCGAAATGTTTTGATGACGCGACCTGCACGTGCTTGTCTGAAGCAACATGTCTGTGGTGTGGATGTATTTAACCACAAAAAGGCGCTAAAGTGAGCAGCTTTCTATGCCCATCAAAGATCGAAACTCTTTGTGTAAGCTTTAGAAAGAGTTGCGCTACTGTGTCTCATACAAAGTCCAGTAACATACATTTGGTGAATAGAGCAATGAAAAAAAAACGTAACGTTCGAATGTGGAGCGACTGTTTATGCTGCACAGTTTGGGATTCACCCTTGGTCTCTGTGTGTGTGCGCGTTTAAGGGCACTCAGTAGTGCATAAACGGAGATGCATTTCACAAAGCTAGAGAACATAAAATCATTCTGTTCTTGACAGGGCGCATACAAACAAAATGATCTCCACAGTATTATTTTTCTAATAAAAACATTTGTTTATGTCTTAAGTGTATGTATAGATTACAGTCAGAAACCAGTATGTGCTTATTTGGTCTTAAAGAGACGGTAACCTCAATTAACCTACTTAAGTCTGTGTCATTAATGTTAATCAAACAACCCAAGACTAAAAGAAAATCACTTCTGTAGCTCTAAAAAAGAGTTATGTTTAATTTATACAATAAAGACTTATTCATTTATTTTGATTTCTGTACCTAATGCTAATTTCAGACCTTACCTAATGTGCAACTTTGTTCTTTTTTATGAAAAAACTCAAAAAACTGTAATGCCTCAAAAAACTGTAATGTGATCCGAAACCGTGAGTTTTGTGATCCGTCACACTCCTAGTAAAGTTAGTACACAGTAATAGCCATAAATGCAATGGTACTAATAATTGGAATAATAATTTCTTTCGTTGTTTCGGTTTTTCGGCCTTGGTTTCTTCTTTTTCGGTTTTCAGTTAGTAGATCCCTAGTATTAACAGTGCATCAAGCTGGCAAATCTGGGATATACACTGTCAGAAAAAAATTGTCAAGAAATGGTCCCTACCCTACTAAAAAATCCACTATGACCAGCATTAGCTGGTAGCTGGTATTTTAGCTTGTTTAAGGTGGCAGTAGCTGGTTTTAAGCTGGTCCTCCCAGCCTGGCAAAGCTGGTCAAACTGGTTGGTCAGCTGGTCTTTCAACCTGACCAGCTAAGTCTAGCTAGACCAGCTTAAAAAGTGAGCAACACACAGCTAGTCCAGCTTGCAACACCAGCAATACCAGCTAAAACCAAGCTGTGAGACCAGCTAAAACCAGCTTGCCAGCTAATTAAGGTCTTAGCTGGATTTTTTAGTAGAGTTGTTCCCTAATACAAAATTAGGTAATGTGAACTAAAACTTGAGTATATTTAACAACAAAAAAATTAAATAAATAAATAAATTCAGTACACTTAATTTTAAGTTGATTTAACTTGAAATAATTTGTAATAGTATTAGTTCAGTCCAACATCTTCACTTAGATCTCCTTTTTATTATTTATTAATGTTACGTTTGGTTTAAAAATAGTTTTACAACACAAAATTCATTCATTAACTTCACACAAAACTGTATTTTAAAGGGGCCATGGCACAAGACTTTTTTAAGATGTCAAATAAATCTTTGGTGTCCCCAGAGCACATATGTAAAGTTTTAGCTCAAAATACCATATAAATAATTTATTATAGCATGTTAAAATCGCCACTTTGCAGGTGTGAGCAAAAATGTGCCGTTTTGGGTGTGTCCTTTAAAATGCAAATAAGCGGATGAAGTGCAAACACTGATCACAATGATGGTGTTTTTTTGCCATTGAAATGTAATTATTTTTTCTCTCTCTCTTTTTCTCTGCACTAAATGGCAATGCTGTGATTGGATAGTGCAGATTAAGGGGTGGTATTATTCCAATAAGAGCTCCTTATGACATCACAAGGAGAGACAAATTTCAACGACCTATTTTTTCATGTGCTTGTAGAGAATGGTTTACCAAAACTAAGTTATTGGGTTGATCTTTTTCACATTTTCTAGGTTAATAGAAGCACTGGGGACCAGAGTATGTGAGCGGAGTGGAAAGAATTTGCGCTCCGCGCTCAAAGCATGTCATAATTACTCCGCTCAAGCTCCGCTCTGGGTATACAATTTTCCGCTCCTCGCTCACTCCCCGCGCCGTTCTTACTTACGTATCGCTCCGTTTTCGCTCTACGGCAATTTTTTATAAAAAAAAAAAACGAATATGCAGTAGGCCTACTAAGAGAAGAACAGTAGCAGAATTTGAAACAGTAGCTAATATTAGCCCAACTTAGGCTATCATTTAGCTCACGTTTAAACAAAGCAAAACAAAAAATGTGTTGAAATTAAATAAATGATTAAATGAAAAACCTCATATAAAATAAATTATCAAACGAAAAACATTACATTAAATCAAAGAAAGAAATCACACACTAAAATATTCATTTAAACAAATACCCAAACGAAAAAATATAGGGCTACTGCCTTCACTTTATGCCAACTTTTATAGGCTATTAGTTATAGAACTATTCTGAACAAAACAAATGCTGGCTGGTTGAACATATTTTTATTTTATACGCAGTTATTAAGTGAAGAACATCACATACGGAAATAGTAGCTAATATTAGCCCAAATTAACCTATCATTTACATAACTTTTAAACAATAATGATTAAATGGTTATAACTTTTAAATAAATGATTAAATGAAAAACCTCATATAAAATAAATTAAACGAAAAACATAACATGAAATAAAAGAAATAAATCAAAAACTAAAATATTAATTTAGACAAATAGCCAAACGAAAAAATATAGATAGTCTACTGCCTTTACTTTAAGCCAACTTTTATATTAATACTAGAAATATTCTGAATCTGAACAAAACAAATGCTGGCTGGCTGAACATATTTTTAATTAAAGCTATATCTCCAATGCCGCATTCACTTTAAGAAAAACGAGCTTTTGCAGAGTGGCAGGTGCCAAGCACATGCGCTGAATTTCTCTCCGCTCTTGCACTCTCGAGTGTGCACGCAATTTATATCTCTTCAATCACTTCCATGCAATTGTTCTATATTTCCCGAAGTGTGTATGCGCTCAGACTGCGTCCTCTTGTGCATTCGCAAATCCATCAGCTCTCGCGCGCTCTCTGGAATGTGGGGCTTTGGTCCGAAACGCTCCGCTGATCACGCGCGCGTCAAACGGTCTCTGTGCGTTGCGCTTGGTGCAGAGTGCTCATGGGAGTTGTACTTTCCCAGTGTCGCATTGCGTATTGTTTATCATTTCGCATCTTTTAAGAAAACTACAATTAAAAATTATATTCAACCTGCCAAAGTGGCTAGTGGGATTGGCTGTCTTACCCGCCACAGCCGAAATCTACCCGCATTTGGCGGGTGTTAATGTCAGGCCCTGTATATAAATGTTTGTGAAAGTACTAGTGAGACAACAATACAAATGCAAAGGAATGCAAAATATGTTAAGAAACATTTTAAGTTCCCCTCTGTTTTCTCACAGTGGTTTGGTCCGGAGTCTGACGAGTCGTGACTCGTAACTGAGCAATAGTGGAGCGTTTTCGGAGCGAGAGAAAATCACAACGCTCCGACATTAAAAAAAAACGCTCCTCGCTCCTGGCAAAATTACGCCACTCCACTCCTCGCTCCGCTCCCACTCCGCACCGCTCACATACTCTGCTGGGGACCCAATCATAGCACTAAAACATGGAAAAAGTCAGATTTTCATGCCATGGCCCCTTTAACATGTATTGTTGAGAGAAATACAGTACAATGTGTCCATAAAATTATAATTTACAATATAACAACATCAATAATACCAAGAGCTTAAACCTCTATGACGTTTTATTAACAATTATTCAAGTAGTTTTGTGATAAAGCATAAAGTATCAAAATATTCAGGCGCAAAGGACTATGGGTACTTCTCACAACATGTACTGATAATAAGAGTTAAAAATGTACAGTAGTAGCACATTATTGTCCTTCACATTTGAATCCTTCTTATCGTGTGCGTGGTTGTTTGTGCATGAGTGGGTGTACGGTGGTTCAAACCTGTTGCTCTGGCCCACTGACTATGAGAGATAACAAGCAACAGCAGAATAGGAGAACATGAGAGCGTGCTCTCATTATTCCACCATCATTACCATACAGCGCACACACAAACATGTGCACACGCACACACACACTTTCATTGCTAATCTGCAGTAATACACTGCAAAAGAAAGGAAAGCATTCGGTAAGTCCTGCCATACTGTAGCTAATGCTAAACTCTAAATCTACCTCAAGTGTAAATTTTTGACCTGTAACATCAGAGCCGAGAGGCTTAAACACAACAGTTATTCCGACAGTTAATCCACTGATGTGATTTGTTGGACTCGGCTGGAAAATGTTTGAACTTCTGCCCCGCAGCAGCCTTAGGGTATTGAGCTAAAATTGCTTCTAATGCCTGGCGTATCATCCAGAATACAGGCGTGAGGTTTTTACAGGCAAGAATGGGTGGCTGTGAATGTTTGTAATATCTGATTTAGGGTTATAGCGGCAATGATCACGTTCTGCAAAGCTACTGGTTCAATAGCGAAATAAAACTCATATTCTATTGATCGGGCGTCTGTGGTGAGATACATCGCATTATGATTGAACTCACTAGTTTGATCTCTATTGGTATCATTGCCTTGGAAATTACATGCTGCTGATATACAGCCAAACTCTTTAATGTGTAAGGTGTTAGATGTACCCAATAGAAGTGATACACAATACGTGGCCTAGTATCTGTCACAGTACTGCTGTTTATCCGTAGCACACATTTAACAAGCAATTGTGTTAGTAATTAGGCAATTAGTTTACCGTCACCTGGTGTAAATTAGTTAAGGTTACATTGTCTCGGCACTGTGATTATAATGCTGCCTGAAACAATGCCACACATTTTGTCGCCTTTCTCGGTAACATCACGAAACAACACACCAAAAAAATCTGCTGAGTGCAGCTTGCACGCTACATTTGTGCCTCCTGCATGCTGGTTTTAACTGCTAATGTAGGTTGTGGAGGATGTGGCAGATATATTTACCAGGACTGTACAGCATTTACCATGTTGATCTGAGCTTCTAAATTTGCATTACATTTACATTAATGCATTTGGCAGATGGTTTTATACAAAGTGACTTACAGTGAATTACTGTACATACACTTCATCAGTATCGAACCTTTGGCTTGGAGCACACAAGCCATTCTTTCATCTTTGTTGTGCAGCTGGCTATGCCCAATTTAAATGCTCTTCTTTATTTTTTCCTCTGAACTTGATTTGTATTTCTGCTGCCATGATCAATAGGGAATGTACACAAACATCTAGATTCACTGGTTTTGTGAATAGATAATAAGCCTCATTTGCATAAAAAAGACATGCTTATTCATTGTAAAAAAATGCTCCAAAAATGGTCCTTAGCTGTCACTAGACCTTTGAAGGAATACTCTAGCCAAATTTCAAAATTAACGTACCTATGGCAACAAGGTCTCCAAGAAGGCTTCATTACTGGAAGCTAGTTATTATAGTTTATAAAGCTTGAAATATGGATATTTTTCTTACAAAGTCACATCGATTACCCACAGAAGATCTTTATTAACCCCTTGGAGCCGTGTTAATTACTTTTGTAAAGGATGGATGCATTTTTTTGGTGTTTAAAGTCAGAAGTTGTTTTGTGATCCCTGTTTTCTATCGCTAAAACTACAAAGGGCAAGGAAATTTACTAAAATAACTACAAATGGACATATCTATCTCGGATTGCTTGAGGGTGAGAAAATGATGGGTTAATTTTGCAACCTATTCTCCAACCCATACGATTGCTTTGGTCTTGTCCATTTCACCAAATACGACCAATAGATGAATATACTAAATTTGCGCCTCTACTGGCAGCAGGTGAAACTTAATATATTAGCGTATAAAATGATATGATGACATCAAGATTTTCAATTTAAACAATTTGGATAAATTGTATTTTATTATACATTACACTATTCCACCATTTAGGACAAATAACGTACCCACTTGTTTATTTTATGATATAAACACAGCATACAAAACAGTCACAACTTTTTAAAAATGTACTTAAAATATTTCAAGTGTACCGAGGTCAAAGATCGATTTATTTGAAAAAAAGATGCAAAATGATGACAATCCGCTGTAAATATCAGATCCGGTGTACGCGGATTAAAAACTGCCATTTTTAGGATTTTAGGATTTTCATTTTAGGAATAAAGCAATGCATCACGCCAGCACCTGACTTTAAAACATGTAACGTTAAAGGTGGAGTGCACAATGTTTGAAAACGCTTTGGAAAGGAGAGGGGCCACTACCAAAACACACTTATAGCCAATCAGCAGTAAGGAGCGTGTCTACTAACTGACATCCTTGTCGGGTTGCGTATTGGGTGGGTCTTTTAAAAGAAGGTCCAGATTCTGTTGGGGTAGGGGCGTGTTTGTTTAGGTGATTTTAAATATCAACATTGGCTTTCAAACATTGTGCACTCCACTTTTAATCAGCAATATATAGATGTGTGCTTTCAATGGTAACTTGACTGACCTGCTCCCTTCTTGGCAAATATTTCTGTGATTTTGCAGCATCTCGCTGCGTCTGTCTCTCTCTGCTTCTCCTTTGCGCTGCATATTTGTTAGATTAAGCTAAAAAAGTAGTGGATTGCCGCCGTTAGGTCATGTGGTGGCATTTTCGCACCGCGATTGACTGACTCGTAGATTTTAAGAGGTCCGTCATTCATTCATTCATTCATATTATTTCACATGTCAACCTGAGCTGACTGCACGGCTGGTCAGAACAGCCGCCAGGCCAAGATGTCCATGTTCGCTCCGCTCGGCCCCCCTGCGGATTGAAAAATGCGCTAAATCCATGCTGACTCAGATCAGGGGAGGAGCCAAAACTTGACGCAGCATGCCGCCTTTTCTAAAGAGTTTTTATAGGGGACTGAAGCGATCACAAATTAATGAATCAAATTATTTTTTATGGGGGCTGGGCAGAATTTTAGGCTGAAGCCCCCCTAAAAAGGGCCTAGTGATGCCCCTGCATGGTTTGTAATACTTTTATACTGTTTTATGCAATAAATACCTGTGACTCTACTTTAACTTACGTGTTGTGTTTTATATGGTTGAGAGGTGGTTGGGTTTAGGGTAAGGGTGAGGGTGGGATGCTCCAAAATATCTTTAAAACCATAAATGTTTATGAAACCGTTTCTAAATTTACAAATTTAAATGCAAAAACCCTTAAAACGTAACAACAGGTTGTATAAGCTACTGCTGCTAGAGGACACAAATCCCTTAATACGTCACTTTACGTCGTAATAAGGTGCTTGCACAAATGACTTATGAGGTCGTTATTTTATTTTTTATTTTTGGAGGTCTCTAATTTAGATATTTGGCTGGAGTATTGCTTTAGGAAGGTTTTAATATGTACCATTTAGGTACAGATATGTATATATTCGGTAGTATGTACCTTTAAGGTATTATTATGCACTATTTGATACCAGTGTGCCCCTCTGATGTACTAAAATGAACTCTTTAGTTGCAAGTAGTTTTTGAAATGGTGGTGTCCCAGTAAGAGCAGTGTTCAATACAGATGCTAGTAATTGAAATGCAGCACACATCTGCTTGAGTTTTTGTTCAACTGGATGAGTAAGATGGAGGAGTTTTTGAGTTGAGTGGCGTGTGAAAGTGCTCATTGATGTTTCAAAAGCATTAATGAGAACGTTGCTTTTAAATTTTCTTCACTATTTGAATTGAAGAGAAATTTTTGTTAGATCTAAATATTCATTCTCTTTGTATCGGAATAAGAGCGTCTTACTGATGAAACAAACCAATTATGCTTACCGCCTACTGCACTCTATACCTCAGAGTATCACGTTGGAGAGGCTTCTCAAAAGCACTACATTTAGGCTATGATCTCAAATAACTGCTGATGGTTTTCCCAGACGAATGCAGATTAATTGGCCGGTTTCTCTAGGCTGCCGTTGTTCATTTACTTTTGTTGCATGCATGCTGCAGTGAATTTGTGTTGTTTGCATGTAGGCAGGTATACTGTATGTGTGGGTGAGAGGTTAAGTTTAGACTCTCATGTATTCTTAGTTTTCACATCGAAACAAAAGCACTGTAACTTCTTCTGAAGAAAGTTATTCATTCACGTTCAGCTTTTGGCACTCACAAGTTTGGCATAAGGATGTAACGCACCAACTTGTGATTAAATGTTTACTTTATCGCGCTGAACAGCACGGATTAAGCGTCCCATTAGTGATATTGGTACAATTGTGTCCAACAGGGTAATAAGCCAGCTGCAACAAAAAATATTTCATTAATGTTCGTTTGAGTTGGCAGGACATTTCTTGAGCAGATGTTTCTAGAAACCCAAAATATATTTGTCGAACGTCAGGTGGTGCTGACTGATATCAGACTAAATGAGTTGATGTAGTCAATAGTAATGGGTAAGTTATTGTACTGCTGAGCTTCAAGCTTTTTAATTTGCATGTTCCTAATTAAAAAGACGCTAACCACCCTGAAGCTAATACAGAAGGGGGCAATAGTGTGTTTAAATATGTAACTATCCAATTTTATAATGATTTTAGCATATGGGACAAGTCAAAGTTAAGTTAATGAGTTAAGTTTGAGCTAATTTGAGGAAATGCAAACCTTTCGTGAGATAAAACGCTTTTTTATGGTATATTATTAATTCTGCATATTTATATTGAATTTCTTTTAAAGGATTTAATTGCACCTATTAAGATGACTTACAGTACCTGGATGAGGCTGTGCTTTTACAGTAGCTGTTGAAATAAAATACTTAGGAATGTTGCCACTGACCAATCAGAATCAAGCATTCCAGAGTGCTGTTTAATAACATGTGTTAATGAACTTACATGAACAAACAACAAACAATTGTATTGGTATTAACTAACATGATCAAATACACAGCAAAATCACCAGTGTTAAATTTTCAGGGATGGTGTTAAATACACAGTGTTGATGCTGTTTTAACACTATCTGGTAATAAAATAACACTGCCATTGCTAGGCCAGTGTTATATCCACGACAGTGTCAGTGTAAAACAAGGGTGTTATCAGATTTCACTCTGAGCGGTGTAAATCAAGCCACGCCTCCACTAAACATTTCCTGTCAGTGTCAGGGATTTTACCGCCATTTTCTTTCAAAGGAGGACTGAAGAGAGCAGGTAAATCTCATAATATTCACATGGTTTAGCTAAATTAAACTGTTATTTCTCTGTCTGACTCTACGCAGCCATTTGCCAAAAAACCTAAATAAGATATTTTTCCCATTTTATTTCCCCTTTGTTCGTTATTTGGTTCAGTTTAATCAGAGCTACCTTGTGTTACGTCGTTCCCTTGTTAGTTTGTTATAAAGTTAAACTTCTAGCTAAAAGTTTTAACCAAGAAGGATAATATTAACAGGAGATATGAATGAATGTAAGAATTGAACCATGATAAAACGCGACATGCACTACAAATTAAAGGTATGAAATTAAGTTAAATGAAAGCTCGTTTATTCACCACATGATGCTCGTTATGAGGTAATCATATAGGCTAGATACCGTGAGTTAACGAGGTCGTTTACATGCACGTGAGTGCACGGATATCGGTTAATTATTCAAATTACTGAAAAACACGGAGAAAACCGCAACCGCATCGTCATGTGTTTTTCTAAGATGTATGCAAACAGGGAAAATATCGCCAAACCAACAATTCATTTTACCTCAGAATATGCACAGATTGGATGCATTGTGTGTTGTAAGCTTTTCGTGGCGCTAGATGTCAGACAGATGCAAATAGCAAATACATACGAAAGTGTAAAACGTGTATGGCGAACATTTGTTTTTCTGTCATTATAGATGCTAGTTTGGTGAAAGTACACACTGAGTGCTTAAAATCATTCAGAAGAGATGCTGTTTTTAGGGCAGTTTATTAAAGAAGACCTGACATGGATGACTTCCAATGAGAAACGACTGCTAATACTTATATAAATTCATTACAGAAGGTAAGTTTATATATTTATACATATAAATCATTTTATTTGACATAACTGTACAGTTAACCAATCTTTTTAGTATATGTAGTTTTGTACATATTATGGTTATTAATCTGGCAAGAAAGTCACATGACCTGCTGCCAACTTTAATAAAAATATATTATCTTCTCATACATCGTTTTGCTATTGATATCATATTAAATAGCAATCAAATTGATTACTATTTTGAAAATGTATAATTGAAGATTCATATTGTCTTGAGTGCTGTTTTTAATATAAAAAGAATGTTGAGTTTTCAGAGTCTTTATTGTCATTTTTTTGTGATAGGACCCTCACCCTACCAGACTATATTTGAATACGGCATACCCGTGAATTCTGGAACTGTTATTCCTTAACCCAGTTTGGAGGATAAGAGCTTACCAACTAGTTATGTGAGTACACACAGTACTTTAGTACTGTACACTGTCTCTAACATGATTATACTGAGATGATTTTGATTCAAATAACGGTTAAAACTGCACCCTTTTTGGTATTTTCTTGACCCTTTTTGTCTTTGAAAATCTGCAGAAATATGCTGAGGTGATGTATTGCAAAATAGCCAACATACAACAATTAAAGGATAATTGCAGCCTATATCCTGATGAAGATATGGATGACCCTCTGTCTGGTCAACAGGAGTTTAAATATGGTAAGTGTAAATGGGTTTGCTACTTTTACAGTTTTAAAGTTTAACTGTATACTCATGGTGTTTAAATTGTGTTTTGCTAGGATGGGACAGTGATGTGGCAGCTCTTCCCTGGCTCATTTACCTCTTGCCTTCATTTGTGAAAGGAGGAAAGACTGGAGAGGGTCAATGTGCAACTGAAGCTACTGATTGTGCTGTGTAAGTTTGTGGGTATTTTGTTCTAGTTATTTATTCAGCAGTTAGTTTGCTTGCATTGTTCACTCTACGTAAATGCATACAAGTTCATAAATACACATCAAATACACTCTTTTAAAACACTTAGGTGATGAGCATCAATCCATGCTTTGAGGTGGATGGATCAGCACAGCCCTGCCTGCTCTGCTTTGGGAACAGAAGTTGCATCCAGAATTTTTGCATCATTCTGGACCAAAAAGCCATTCCCTGCATGATGAAGACCACTGATGCAGCCTTCCACTACTGTACAGTAAAACAACTACAGAACTAAATACCAGGTTGGAACGTGTTTAAGAAAAATGAAACGTCTTTTGAATTGAAATGTCTGTTTTGTTATGGAAAAATCTTTAGTATTGTGAAGGATAAGCATTTCTGCTTGCCGATAAGGTAATTGCATGTATTTTAATGTTCAAGTTTTTGAGTAGGGTGGCTAATTTTTTTTAACTCTCATTTGATTTATTAAAGACTTTATAATAAGTGGTTTTCATGTCACTGTGCTGTGGTATAAGATAACTTTCATTATTCCATACTGTATTCTGTTTCTAATTGTAGCTGAGGTATTTAAATAAGCAGTGTTAAATGCAAAGTGTTGTGTGTAAATATTAAATGTGATTTACTTTAATAAAAAGAGGTTTTGCAATATTTCTTGTCATTTTTCTTTTATAGAAACAACCCATTAGCAACAAAAGTGGCTATTACTCAGTATTTTAGCACTTAACATTGTTGAATTCACATTGCACTGGTGATGACCTTAAATTAGGAGTGTTAATTTTTAACACTGTATTTGTGTGCCAACACCAGTGTAGTGTGGAAACAACAATGAATAGTGTTGAACAAAGTGTAAAATTTAACAATATTGAGTGTTGAATTAACATATAATGGGTGTTGTTAAATTAACACTACACTTTTGACTAAATTAACACAGTGTAGTGTGGACACATATACACACTTTGCCGGTGTTAAATTTGACACTGTGGGTGTTATTTTAACACCAGTGATTTTGCTGTGTATTATTAAATGTTGTAATAATGCATTCGTCATTGTTAGTTCATTTTAGCTCACACATTAACTGATGTTAATGAATCGAATCTTATTGTAAAGTGTTTCCAATTTATTTCCCTGACGTGTCTGTGTGTGTGCGTTTGCGTTTGTTTGCTTGCGTGCCGAATCATTCTAGGTTAAGAGCTCCACTGGGTATTAGTGCCTGTTTATTTAGCAACTGAAGGACTCACCAGGGTCTACTTCAGCTTTGTATGAAATGATGAGATGACTACAGGGCTGTCTATGTGTCCATGGTTATTCCCGTCACCTTACATATGCAATCATTCATGCACCTTCCTCATATATCATATTTAATGTTTAAAATATGAAATCACATAAAATTACACATATGACACTCAGATATAACTTACAACCTACATTAGGTGATATGGGATGAATAAGTCCAGGTGTTTAATCACTGATGGGGTGTTTAAATCAATGTAGCACTCCAAATACAGAGAACTACATTCCCATTTACACATCATTTAAACATTTATGTTTAATACTGCAGGTGCAAACTCCCCACAAATATGATACACCCCTGCTCATTCAAAATGATTAAGGGAGATAATATTTACTGCATGGACATGTACTTTTACGTACTGTATGTAATTTTTTACTCTTTACTTTGCCTGCTTTAAGCCTGCAGTCTACTTTGGATTTGAGATGCACCGAAAGGAAAATTCTTGGCTGGAACCGAATAAAATGAAACACTCAGCCGAAGGGCAAATACTGAACAACCAAACAATTTTTCTTTTCATTTTCTTAATTATTTTGTAAATTCTCTCACCATTGTACAAGTTACATTTTCAGAATGTCCTTTTTACTATTTATTTCACATTATTTAACTTTTTTTTAACTTTCCAGCTGTCATTATAAGGCCTTTTTACACCTGGTCACTTCTCTGATCAGATAGATATAGATAGACATGTTAAAACTATTGCATTTACATTCGAGCACATAAATGAGTCTTGGATAAACAGATATTAATCCAACCTTCTATTCCCACACAAAATCCAAATAACCTATTACTCTGCCTTAAAGGAATAGTTCGGCCAAAAATTATATTAAACCCATGATTTACTCACCGCAAAGTCGTCCGAGATGCATATGTCCATAACTTTTCAGACGAACACATTTTCAGTTATTTTAGAAAATGTTTTAGATCTTTAAAGTTAATCAAATGTAAAGTTACAGGGTCCACATCCTTCAAGTCCAAAAAATGTGAATCTATCCTTCACAAAATGAATCCAAACGGCTCCACGATGATAAACAAAGCCCTTCTGAGGGTAATCCGCGCCGTTTTGTTGTAGAAATATCCACATTTAAAGGGGACATTCCAGAAGACGTTTTTAAGATATTAAATAAATCTTTGATGTCCCTTGAGTACATATGTGAAGTTTTAGCTCAAAATACCATATAGGTAATTTATTGTGGCATGTTAAAATAGGCACTTTATGGGGCTGAGCAAAAATGCACCGTTTTTGTGTGTATCCCTTTAAATCCAAACGAGCTGCTCAGGTGGGCGGAGTCTCAAGCGCTGGCGCTGTAGACAGAGCATCGAGGGAGATTCTCTCACGAAAGAAGTTAGTGAGCGATGTTAAGCATTATATATTTTAACATGTTTAAAAAGTCAATTATCTGTTTTATGCATACTAAATACATGTTTATCACCAGATGGGGAACATTGTGAAATAAAAATAAAGACTTTTAGGTATCATGCTGCACTTGTTTTAAATAGGCACAATGATTTTCAGCATGTTACAATAAAATACACGTCCACAAACACTCAGAAGTTTACTTTTTGACCAAACCCCACGAGCACATTTAAATGATCTGTAATAAAACAACACGTTTAATGCTTAAACTTCAGAGAAACAGATCAAATGACATGTTTAAGTTTATTGTGTACACATATTGAACACATTCGCGTTTCTGTCAGTCTCTCATCTATTTTGTAACTCCTCATTCATTTGAAACTTCAGAGAAACATTAAACAACATATTTACTTATTGTGTATGATAGTGAATACGCGTTGTTCACTCACTCTGTCTCGTACAGTGCATTAATCCTCGTGTTCATTTATATAAACTTCAGAGAAACATATTAAACAACATAACTTACTTGAAAGCGAACCGTCGCGTTGCTCTCTCTCTCGTTCGTTCCTCACTCGCTCTCTCTCTTGCACTAAGGTAACGTTAATCCTTTAGAACGTTAATTCAATCTTTAGAAAGATTATTAAAACTACAAGTTATAAGATTGTAGGCTCCTGTTTGTGTTTGAGGGAATACAAACGCGTCGTGCTGTCAGTCATACTTTCTCTCTGTCACTCTCACTCGAGGTAGCATCATGGTTGGATAGCGCAGTTGAAGGGGCGGTATCATTATAATGAGATCCCTTAGCTACGTCATGCGGGGAGCGAAATCCGCATGACCTATTTATTCACATGCTTGCAGAGAGAGCCTTACCAAAACAAAGTTACAGGGTTGCTATTTTTTATGTTTTCTGGGTTGGTAGAAGCACTGAGGACCCGATTATAGCACTTAAACATGGAAAAAGTCTGATTTTCATGGAATGTCCCCTTTAAAACTTTATAAACGAAAAAAAAAATCGCTTCCGGTAATGCCGCCATCTTAGTCGGAAGGTGGTTATTTTCGTTTATAAAGTTTTAAATATGGATATTTCTACAACAACACCGCGCGGATTACCCTCAGAAGACCTTTGTTTATCATCCTGGAGCTGTTTGGATTTCTTTGGGGAAGGATGCACATTTTTGGACTTGAAGGACGTGGACCCCGTAACTTTACTGTTTAGCAGCTGAAAGATATAAGACATTTCTAAAACAACTAAATGTGTTTGTTTGAAAAATGATGGACATATGCATCTCGGACGGCTTCGGGGTGAGTAAATCATGTGTTTAATATCATTTTTGGCCGAACTATCCCTTTAAGAAACTTGCAACAGCACTTATGCAGCACTGTATGTTGAGCAGCGGACGTGCGCCTGGGTGCACGGTCAAGCAGGAGCACAGGGAGATAGGGAAACAGCGGCAAGATTGAACAGGAGCATGACAGAGAAAAAAGCGATCTAACAAAAAGCTTTTGTTAATAAACGTTATATTTCTATATTCTAAGTGTGTTTGTCATTGTAGGACTTTACAGGTTCTAGGAAGTTTTTATTACATACTGCTGACGCTAATGTCTCCCGTTCTTTGTGCTTGTGCATCCAGCAGATAAATACCCAGGGTCGCCACCGTCGTGTCTTTCTCATACGCTGCATGGTGTTCAGGATGTCTTGATTTCAAATGATAAAGGGAATTTGTATATTGTGTAGAGCCCGACCGATATGCGTTTTTTTGGGCCGATGCCGATACAGATATTAGGGAGTAAAAAAAGACAGATAACGATATATCCGCCGATATCTTTGTGTATATTATAGTTCAGTACACATATACTGCAGTATATTATACTACAGTACTGTACATAGAATACACTATATACCGTAAAACTTCAAAATATTGCCCGGGCTTTTATTTTCCCAAACCTATCATCACACCAGGCGTCTAAAAGAGACAGGCGTCTATAAGAGACAGGCTTTTAATTTAATTGTTCCAGCATGACAGCAGGAGGTTACCACATATTACGTTTTATTTTTAATTTGAATGTGTTTAACAAATTAGTTCGTGTAATAACAACAGTCTTAAATTATTGGCAGTATAAATAAAGCAAACAAGGACATGTTTTTTTATTGGTTGTTGCGTGAAATCTTACCCAGATACAACAGTGCTATTTTCTGATTGGCTGTTGTGTAGCCTCTTTCTTTTTTTTGTATTGGCTCGCTCGACTAGAACTTTAGGGAAGACGGGCTTGATAGAGAGAGAGAGCAGTGCGGCCAGATACATTTTAGGCGCTGCAGCATATTAAATATGATAAATAGTGTTTCCGCGTGAGAAATACAATGTGTGGCGGGAGTGGATGCATGACAAAAGACTGAAAGCCCGGCTATTATCAGCGGCCCCAAAACACTACCGGCCCACCGGGAAAAGTACTGACTCCCTCGATTGCCACTTCGCTACTGTCATCATCACCTCAATTCTGGCGACGAAGCTTGTTGTGTTGTCATAGTGATGAGTAAAGCAACGACTGCGTCTGTCACGTGACATCTACCGGTAAGCAAAAAAAACTTTAGCGTGTTCAATCTGCACCATAGAACTGTCTTAAACAGACTACCTGACGGGTTTTAGAAGATTAAATACAACCCGAAACTAAAAAACAGACCATGCCTTTATTTGAGACAGGCGTTTATTTACACCAGGCGTATAAAAGAGACAGGCGTCTATTTGGGACTCGGCTATTATTTGAAGTTTTACGGTACTTCAACATAATATACTGTTTATGAATAAATACAATTAAATGCAATGATCACTCACAAATGTGGTGATCACTCACAAATGTGACAAAGATATGTACTATAGGCAAGAAGTTAACAATAAACTTTATTATCCAAAATGAGTCGGATATCAGTGCACTAAACAGTAAACTTGACTTATTATAAATAACTTTAAAACACAAAGAGAACAAAATACATAAAACTTGCATCATTTGCAGTTTTGACGAGAATAACGTTATAAAGAGAAACGTATGAAGTCATTGATTATTAGCTTTACAGTAAGTTGTGTACTTCACAAATTTGTTAGCCACTCACCGTTACGAAGACAATGCTTGACGGAGCACATACTAATGTACGCTATGTTTAATGTTGTCCACAACGTTTTTATAACACAAACCCAGGGTTCCGTGCAAACTTTAGACTTTTATAAAACTAAAGCGTCTTCGTTCCGCCTCTTTTATTTAGCAAGGGTGTAGAGTTGTGCGAGCTTATTGAATCAATTGCTCTGAAATTAAAATGTTAACTAACAACACAAGCAGCAGTAATCTCATATAGTGATATACAAGTGCACGGCTGCGCGTAGTTTAAACGTGTCATTTCTCCGTCTCGCGTCATTTCTCCCGCTTGCGTTTTAACTCGCAAGTCGACAAAGAGACAGATTGCACCAAATGTAAACGGGAATGCGTCTCTCTTGTCCATTTATAATCCAATCGACCAAAGCGCGTCTTAATACCAGGTGTAACAATGTTGTGAAGAAGACACTGCGTGACTGCCGCCACCTGAACTGAGAGACTGACTGAAGTGAAGGGGGTGGGGGATTGGATGGTGTCACTACAGTGAGTGATCTGGGTCGCCATTAGCAACCAATAGGGCGCACTCTGCTGGACAAACAAGTACTTACATCTTTCAAATGCATTTAATGTGTTCTGTAACAAACGTTCATATCGGCGCATATCTGCGGCTTATACGCCGATACAGATATATCTGCGACATGCTCATATCGGCCGATAAAATCGGCAAAACGATAAATCGGTCGGGCTCTAATATTGTGCATCTTTTTTGAACACTTTAAAAGGCTTAATAACATGTTTGCTGCATTTGCACGTCTTTCACTCTCACTTTGATTGCGTCATCAAATACCTCATTGTTCGGTAAAATTTATTTTGCCTTTTCACTTGTTCGGCCAAACACCGAAAATGATTTGGGTTAATAATTTCAGTTGCCAAGCAATCAGTGAATCCCCACAATGGATATTTCTTAAATATGCACATAATGTATTAACCTATAAAACCACTGCAAAATCAGTTTAGTTTTTAGACAAAAGATATAAAATTTAGCAGATTTGTGCTTAAAACAAGCAAAAAAATCTGCCAATGGAATAAGACATTTTTCTTGAATTAAGTGTTCATAAAAAAGTAAACTTATTTCAAGAATTTTTATTATTTTGCTTGTTTTAAGCACTAATTTACTTAAAGTTTTGAAACTATTGTAATTTGTGACCAAAAAAATAAAAAATAGGCACTTTTAAACCACAACTTCTCGTCTATATCCGGTCCTGTGACGCGCCAGTGCGACCTCACGTAATTGCCTAATGCTGTGGAAAGGTCACATGTTACATATATGAATGGCACATTTGTGGACCATTTTAAACAATAAACTGACACAAAGGCATTAATTAGTATCATTCTACATACAACAACGTCGGGACAGTCCTCTTTCTTCACACTTGTAAACACTGGGGCGTAGTGTCGATACGTCATCCGTGACCTCTTGACTTGATGACTTACTGCGTGAGGTTGCACTAGCTTGTCACAGGACCGGAGATAGACAAGAAGTTGTGGTTTAAAAGTGCATATTTTTTATTTTTCTTGTCAAAAATGACAATCATTTCACTAGAAAAGACCCTTATGCCTCGTTTGGGATCGTTTAAAGTCTTTTGAAACTCTGCTGAAACTGCAATTTTAAACTGGATTAAACCTGTTACGTGTTGGGGTCCATTAAAGTCCATTAAAAAGTCCTGGAACGTTTTCCTCAAAAAACACAATTTCTTCTCGACTGAACAAAGAAAGAGATCAACATTTTGGATGACATGGTGGTGAGTAAATTATCTGGATTTTTTTTTAAGAAAATGGACTAATCCTTTAAGCCTACCAAACTTATTCTTGTTAAATGCTCTGCTTGAAAAGAATGCATGTGCTGTCTGCTATATAAAATACAGGCCAACTGGTCTTATAATTTCATATAAAAATGTAATATAATTACATTTATACATTTTTAAGTGTTACTAAAACCGAAATACTTTTTAAGGGCTGCACAAGTAAATCTATAGGATCTGACTTTCTTGATGATGCTAAGTGCCATTATGTTGTAAATACAAACTGAAGTACTTACTGTATGAGTACATTAAACTCTATTAAGAATTTAAGAGGTTCGTAAATGAGAAAGCGGTGTTAATTATACGATCCATTATTCCAAATCTGCGCACTACACTGCTGATGCACACAAAAAACCCAAATTAGTGATTAGCATCACAGGACCATCCAAGAGTCAGACAGCTGAATTGGCTGAATACCACCAGATAGAAATGAGGAACAGTGAGGAACAAAGTGCTTGGCAAAAGCCAAAGTTGTCCTGCCATCAAACGGTGCCGGATCCGTTTGGCTCTCTCGATTACTCACCAGCCTGGAGAGATCAATTTCACTGAACTCCCCTTCATCCCAGCAGCTGTGAATGTCAATGGGTTCCTGTGAAAAGCTTATGCGTCAATCTAAAGAATTTCCAATGGGTTTGTATTCTGCTCCAGGTGTATTTAATCGCTCTTCTCAGACACAGCGGTCTAACCGACTAGGTTCTTGTGAGGTGTTTGGAGAGGGGAAAAATAGCCAGGATAATGAGAGCGGTCAGTTCGGCAGCATTAGATTGCTCTTGTTAAGAGGGCCCTTGATATCGTCGGCGGGCGAAGAGGTGAAAACAGTAGGTGGAGGTGAGCGTGGTATGTGTGGGATTGCTGAACTGGACCTTCAATTACATTTGACATTTTTGTAGTCAGCTGACCTATCCATACTTCTGGAAAGCAATGAAAGATAGCAAATGTTCATGTTTGGTTGGTTGGACACGGCTAGTTATGTCTGAAGACAGTGAATGAACAACTTTTACAAGGGTTGATGTCTCTATATGTCTAGTTTTAAGAAAAATAAACTCTCAAGAAGCAGACTGGGTAAAATTTTATTTCATTGTTAAAAACAACTTGGGGAGAAATGGGAAGGGAGTAAAACGTGGCCCTAAAAAACATCAACAAGTTTTGCAGTATGGGGGAGTGAGAGAAAGAGACACACACATACACATATCCACCGCCTATTTACTCACCCAAGCATTTCCTCATGCCATGATGTTATATCACAGCATGAAGAATTTCGAAAGGTTTGTCTTTCAGATGCCATGCACTCTTTATTTGATCATTTGAGGCATTCACAACATCTTGTTTGGTAAGAGACACTCAAAAAAAGTTGTCACTGGGGATGTACCTTTTCAAAAAGTACATTACTTTACCTAAATTGTAAATGTTAGGGCCTTTTTAAAGGTACCATACCAGTGCCAACTTTTCTACCTTTTTTCTGAGAGAGTTCAATGCTGTTTGTACAAAATATGTTTACTCCAATACTAGGACTGGATGTGGGAAATGACTAATCTTAACTAATAGCAATGTTTTGTATTAACCGTCTTGTAGTTATCAACTAGTATGCTATATATAGCTATACACTGTCAGAAAAAAATGGTCCCTAGCTGTTGCAGCAGTGGCGGTACCCTTTTAAAGACTACATATTTGCACAAAAAGAGTTCTTATTAGTACCTCAGAGGTACATATTGGTACCAAAAAGTAAATATTAGTACCCGTAATGTACATATTGCTACCAAAGAATGCATATTTGTGCCTCAGAGGTACATATTGGTAGCAACAGTGCATTTTAGTACCTCTGAGGTACATATTGGTACCAAAGAGTTCTTCTTAGTACCTCAGAAGTACATATTGTTATCAAAGAGTGCATTAGTACCTCTGAGGTACATATTGGTACCAACGAGTGCATAATAGTACCTGTAATGTACATATTGCTACCAAAGAGTGCATATTTGTGCCTCTGAGGTACTTATTGGTACCAAAGAGTGCATATAGTACCTCTGAGGTACATATTGGTACCAACGAGTGCAAAATAGTACCTGTAATGTACATATTGCTACCAAAGAGTGCATATTTGTGCCTCTGAGGTACTTATTGGTACCAAAGAGTGCATATAGTACCTCTGAGGTACATATTGGTACCAACGAGTGCATAATAGTACCTGTAATGTACATATTGCTACCAAAGAGTGCATATTTGTTCCTCTGAGGTACATATTGGTACTAAAGAGTTCTTATTAGTACCTCTGACGTACATATTGGTACCAAAGAGTTCTTTTTAGTACCTCCGGGGCACATATTGGTACCAAAGAGTGCATATTAGTACCTCTGAGGTACATGTTGTTACCAAAGAGTGCATTAGTACCTCTGAGGTACATATTGGTACCAACGAGTGCATAATAGTAACTGTAATGTACATATTGGTACCAAAGAGTGCATATTAGTACCTCTGAGGTACATATTGGTACCAAAGAGTTCTTATTAGTACCTCAGAGGTACATATTGGTACCAAAGAGTGCATATTAGTAACTCTGAGGTACATATTGGTACCAAAGAGGGCATATTAGTACCTCTTAGGTACATATTTGTACCAAAGAGTTCTTTTTAGTACCTCCGAGGTACATATTGGTACCAAAGAGTGCATATTAGTACCTCTGAGGTACATATTGGTGCATATTAGTACCCGTAATGTACATATTGCTACGAAAGAGTGCATATTTGTG